>NC_056746.1:608329039-608651539 GCF_019279795.1 Protopterus annectens | reverse complement strand
GGCAACTTAAAAGCTTGCCTCAATGAGCGACTCCTCACTTTAGCTTTTCTTATATGTTTTATGTTTAACAAACTGTAAAAAAGTACATTTGTATAGTGAATGACACAGGAGTTTATCAAGGTCTAGCAGACTAGGATGTGTAAGAATTCAACAAGTCAGCCTGTGGGAATTGCTGGTGAATGGGTGGTTTATTTCACAATTACCAATATCACTTTTTTCGGTGCTTCCTTTTCAAATTAAAATCTCTAGAGAGAAACATAACATTGCTTAACTAAGTGATTTAGGCAAGATATGAAATGACAGGGAATAAGAATAATAATAAAAAAAAAAAAACACAAAGGCTGTTTACTTAGAATACACCAAACAGGGATATTAACTACTTTATTCATAGCTGCCTACTTTCATTCTTATTTTCCTGACTGATTTACCTGTTAATGACCAAAGGAGCACCACTCGAAATGTCATGAGAGGTGACCGAAAAATACGGTCTCACTATCCATGTAGAATACACTGCTTTGAATGGTTTCAATCGTACCTGCAGGGCAGGCAACAGGCAGTCATATGGCAGGACAAGCTGTCATCTCACCTACCCATCATATTAGGAGTCCCCCAGGGCTCGATAATAGGACCCCTTCTTTTTTCCCTCTTTATCAGCAACCTTGATTCAGTCATCCCAGATGTTACCTGCATTCAGTATGCGGATGACTCCACCTTGATTTGTTCTGACACCTCACCAGCTACTTTATTCACATTAACCCAAAATACCTTCAATACAGTGGAAAAATGGCTCTCCAATCAACATCTAATCCTAAACCCCAACAAAACTAAGCTGCTTCTCTTCTCCCCCACATGCATGACCCCCCTGCAATCCTTCAACATAACTGCTAACAATGGCACTATCATCTCCCCAGAAGCCCAAACTAAACTACTGGGTGTCATAGTTGCTAACAACCTGAAGTTTGATGTGCATATCAATCAAACTATCAAAACCATTAATAAAAAACTTGGCTCTCTTTGCAGAATCAAACCTTTCCTTACTCCACTTGCTAGAACTGCAATTGCCCATTCCCACCTACTATCAGCTCTTCTCTATGCCTCACCTCTATTCTCCAACTTAAACAAAACAGATCTTAATAAACTACCATCCTGCTATAACCACATTGCCAGATTTGCTACTGGCACACCTACCAGACACACCACTGTCACAACCTAAATTGCCTAGGATGGCTTGAACTGCCAAGCCTACTACAGTTCAGCCACCTAATAGTGGCACATAAAGTCCTTTACCAACCAGAAAATACACCTGCACTAAAAATATTATCAGCCTCTACACCAGCACCTGGCCACTGCGATCATCCACTAGACTCCTACTTTAAACATACAAATCCAACTACTCTGCTGGGGACTCTGTTTGCCAACTCTGTTGGAAAAACATAGAACAGACTCCCAGATGACTTGACCCTAGAACTCTCACTATCTCAATTCAAAAACAAACTCAAGAAATACTTCAAAGCTCATTGGTTATGTCCTTGTACTAACCCTGACTGGTAACCTTTCTATTTATTAGGTGCCTTACCTTCAGCTACTTCTAACGTTTTTCTACCACACCATTTCAGGAAGGGTCAATTGTATAACTGCTGCTCAATGTGTCTTAAACCTGAATGTAATGTTATGTATGTTTAACTTTGAAAATAATGTTATGTTTTGTAAAGTGTTTTATAATAAGTACTATGTGTGCTAAATGCTGGTATCGCTTATGACTGCAATCTGCCTGAAACTAGCATTTACTAAATGTTCAATGTGCATTATTATCTTGGAGCTTTTCTCCCTGGGCCTCCGCTAAAAATGGACATATATCCAGTCGGACTATCCCGGTCAACAAATGTACAATAAATAAATACATAAATTAAGATACTGAAAGTTTTCCATTTATATCATTAATTTTTATCTGTATGTATGTATGCATATGTATATGTATATGTATATGTAGGTGTAGGTGTGTGTGTGTGTGTGTGTGTGTGTGTGTGTGTGTGTGTGTGTGTGTGTGTGTGTGTGTGTGTGTGTGTGTTAGTCTGTTTGAATTTGTTTACCAGGAAAGTCCAACTGGGTGAAACATAACCCATTTTTAGCAGACGGCTTGAAGAAAACTGCAGAAAATACATTTAGAATGTATCAGATACAAATGCAAATACACTTAATGCATATATAAGTTTATGTGCATTATCAAATATACTTGACAGAAAAAGATAACATGTTCAAATGATTACAGGATAAGGATCCAAAATTCAAGCATCCTGTTAAATCAAAACAAAAATTATATTAATTCACATTGCAAGCATGTGCTTAGGGAACAAATGGGGAACATTTTTTATAAGGTAGAAATTGCAAGAAGAAATAGAAAGTAGAGTACACTGCGTAGTTATAGAGAAAATTAAACAGTTGGTTTAACTATAGAAGACTAGTCTGATGATGTTAGTATTAAAGTAGTCAAAGTGGAGGGGCAATTAATAATGATAAGGATGCTGTAAGTCATCCAGGAGGGAGCAAAGGCATAGCCAAAATGTTTTTAGATAGAATTTTAGTTTTGTAAGCTTTCAAGCAGTTTGTGATTATGAGGACTGCTATTCCAAACATTAAAACATTGGAACATTGTTAAAACACAACGTATCTCCAACTGTATTGTGAGATGTGTTACTATAGGCGATATATTTGTCTTGGGAGCATAGATCCCTACCAGGAGATTACCACTGAAGAAGTGTTTTTAAAGATGGACACATGTCTGATTGGTATAAGATATTGCAGGTTGCTATTAATTTGGAATACATAACATAAATGGGTAGCTCCATCTAGCTGAGAAGTCCCAAGACCACGCAGTGGTGACATCTGTTTGGAATGTTAACATTCCTGAAACTTAGTTATTTGGGTATGCTCCAGATTTGTGAAAATGAGAGAAGCAAGCAAGTGACAAGGAAGCAAATATGCAGAGACTAAGGTGTTCCTTCCAGTGTCTGTGATATAAGACTTAGCTCTATACGGGAGGTTTAATGTTTTTTTCTTTTAACAGCAGATTGAATGTGAAGATTGACACCTAGCACTGATGTAATGGTTTAGAAATTTTTATTTTCTGAATATCCTTTTAGAGTAAATAACAGTAGTTTTATTCTTTAGGATGGACTAGCTGTGAATTTTGCAACCAAGATTCTATGGAAGTGGAAGATTTCTGGATCATTGCTTGAAGATAAGCCGGGAATAGAGCAGATGCATGTGCAGTCATCTGCATGTTGGATTAGGGTGGCCTGTTTAGCAGCAATAGTAAGATAATTGAGTATATTAAACAACAACAATTTAATAAGGGAGGGTCGAAGGGGGCAGATGCCCTGGGTGAAACTCTCACAGGCTGTGATCAAGCAAGTACAAATGGTAAAGGAGTGATGCACTGGCACTTTTTATGAACATCAGTACTGTATTTGTGGCATACCACCCAACATCTTGGCACCACATTTTGAGCAAAGGTAAAAATAATGGGGTGTAATCTTTAAATATTACTCTAAGTTAATAGAATAGCAGCTTTTGCATCAACATCCCTTTTCTGAACAATGTGAAGTAAGAAACTCTAAAGTTTGGTATTATTGACTGAGTGTAATCCTCAGTAATTTACCAGAAAAATCAAAAACTCTATGAGGGACAGGATGAAAATAGCAGACAAAATCAGGGAGATTCTTGAAAAAAAAAAAAAAAAAAAACAGGAGACAGTTAAGAAGAAGCACCTGCTATCAATTAAGTCTTAAAGATACAATGTTAAATACAAAAGCTGTAACCTGGTCCATTCTAGTATATCTTGAATATGCATACATCTGGTTCAAAAATTCATAAATATTAGAACACATATTATGTATATGAGTCATGGTTAATAATGGCACAATGGTTAAGGTGTTCACCCTACAGGCACAACATGCAGGGTTCGACCTTTTAAGTCTTTAAGACTTAATTTATAGCAGGTGCTTCTACTATATAAGGAATTAATTGTTTTTGTGAGTTGTCTGATGAAGGGGCGCCTCCCTGAAAGCGCTTACCTGTTTTATAATAAACTTCCCAGCTGTGGTACAGTTAGTGCTTGTTTGCTACTTCAACTATATTTATTTTACACCAGCTGTTTTATTAGTTGGTAGAGGATTTCTGTGTTTCGCAATAACACATATATGTTAGTAGCAGACTTAAGAGCAGTTAATGCAGTAGGAAGTGCCAACTTTTCCTGTAGTACCCAACCCAGCTACAGTACTAAGTTTGATCCCGCTGACTGCTATCATCTTTTTAGTGATAGATATTTCCTCTGCTTTCTTCTCATTTCCTATTACCCAGACAGTCAGTATTTGTTTACCTTTACATACAAGTGACAACAATATACATGGACAAGGTCAAGTCAAGGGTCTGAAAAATCCTCTACTCTTTTCTCTAGAGAAATGAAAAAAACAATTAGGTAAAATACAGTTTCCCTGTGGGTCCACCTCAATACAGTATGTCAGCAATTTGCTTTTAGCTTCTGATTCTTACCCTAGCTGTTGGCAAGACACTATATTTCTTTTAACAAAATTAGAAGTATTGGGACTTAAGGTCAATATTGAAAAATGACAGCTGTGGAAACCACAAGTTCAATATTTAAGACATCTCATTTCAGAAGACTACTAGCAAACTTTACATTCGTACATTAACTCTATTCAAGCTGCACCTCACCCTACAATGTTAAAGCAGTTGCAAGCTTTTCTGGGACTGTCAAGTTACTGCCAACAATAGATTTCCAGTTGTGCAGAAATAGTAAAACTGTTGTTAGAATTACTGAAAAAAGACACCCTGAGCCCTTGTCCTGGCAAGAACATCATCAACAAGCTTCTGTCCAGGTAAAACTTTACTTTCTAACCCTCCTGCTGTTGGCTTACCTGATTATTCAAACAGAATTTTTTTTTATTCTGTTGTGAAAGGAATAAAGTACCACTAGGATTATTGACACAATGTAGAAATTATGGTTTTAGACCTGCTTCTTATTTCAATAAAAATCTTGATCCTGTAGCAGCCGCCCTCCATACTGCATTAGGGTAGTAGCTGCGATGTTATGCATAATAGACATGGCAGCTGCCTTAGCTCTCTGGCAAAAAACATTTGTAGTAGTTTCACATTCTGTAGAAGTATTATGTTATGAAGAACCAAAATGCAATATTTATTTTGATAGATGATTGTCTAAATACAAATTGTTTTTCCTTAATAACCCTTCTTTAGAGGTCATTAGATAGCCACCTCTTAACCCTGCTTCTTTAATTCCTATAAGGGACAGTCGAGAACTGTATGATTGTGTTTTTGTAGTTAACCATGTGCTTCTTCCCAGATCAGAATTAAAAGATAGCCCATTACGTAATTCCAAGTTACTTCTATTTGTTAATGGATCATATGTTGGAAGGGAAGACAGCACATTAAAAGTACTGTTAACTTGACAAATAAATGGAAATGTGTCTGCTGAACTTGTAGTAATTAAGCATGCAAACTAGCAAAGAACAAAACAGTAACAATTTTCACAGACTCATGTTATGCTTATGAGGTAGTTCATGATTTTGGGACACTTTGGAGAGAAAGAGGGTACCTGACATCAGAAGGAACTATTATTAAAAACTACCCTTTTTTACCCAAGGAAATAGCTGTGGTCAAGTATACTGTACATAAGACTGAATACTCTTAAACTCTAAAGGCAATACTTTTGCAGACATGGAAGCCAGACAAGCTGCCTTGTCTCATCCTGTTCAGGCTTCATTTCTGCAGAAATTGCAGGAAACTAATGCATCTGTTTCTTTGCAGGAATTTATTTATTTTTTTTTCAAAAATCAAGCTCATGACTCCAAAAAGGTGAAGTGGATCTGTGATGGCTGTAGCCATTATTCAGATTCAAAGTGGCACCAGCCAGCTGATGGATCCATGTTCTTTCCTAACTCACTTGGTTCAGGGTTATCATTTTCCCTCTCATTAGGCAAAACATTCTTTAAAAATCAAATTCTGATTGATTGGTATGCTCCTTACATTTCTGTAGTCATTCAGCATTTTGTAAATAGTTGTACTATGTGTTTAGAGTAAAAGGCATCAAAAACTATTCCTGTCCCTACATGGTCTTTGAAAAAACTGTCAGGACCTTTTTGTTGTGTGCAGTGGGATTTCATTGAACTTCCACAGTCTCAGAAATTCAAATATGTTTTGGAGATTATCAGTGTGTTTTCTGAATTGGTTAAAGCTTACTCTTGCACTAGGAATGATGTGACTATGGTTACCAAGAAACTTTTTGAAGAGATAATACTTAGATTTGGTGTTATTTGTAGTATTCAGACATTTTACAAGCCAGGTAGTACAAGTATTTAAAGTTTTAGATGTAAACATGCAATATCGTTGCCTGCACAGGCCTGAAGGTTCAGGAATTGTTGAAAGAATGAATCAGACTTTAAAAACAAGGACTGATAAAACTGTGTGAAGAAACTAATCTCAAATGGTCTAGACCATTCCCTCTAGTATTATTCAGTATATGTAGTGCCTATGGCAGTCTTCCTTCCAAAAAATTCTCATGGGAAGGCCTATGAGAATGCCAGCAGCACCACTGACCAAAAGTTTGGAGTTACAGAAAGTTGATGAATCAGTTTTTTTTCTTTTTCGCAAGTGCCTTTTTTTTTATTCTGTAGCACATTCACCCAAGATTTACAGAAGCTGAAAAGCAGCCTAGTCCAAATTCCTATCATGATGTTTCTTCAGAAGACCTGGTATTCATCAAGTCTTTTTGCAGAATGCTCATTCTCCATCTAAGAGGGAATGGACTCTTCCTGGTTCTCCTTGCAACAGCTACAGCCATTAGATGTCAAATAGTCAAATCACACACCTATAAAACATGTAGGAATCTCACCCACTTTAACCAAAACACTTTCATAAACATACTGAAAGCACAAAACTGGGCCCCACTAACAACCCTTCCCTTAGATGATGCCGTAACCTACTTTAACAAACTCTTTCTAGAAATTCTCAACAGCCTAGCCCCTATACAAACCAAAAGAATAAAACTTAACCACGATCCTTGATAATCTAAACAGGCCAAACAAGATCTCCTTTATAGAGATCAGACATGGAAACAATGGCAAAAAAATAAGACACAACAAAATGAGATTAAGTACAAGCAACTTAGGAATAAAGCCAAGAAACTAGTCATACAAGACAAAAAAAACTACTTCTCTGCTAAGCTATCCATATTAAACAGCAACCCCAAAAAGTTCTGGAAATCTGTCTCCACTCTACTTAATCCTGACACCTTACAAAACCCTTCTCCCACACCTGATGAGAACCTACAACAAATTGCCCATAGCGTTAATACTTATTTTATCACTACTATTCAAAAGCTAGTCAAAGACTCATCAACAAATATAAACTCAAATTCCCAAGACAGAAATAATTGTATATACCACAACTCCAACCTCCCTTCCTCAAACTCCTCTAGCAATATTCAAGTAAATCCTTCCTTTACAATTCAACTAGTACCAACCTCCCTTATTCTCAAGCTCCTAAACAAACTAAAACCCTGTTCTCTTTCCGCTGATAATCTACCTCCAGAATATTTACAGCTTGCTGCACCTGCAATTGCTTACCCAGTTAGTACTCTTATAAACTGCTCCATCTCAGAATGTTATGCCATCCATTTATGGAAAAAAAATCTATTATAACTCCTCTACATAAAGGGGGAAATTCCCATGACCTCTCTAGCTACAGACCCATCTCAATGCTCTCTCCATTATCAAAAATCCTAGAAAAATGCATACAGATGCAACTACTTAAATACCTCTCTGAAAATGACCTTTCTGCTCCCACCCAACATGGTTTCTGAGCTGCTCACAGCACTATCACTGTCCTTTTCTCCTTCACTGACACTGCAAACAAAGCCACTGATGCTGGTCACCCTACTTCAGTAGTCTTACTGGATCTATCACAGGCTTTTGACACAGTATCACATGCCGAGCTGTTAAACCAACTAGCAAAGCTAGGATGCTCCCCTAACTTTCTTACATGGTTCTCCTCCTACCTAAACAATAAGGAAGATTCAGTCAAATGGCAAAATGAATGGTCAGAATATCTGGTAAATAATATAGGCGTGCCACAAGGGTTCATTCTAGGTCCCCTACTCTTTAATGTGTTCAGCAATGATCGGCAAAGCTTCCCAACAAGGTAAACTTATCCAGTATGCTGATGATTCGACCATCATATCAACCTCCAGTAATTTCTCAAACCTCCTCACAATTATACAAAACACATTCACATCCATAGAAACCTGCTACTTTTCCCAACAAAGCCACCAGATACTGACTTCAAAATCTTTTAACAAAATAACACAGAAATCAAAATTGTAAAGATGGCTAAACTACTAGGCATAACAATCGATGATAAACTCATTTTTGAGCCACATATTCTAACTATAATAAAAAAGACTCACTTCAAACTAGGCAAACTTAATCACCAAAAACTCTATCTAGACAGCCTTACCAAAACAAAACTGGTCAATACCCTACTAATCCTTTCCCTTCTATATGGAAGTGCCATTTCTACTAACCTTCACTCATTTATTTGCATAAAACTGCAATCCTGCTATTATAAAATAGCAAAATTTGCCTCAGAAAAAACAAACCACACATGCCATTGCCATGCAATTTCAGAATTGAATTGGGTCAAATTTTTCAATACCTGCCCAGCACTCCACTCCATCCTACAAACTTATATCCTAACCCGAGCACTCAGATCCTCCAACAGAGAGCTTTTAAATGCAACCAAACTCAACAAAAGAGATGGACAAAGTCTATACTTCCACAGTATTGCCAAATTATGGAATACCTTACCTTCCCACATAACTCCATTTGAATGTTTAAAAATCTTTAAATCAGCACTAAAAAGCCATTACCTGAACAAAACCCTTCCTGCCCCTGCAAAACATCAAACCACCTTAAACCTTAAACTTGTCCCTTACTTTATGCATTGAACACATCATAACATGGAACACATCATAAATCATAACCATATTGCATAATTCCAAATCTCCATCCTATATATTGCTTTTTTACTTTTTATTATTGTAGTAAATGCATTTTTCAGTTTCTATAGGTTCATAGGTAGGTACTAGGCTATTTGCCCTAGAGCCTATACAAGCCTAGCCAAAAAGGTACCCTGGCTTTCACCACCCAAGAAAATTATTTTCCTGTGTCCCTGTCAAGCAGAGCCACAGAAGTGATCCCCGGGGTGAATTTCCTATTTCCCATCCAATCATCAAGATTTTTCTTGAAGAGTGCCAATGAGGAGCTCTGCTTGACATAGATAGGTAGTCTGTTCCAGAGTATGGGAAGTCTCTGGGACAGGAATCTATCCCTCCAGCATGTTCTGTTTATTGTGGTGACAAGGTTTAGGTCCCTAGAGCATGTAGCTCAGAGGGACTGGGATTTATTTAAGTGGAGCATGTCCAACAGCTCTGGGTTTGACATAGCTTGTATGTTAGGCAGAGATCGCCTCTGAGTAGGCGATATGCTACAGAGTAAAACTGGAGTTTTTTGAGACGGTCTGCATAGGGCATCTGTTTGAGGCCAGTAATCTTCTTTGTGAGGTATTTCTGCAGCCTTTCCAGTTGTTGTAGATGTCTTGTGAGGTACATATCAAAGGGGGCATTGTACTCTATAATGGGTCTAATGAGTGATGAGTGGAGGGGAACAATGACCTCTTTTTTTTTCTGGATGAGAAACCTTTTGTGATGAGGTGTGCCACGTAGAAGGATATCCGACCACTGTGGCAATGTGATTATCAAAGGAGAGACTACTGTCCACCTGTGTCTCAAGGTCTCTTGTAACACTTTCAGTGTTAAGTAGACTACCGTCTATGTGGTAGTTCATGGGTACAAAGTTTTTACCAAAGGGGATGACAATGTACTTTTTGGCATTGAGCCTGAGGCCATGGCTTTGACACCAGGCATCTGTGTCAGTGAGGCCCTTTTGTAGGATGTCCACATCGTTAAGAGTTTCGATTATGGCTCCTAGTTTGCATCTGTGAACTTAGTTAGCCAAAGACCTTCTGTGTTAGCCTGTATTTCAGAAAAGTAGATACCAAACAGGGGAGGACCTAGGACTGAATCCTGTGGTACTCCACTTGTCACTGGTCTGAAGGCTGATTTGGAGTCTGCTACTTTCACGTTGTGAGTTCTGTCAGTAAGCCAGTTGGCAACCCATCTTGTGACATAGGGATTTATACCTAGTTTAGTGCGTTTATCTATAATTCCAGAGTGGGGGATGGTGTTGAACGCCTTGGCGAGATCTAGATAGGCTGTGTGAACCACCTTACCCTCATCTATGGCTTTGGTGACTGCTTCAAAGAAGTCTATCAGGTTTAGGAGACATGATCTGCCTTTTATAAACCTGAACTGTGTGGGGTCCAGAGTTTGGAGATCTCCAATATCTTTGTTTATGAGTTCCATGATGATACATTTAATGGCCTTGCAGCCCGGGCTCATCAGGCTAATGGGGCGGTAGTTCCTGGGGTCTGTTGTGGCTCCCCCTTTGTGGAGTGGGATAACTGTCTTGGTACACCATTCAATGGGCAAAAAGCCTGAGGTGAGGCTATGACGGAACATAGTGCTTAGGTGGGGTGCCAATTCATTCTGTAGTTCATGTAGAACTGTAATATCTCTGTAATATCTCTAAGCATCTTCACATGTATGCATGTATCATATGCTTCTTTCATGCCATTTTTTTGTAAATATGTAAAATCTGTACTTGTATTGGTAGTTTTTATAAATTTGCAAAATCTATACTTCTATTAGTTAAAATTTCTGTTTTTGTGTGGAGCTTTTCTGCCTGGGCCTCCAATAAAAATGGGTTTTCGGACCCAATGGACTTTCCCGGTCAACAAATGTCAATAAATAAATAAATAATAAATAAATAAATTGTTTGCAAATCTTTAAGAATTCTCTCCAGCTATGGCCTGATCAATATTCAAATGGACCTATCATTAGAATTACTATTTTGGTATTTATCATTATTTTATAGCATTTTCTTCTTTCATCAGCAGCCATCAGAACTGCAAGCACTGAGCATTTTTTTTTAACAGAGGTAACATTTGGTTAAAATCAGATATAGAAATTTGGTTAAAGTTGAGCAGAGACAACTAGACTGGCAATCCTAAGTTCAATATTTTCTCTACTATATTGTATACTTACACAAAAACAATGAATGTCAGTAACTGTTGAGTGTGTGCACATATGCCAGCTGCAAACAGTGGGGTTATTCCTTTATTTTCAATACCATAACCGAGGCAGAAATTGGAGCAGCATTTCAGAAAATCTTTTTAACCAAAAATCAGAAAGGTAGACATACATCTTGGCATAATACTTGCCCCCTTTAGACTGGTTCAAATTCAATTTTGACTGTGATGGAATAAACCTGTTATGTTAAGAATTGGACATGTATGATGGTGCTGGAGGGTTAGTATGGCAGCGTTACATGAATTTTATTATATATGTATAGATCAAGCTTACCCCTGGTTACTAATAGACTATTTGGGACATTAATACATAGCATGCTATTCCAGCTGTTTGACATGCAGAGACTTTCCCCAGTGAGAAAATTTGCAATGCTCAATGAAAGAGAAAGGCAAAGAACTTTAAAAATCTAGTCAGGAAGATAGACACTTCTTGGGTTTACCATATGGAAAAGACTGCATTTAAAGGACTGTCACACATGGATCTGTGTGATGGTGTTATTCGCAATTATGTGGCAGTTAAGTCAATTTGAGAGATAAGAAAACTGTTTAAACTATTAGAAGTATTATGCAATGCCACTTTTATCAATCAAATCATATTACAATTGAAATGACTGCCATACACAGTGTGGTTTTGCAGAAGAGAATGGCACTTGATTTCACCTTTGCTTCTAAAGGTGGTATGTGTGCACTTATCAAAATGGAATGCCTCTTGTTCATCCCTGATAATGAACATGCAATTTGCAGTCACCTGGAAATTATTCAAAAGGCTGCAGACCTGTTTCATCCAAACAAGCTAACAACTCTAAATGGGGATCATTGATCATTTGTTTTCTGGGTGGGGAGGAAGTATTTTGAACTTTTTCATGCTTATTGTAATTATTATCCTTTTAGGTATTATTTTAGTTACGTGCAAATTAAAAATAGATAGAAACATTACCATAATGTACAGAAAATCATAATAAAGAGGAAGATAGTGAGAGGATAGTAATAAAAGTGTATGAAGAAACATTAGACAGATGTACAATAATCTGTTGGGTACAGGGATTGAAAATGAAAAATATTATAACCATCTTTATATTACATCTAAGCACAGATATGCATTTATTGCCCACAATCTGATCATTTTTTGCTAAGCAACCTTATAAGTATTGTACATGTAAAGGACAGAAAGAAACAAAATATGATGAATGTCTGAGTGTATATGAAAAATCTATTTGCCCATTTGAAAACCTACTGTTGCTGTCCAGTCATTAGAAAATATCTTACTTGGGGGATTATAAAGGGAGATGTTTAAGATGGAAATGTTTAGTGTATGCATAATCATTTTTATTTTTGGAATGCATCTTGTTTCAAGATGGATCCTGCCAGTCTGGGCCTGTCTTATTGTTCTTTCATTGCCAATGTGAATATTGCTAGTGCAGAAAGCTCCAAAGTGGAAGATCTGAACTTGTTCCTAATAATGAAAGGCACAGATAAGAGGTCTGCAGACTCTTAGTAAGCAGAATAATACAAAGGTGTTTAGTTTTAAATGGTCATTGGCTAAAGCTTAATTGATACAAAATATTTTACCTAGAAACTTTTACAGTATAAAAGAATTAAGTTTCTTGTGTTCAAGGAGACAAGACCTTGATTGCTTAGTCTCACATGTATGTGTTCTTTACAATAAAGGAAATTATTCTACTTTGCTAAACTGTGTCACATGAACTTATTGTTGACCATAATAGAAGAGCCACCCCACAGTCATTTATGCTTCGTTATTTTTTTTACATTGAGAAGCATAACTTGAAAACTTTAAATACAGAAAAAAAGTAATGTTCTTCCCTTCAACCCTATCTGGGGGGTTTGGTTCCCATACCTTCTTACATAGATAGAGAGATACAAGAACATCTCTCCAACTCTGTCCCACCCACCTATCCATACTTCCTCCTTAAACTCTCTACACATCACACAAAACCTATTTAATGATGCCCCTCACCTTTACCTAATACAGACTAACTCCATTTCAACTCAAATCAAAATAAAATGAAGTGAAAAAATATTCTCCAAAAACAAAAATCCATAATAATCCAATATACTAATATCCTCATAGGAGGAGATATTCATCCTAATCCTGGCCACACCTATCACAACCAACATCAAGACAATTCCATTCTACACACAGTACTCTAACCCCACAGCAGTCAACATACACGCTGGAAATCCAACTTTTACCACAATAAATATTAGAAGCATATGAAATAAAACTACTAAACTACATGCCTGGATTATCAAACACAAGTCTGCTATTCTATTTATAACTGAAACTTGGCTTACTTCCAGCATAAACAACTCTAAAATTATACTCCCTGGCTATATCATTTGTGATGACTGTATAAAGAGGAAATATGGTGATATTACTTTAATATTTCCCAACAACTACCACATTTCCCCCTACAACAAACCAATACTAAAATTAAATTCAGCAGAGCTTCTTAATACTTTCTCAAAAGTAAACAAATATAAACAAATTTGTAAAACTTTCATTTACATTCCTCCTGTTGACAATACAGCTGTACTGGAAGATTTCCTTCACTGGATATCTATAACGATTCCATAATACTGATATAGCCTCTAACTCCCCTACATCCAACATGAACTAATTAATAACTCCACACATTATAGGAGGACATCAAACTCCTGATTACACTTGATCCTTGTATCAGACCCTAATAAATTCACTACCACAGGTACAATGCCAAACTCTCTCAGTCACGATCTCCCAATCTATACAAGCAGACATTTCACAAAACAACTTAAATGGCATGTTTATAAAACAACATAGAACCTGTCCAAGTTTAAGTCAGAAATATTCATTACTACTCTATCATCTATTAACTGGAAGACCCTAATAATCTTCCCCTTAGATGAAATTAATTCAATACAACTTTCATAGATATCTTAAATAGCCATGGACCTCATAAAAGGAAGAGGCTAAAAACAAATAATATAATTTGGCTATTCTAAAAGAGTAGAATGTTAATGCCGGATAGAGAGAAAAAAACATGGAAAGAATGGCAAAAATATAAAACACTACAATATCTCAAAAACTTCTGAATGTTCCACAACTGTATTAATAAACAAATAAATAAAGACAAAAAACTGCACTATAACAACTTACAGAACAATATTAAACACAACCCTAAAAATTCAGGTCAACCATTACAGAACTCTTACATTCCCAGCCAACAGTTCAATCCTAACCTCTGTCTGAATGACTCACCACTTGAAACTCAAATAGAATTCAACTCCTATTTCAAGGAAAATATATTATCCTTAAGTAAGGATTCCCATATAAACCCAACCCTGCTCAAAAGCCACATATCAGCACATCTGCTTTGTCCTTCAAACCTGTACCTATATTAGGTGATTTTAATACACGTAATATCCAGTGGGACAAAGTAAATAATCATTTAGGGGCCATTAAAGAAATAGTGAATTCTAACTGAACATGATTATATACAGATTGTTGATAGGCCAACTAGGGATAATAATTTGGTAGATATTGTCTGGACAAATTTAGATGCGAATATCATAAAATGTACTGTTGAACCAGGGTTAATCTGATCAGATCATAATAGTATTGGTTGGACAAGCACAACAACTTTTTATGTACAACCATGTGAAGAAAAAGAGGGTATAGATCAGCATTTTATATAACAGATTAAAGCAAATGAGGGAAATAAATACTTAGGAATGGACGGAAGACTTGTGTCATGTAGATAATGTTACTGGTTGGACTAAATTATAATTTTTCTTAAGTCAAATAATAGAAGATCATGTACCATTTACTACTGTAAAGAAAAACAAAAACTCTATAAAACTGCTTAGTGGACCTATGAACTAGAATAGGTAAATAAAAGTAGGAAATTGTGTTGGAAGAAGTTTAGAAATATACTTTGTATGAGTTATGAAGAAAAGTACAACGTGATTAGTGTAAGAGAAAGTTAAGAATGGCCAGATATGAGTTTGAGAAAATGTTAGCTTGTCAAACACTGCATAATAAGAAATCTTTATATAGATATTTAAATTTCTATAAGGGAAATTCGTTGTATTATAATATAAAGTAGAATGATAACTTAAAAGCAGGACTGAACTTACTGGTTGATATATTTGAAACCACTTTAGTAATATTGCATGATGTCCCTATACTTGAAGATTATTTCTTCTTTAGTGATAATAACTTGTGCACTGAGATATTGAATCAGTTTTTGAATTCCTAGTGTATTGCATTTATTTCAGACATTTTTAGAAACTGGTTTTGTTCCAGAATTACGGATAGAGGTCATTGTAGTTCCAGCACCTAAGGTTGAGGATTTGCATTTAATGGATAATTTTAGACCAATTAATTCTGGGTAAATGTTTTGAGAGAGCTGTAACTAAATATATATTGGAAACAACATTAAATGATGCATATTTCTCAATATGGATTCATTCCAGTTAGATATTGTCAGATGAATTTATTTTCCTTCAACCAATCATTGTGGGAGGCACCTGTTGATGCCATATATTTAGATATGGCAGGGGGATTTGATAGGATTCCTTGGTATAAAATCATTTCCTTAATGGTGGCAAATTGTCTGAATCATTACATTATAAAGTGGGTGAAGAATTGGTTGTATCAGAGAACCTGTTGAGTGAGACTTAAAGATACCATTTCAAATTGGAAAACTGTTTCTTCTGATGTATTTCAGGGATCTGTTTGGGGTCCCATACCTTAATGGTGGCAAATGGTCTGAATCATTACATTATAAGGTGGGTGAAGAACTGGTTGCATCAGAGAACATGTTGAGTGAGAATTAAAGATACCATTTCAAATAGGAAAGCTGTCTCTTCTGATGTATTTCAGGGATCTGTTTTGGGTCCCTTATAATTTGGGTTATTTTGGCATATTTCCCAATTAATTATGTTTTATGGACAAGTAAATATACTGATGACACAAAAGTTGGTCTGGTTACTACAAAATTGGAAGATCATAACAGATTACAAAGATATTCAGATGATTTATTTATTTGGACCACTACTAATGAAATGGAATTTAATTTTGAAAAGATGTGCATCATCCATTTTGGGAGACATAATTCATGCTATCCATACATTATGAACAACTGTTTAATTAAGAGTGTGGATAGCATCAAAGATTTAAGGATTACTGTTTATAAAATATTTAATTTTGATTAACATTTACTTATTTATTTTTTTTATTTATTGACATTTTTTACCGGGAAAGTCCACTGGGCTGAACAGAGCCCATTTTCAGTGGAGGCACAGGGAGTAAAGCTCCAATGCACAATACAGCAAGGTAATTCCAAAACAAAATTACAACAAAGTGGTTACAATATTTATAGGAGTCACCTCAATGCAAAAAGTGGCATTGAGATGATTCAAAAGACAAACATAAGCAAATTCAAACAATACAAATTCAAACAATATTAAAAGAAGCTGGAAAATCCAGTTAGATCAAGCAAGGTATGATTTGAGTGTAGAGCAGCTATAGATTACGTATCTGAAATTGAGTAGAAAGGGAAACTAAGAAAGCAATGACAATACAAGTAGACTGAAGCTACGTGAGGCTGAGGTTAGTAGCTGGTATGGTTAAAATGAAGTATAAAGGAGTTAGTGATGGTTGAGTAGGATATCAGCAGTAATTTGAGTGGAAGAAAAGTATAGTATAGGTGGTTAGCATAGTTAAAAAAGGCAGTATGGGGTTTGAGTCTAGGGAAAGGAGAGTTAGGTGATACCATTAGACACTGGGGAGCAGTTGCATATCCAGTTGAAGAGAAGGTGCTTGTGTAGGGCAGTTTTGAATTTAATGGGGTGCTGTTCAGAACAGAAGGAGGAGGGGAGATTGTTCCACAGTCTGGCAATTATCCAGGAGTATGAGTTTACCTGCAGGAAGATGAGGTTTGTGAACTTGTAGTAAGTTTTGATTTTCTGATTGTAATGACCTAGTGGGGGTGTAGGGGAAAAATAAGGAGCTGAGTGCAGGGCAACTTTGGGGTCTGAAAATTAGTCTGTGCGAGATAGCTAGCTGAAGATGTATTAGGTGATGTGGAAATCTGACCCACTGAAGATATCTTAGGACAATACAATGATGGTTTGAGTGATGGCAGTTAGTGGCAAATTTTGAGATCTTGTTGTAGCAAGATTCTAATTTTAGCTGGAGGGGAGGATTGAAGATTAATTAGTAACTGAGTGGTATAGGTTAGAAAAGGAAGTAAATAGGAGAGGGCTAGCGCTTGTTTTATTGATGGTGAAAGGAAATTATTATGCCTGTATAGAAGTCCAAGTTTTTTGTGGGTTTTTGAGATATTAGATTGGATAAGTAAATCAAATGTTAGATTGTCGTCAATTATGACTCCTAAGAGTTTGGTACTAGCTACAATTTAAATTTTTGTTGAGTTGAGAGAGAGAATTGTAAAGTCTTGTAATTTGATAGAGGTAGTTTTTTGGGGCGTGAACAGCATAAGTTTGCTTTTTAGCATTTAAGAAAAGATGATTTTTCTGGAGTCATGATTCAACAGTAGAGAAGGCTGTTTGGGTCTTTTGTTGAAGGATACTAGGGTTGGGTGCATAACATACTATAGTTGAGCTGTCTGCATATTGGACTATGGAGATGCGTGATAAAGTTTGGTGAAGGCTGTTTATGAATATGTTAAATTAAAGGGGACCAAGGATTGAACCTTGTGGGACACCAGTAGGGTTGTGGAGGAAAGGAGAGGTGGAGTGCTGCCATTTGACATCATGTTGCCTATTATAGTGATAGCTTTTGAACCAGTTGGGAGACTGAGAGGACATCCCTAGGGATGAAAGTTGAAAGAGAAGGATAGAATAGGATATTGTATCAAAAGCTTTAGATATATCGAGAAAGAGAGTAGATGCTATATAGCCAGAGTCACGGATTTTGTTAATGGTATCTAAGAAGAACATTAGTGCAGTAGAGATACTGTGCCCAGGAAGAAAAATCCAGGTTGGGTTGGGGCAGAGGATGTTGTATTTTAGGAGGTACTAGACTAGTTGTTTTTGGATGCATTTTTTGAGAATTTTAGATATAGGGGAAAGAAGAGTGATGGGCTGGAAGTCACAGATATCAGAGGAAGGACCCCCTTTATGGAGGGGTAGGATCATGGCTTTTTTCCAAAGAGAGGGAACATAAGATTCTTGGATCGATCTATTGATTAGAATGCTAATAGGATAGGCCACTGCATCAACAACAATCTTAAGGTATTTGGCAGGAATATCAACAGCTGAGTTAGAACATGGTTTTTAGCTTTAGTAAGAGTTTTTTTATAGATGAAGTAGGAAAAGGGGAGAGATTAAATTCAGTTTGGGAGGAAGGTTTTCCACAATTTTGCATGGATGAGTTTAGGGATATGGTATTGGGAGGTAGATGAGAAGAAGAGGAGGAACTGATGTGATGATTAGTAGGTGAAGGGATAGAAAAGGAGGCTGTAAGATTAGCTGTTGTGTCAATGAAATATGTGTTAAATTTGGAGGCTATAAGGTCAGGTGACATGTTAGGGAAAGGACATGGGTTGGTTTTACTGCCAGGTTCAAGAGATTATTGATGGAAGACCAGAAGAGTTTGGGGTTGTTTTTTCTATTTGATTGTAGGTTCCAGAAATATTGTTGTTTGCCTTTATGAATAAGTTTTTTTGAAAGGTTACATAGTTGTTTATATTGGAAAAAGGTGACAGGATTATCAGAAATTAGTCATTGCTTCCAGGCTTTGTCCCTGTCTCTCATAATTTCTTTACTACATTTAGAAAGCCAAGGGGTATGATTGGATTTAACTCTAATGGATCTAGAAGGTGCCAGGCTATGGACAGTGTTAAGGAAGGAGTTATTGAAGTAAAGCAGGGCATCATCTAGTGGTAAGGTTTTAAGACAGTTCCAGTTGAAGCTGCTAAAGATAGTACCAAATTTATGGGGACAGAATTTTGATAAGTTTTGTGTAACTCTAATCTTATTGGATTTTGAGAGAGATGTGCTATTACGTATAGTGTAGGCTGGGAGATGATCACTAAAGGAATTTGCAGGGGTGCTGGCAATTGTATATTTAGAGGGGTCTGAGACCAAGCTCCAATCTAGAATTGTGTCTTTCTTAGTTTTGAAGTTATATCTGGTAGTAGAAATGATTAATTTTATAAAGTGGAAAAGATTTATGCTATTAGGGGATTGGATAGAGGAGGTGGTAGCCCAGTCAATGTTCATGTCACCTAGTATAATAGCTTCATTTTTTATTGTATGGGATATCCAGGAAAGAATGTTTTCTAGAACATGTATGTTATTTCCTGGTGGAATATAGATGTGATGATGCAGGTTATTTTGGAATTGTTAATGTCGAGGAAAAAAATTAAGATCTCAGCATTATGGAAGTGTGGAATAGAATTTGGAAAGATGGCTATGTTAAAGGTATTAGGGTAAATTAAGGCGACACCCCCTCCTTTTTATGTTGTCTGTTGGCTGTAATTTCATTGAAATTAGGAGGAAGGAATTCAGCATCTTGGATGTTTGGTTTCAGCCAGGTTTCAGTGGCAGCTAGGATATGTGTTTTATTCTGGGTTAGCCAAGCATGGAACTCGGAGGTTTTGTTGTAGATGTTTTGAAAGTTAATACATTTAAGTGGAGGTTTTTAGAGAAGGAGGGACCTGGGGTGGGGTGGATGTCTCCTGAACATATAAGGGAGGAGAAGAATAAAATAACTTTATGAAGAGTGTCTTTCAGAAATGAAAGGAAGAGGTGAGGAAGCTGTATCAGGCTATTGTGATTGTAACGTGTAGTTAGTAGAAAGTATAAGGGGTTTGCTGAATAGTTGAGAAGATAACAGATAAAGGCTAGGAGAGATATAAAAGTAGGAGTGTTCCCTATAATTTGATTGTGAGAGTGTTAGGGTAAAGGTAAAGGTTGTGAAGTGTTGGCTTAGTGCTGTCAGGTTATTGAACAGGAGCAAAGCAGTAGTGAAAGGGAGTAAGAATGTCAGATATATGGTTAGTGAAGACATCGTGGGGAGTCAAACCAAGAAGTTATGAGAATGGGAGTAAGAAAGAAGGGAGATGGAGAGAGTAGTAGGGAATTATTTAAAAATGGAAGTGAGAAAATTGGTTTGTGAGTGATTTGGAGGGTGTGGGAGGAAGTGGTGGTTATAAAGAGAGGAAGTGGGAGTGGTATGGGGAGAAAATGGGAGTGGTGAGGAGAGGAAGTGGGAGTGTCAGGGAGAGGATAAATGTCACTGATGTGGGGGTGGATGGGAATGATGGTAAGGTAGGGGAGCAGAGTGAGCCCAGAGTGGAGGGCAGATAGAGCAGGTTGTGCCCAGTCCCAAATAAGGATGGAAAAGTACCTGAAGGAAAAAAGAAAAACTAACTCCAAAATTGGTGACAATGTAAGTAGAAAGAAAATGGCCAAAGACAGACTATAAAGTAGACTAGGTTGGTGGGGGGGTAGAAACCAGGGTACAGACAGCAGCCTAGAGGGGAGTGAATGTAATTACTAAAATGTGCTAATTCTTTGGAGATTGCCTCAAAGCTGTACAGGATTAGCAAGTATGGTTTTGCAGCAGTATCCTGGGGGGAAATGTGCAGATAGAGTAGTTTAGAGCTGGCAAGATAAAAAAAGTAAGGTAGAGAGGAATCTGGGGAACAAAACAATGGAGAAAGATTAAGTATTGCTCAGCAGGGTGGAGCAGAAGCGAGTTAACTAAAATAAGGAAAAAAAAACACTTTACAGGTAGCTGAGAGTAAGCTCTAGCAGGGTACTCCTGAAACAAAATTAACAGCTGGGGTTATGTGGATGTTTAACTGCTATTTTACTAAAGAGGCGATAATACATACAATTACTTTATTAAAATAGGCACTGTTATCAGGAAGAGAATGTCCCCAAAGTATGCTGGATCCCCGTTCTGTTAGAGGCAGAACAGTAGCTTCAAGAGGGGTTAACTTTAATGTGTACCATCAGGTTAAGGGAAAATTTCTTTATTAAAATAGGCACTGTTAGTGGGAAGAGAACAACCCCGGAGTACACTGGAACCCCGTTCTATTAGAGGCAGGACAGTAGCTTCAAGAAGGGTTAACTTCAATATGTTGCATCAGGCTAAGGGAGAATTACTTTACTAAAATAGACAATGAGACAATAAAAAGATGTTATTATGAACTTCAAAAATTATTTGGTGTAATAATAGGGATAAGGGTGTATTATTTCCATTGTTTAAGACAATAATAGGACCTGTTATTGAGAAGCTGTAGTCAGTAGCTAATAAAAAGTTGAAAGATTTTATCTCATAGAAGAAGGGGGCAAGGGTGAAGTGGGTTAAGCTGATCCTTCCAGTATAAGAAGATGATTTAGCATTACCAGATTTAAAGGGATATTGAAGGGAAACACAGCTAAGGCTCATTTATACAACACAAGCAGAAAGCTCTAATTCAAAGAGGGAAGAGATTATGATAAAACAGAGGGGAAGCAAAAGAAATAAGAAGATACTGGAATTTTGGATGCAGATCCTTAAGGAGACTAACAACAGCCATACAGAATATTATATTCATAAAGTTGAAGAGAACATTCTAAAAATTAAGCCAACATGAGACTGGAGAAAGGAGATTTTGCCAATAGAGATGATTGCAATTAAGGGTACAGAGAACAGGCAAGAGGGGGCTGGAATTTACTGGAGAAAACTGGAAAAGGAACCAAGGTATTGGGAGCAAACAACTAGAAAGGGAAAGGTAATAGAACAGGAATAGGCCAAGAAGACATTTAAACTGCAGGTTAAAGGCTACCGTTCCTATCAGGGATTGATATCAGAGTATAGGCAAAGATAAAGTGATAGAGGGATCCTAAGTGAAAGACCTGGTCTGGTATAGTTTTTAGTTGAATCTAGAACACAAGCTGCTGTCAAAAAAGGGATAATTAGTGTGGCATTTAAAATATTGTACAATGACTATAGGAATCAAATAGAAAAGATCGGGAAGAGATATTGAATAACAATTCACAAGAAAACAATGGGAGGATATATGTATAGCTCCCAAATTAGCAAGAAAGTCTAATAAAATAGGATTTTTGCTTGGAAGTATTTACATAGGTATTCTTATACCCCGAGCCATTCTCAGATAGATGGCAAATGTTGGAGTTGTAATGGGAAAGAAAGAGGTAACTAGGAATATGTGTTTGTAATGAGTTGGTAGATTTTAAAAAGTCTTTACAGCATACTCTGTCAGAAATATTGGGTAAGCACATGGGTGCAACTAATTAAATTATTTTTTTTTTGTTAGATGTGATACAGGATCTGAATTGTCTAGACATAGTAAAGCCTCGTTAAGTTCAGCTCTGGTGGCTACCAAAAAATGCAATTACTAGAACATGGAAATCAAAGTCTAAACCAACTGCATTTAAAGTAATGAATATTTCAAAGGAAAGAACTAAAAGTGGGATCTTTAGTAAAGTGAAGGAGCAAATTACATAAAAAAAGGAAATTGTGGGAACAATACATACAAAATAACATTTTAGAGGAGGGGAGAGGTCTAACAGAAGGCAGGAATTGAGCACTTTATGTAATGTTGGATTGATGATAATTGTAAAAAAAGACTGTACGTGGTGTATAATGTTTGTAACTGTGAACATGTTAACATGGTTTGTTATCTTTTATAAAATTGCCTATGTCTTAAGTGATAATTCAATAAAGGTGTTAAAAATAATAATAAGGCCTGTTATTGAGTATAGTGCTTCTGTGTATGTATGTATATAACAAGACTCAGATTAAAGATATAAAGTTTTTTACACACCAACTAACAGGTTTATGGGGTATTAGATATCAAAGTCATTTAACATTATCCCTATTTTCTCTTAAATAAAGATTGTTTAGGGGTACTTAAGTGTAATTTACAATTTTTTGTGATTGTTATCATGCCAGTGTGGGTGCTGCTAAATTATAACATTCAATCAGTACAAGAAATAGTAATTTTTGGCATCAGAATGTGTAATTCGAGGATAAAACAAGATTGTTTTTATTTTAGGGCTAGTAATTGGTGGAATACATGCCTTTAAAACTTAGGAATTTAAATACTACATTTCAGTTTAAGCAAGGTTTGGATAGTTTAGCCTGTGATATATTT
Source organism: Protopterus annectens (assembly GCF_019279795.1). Classification (NCBI taxonomy): domain Eukaryota; kingdom Metazoa; phylum Chordata; order Ceratodontiformes; family Protopteridae; genus Protopterus; species Protopterus annectens. The sequence goes on along the minus strand of NC_056746.1, from coordinate 608,628,101 downwards.
TATTCCAAGACCGTATGGTGAATAAATCATTGAAGGCCTTAATAGGATCTAAATTTGTAATATGTAACTTTGTAGCATCCTATATAAAACTACTCTTAAACCCAAACCATGTTCTACTTAGGCTGATGACCTTCCAAATGAGTACCTTAAAACAGCAGCCAGCAGCTTTGACTGTCCTGTCTCAAGCCTTGTACATAGGTTAATCCAGGAAAACCATATTTCCTCTCTCTGGAAAAAATCACACATCATCTCTTTACACAAAGGAGGAAATTCAACAGACATCACTAACTTTAGACCTGTATCAATCTTGTTCTCCATCTCCAAAATACTTGAAAAATAGTTTCAAAAGTAATGGCTAAACAATCTCCTGCAGAAAAACCTTCTGGCTTCAGTCGTTCCCATAGTACTAATACTGCACTTCTAACCTTTATAGATGCTGTCAATAAAGCTAGAGATAATGGCAAATTAGTCTTCTCCTATTTTTAAACTTGTCTAAAGCCACCAACATAATTTGTCACAGCAAATTTCTACTTCAAATGTCCTCAGTAGGTCTGTCTTAGCCCAACCTTCTATCATTCAAATGTTACTTGACTAATAGGTATCAGTCAATAAAATGGCACTCCACCTTCTCTCCATACCTCCCAGTCACCATCAGTATACAACAAGTCTCTATCCTTGGTCTCCTTCTCTTTAAGTCACAACAAAACCACCCTTCACACATCCATATAATAGGCCTCTCAAATATAATATGCAGATGACTCCACACTCATATGCACATCGGAAGAAATGGCACATCTCAAAAGAATTACTCATAAAGCTTTAACAGCTATTGAAATATGGCTTTGAAACTCATAATTCATGCTCAACCAACAAAAAAAGCAAACTACTTATTTTCCCCCACATCTGTCTCTCTCATGAAAAAAAAAAAAAAAATAGGATTCTCTCTCTCTCGTAATAATGCAGCCACTGATGTCACTTATCATAACAAACCAATAGGGATGATAGTGGTTGATAATCTTAAATTCAACCTGCATATACAAAATTGCATTAAAAATCACCAAATACTAGGGATGCTTAACAGAGGCATAAACTTTTTCAGCAATGCAACTAAAACTGCACTTGCTGTTACTTACCTCTTCCTCTCACTACTTTATGATGCCCCCATCCTTACAAACCTCCAGGCATCACAAAAAGCAAAACTTGAACAATGCTATGATAAAGTTGTTAAATTTGCAGCAAATACTCCTTTTAAAACCCATCTCTATATAGCACCAAAAAGCCTAAGTTGGTTAGAACTACCCCATCAACAAATATATACACAGCTTCTTATTACCTAAAAAAATATCCAGCATACTTCTTCTTGTCCGGCACTAAAACATATCACATCTGCTGGACATTGTCTGTACTCATACCATGTTACTAAGGCCCAGAACTCTTTACCTATATTTATCAGGTCAATAGCCTCACTCAAGTCCTTTAAAACCATTCTGAAAAAACAAGTTATCTCCGTGGTATCTCTGAAGTCTCAAACAACCCACTAAACAAGTTTAGTGGGTCCAAAAACAAAACAGTGCAAGAAAGTTCTCTGTGTGGAAGATTTTCAAGCCATATATATCTAGTTAATCACTTTATATTAATCAGATTAGACAATGGTTGTAGAAGCAGCGATCTTAAACTCGTCTTAAGTAACAAAAATAATAAAAAATATATAATTTAAAATATTGTACATAATTACTAAGTATTCAAAAGTAATCCAAGCAAAGTAGATAGTCTGTTTCCAGTCAAAAATCCTTTAAGTACACAGACAAGCAGTCCAAGTAAAAAAAATAGAGTAATAGTTTCCTCACAAGCTTTCTAACTATATATATATATATATATATATATATATATATATATATATATATATATTTTTTTTTTTTTTATCAGGCAAGGGAGTGGGTTATTGTACTGTAAAGCAAAATGTTATTGGTATACATGTTAAATTCACATCCCTTCCCCCATCAGTGTGACATTCAAGCTGGACCTGCCCTACTTAGTAGCTGTCATAATAATATAACCCTTATATACTATAAATAAAATTAATAATGATGTGGTACCTCTTATTTAACCAGAATATTAAGGCTGTAATGTCATCCGAGACAATATACTACATGGCTGGAAATATATAATCCTTAGACCATTTAGCAATCTAAAAAAATATATAAATATATACATATACACTTTGCATGCAACAACATGCATTGTAAAAAACATATTCTATTTCCATATCCTACTGTATACAAAGATCACTTTCATCCTTCTAGACTTCTTCAGGTCTGTGTACAAGAACCCTAAAAACCATCTACAACAATATTATTGTATAATTAGCTAGTGTAGTTATTACACATCATTTTGAATAAAGTGGAAAAGGAATAAGAAAAAGAAAAAATGTATGATGATGGAAAACAAAATATACACTTAAAACTGATTTAACATGGTATTTAAGACCAACTGGGAGAATGCAATAAAATAAAATAAAATTAGTCATGTAAACAATGCATCACTTTTCTAAGTTCCAGTACACTTTTTAGTGAACAGTAGTAGTTTACTCCAGGCTTCCTAAATGAGTTCAGTTTTAATTGCCACATGATTTCACGTTTCTCTGTTGATCACATTGATCTGTAAAACTCTCGAAATCACAAAGAACAAATACAAATCCAATTTCCTGCTGATGGTGTATATTAAATTCCAAACCAACAAAACATCAAAGCTCAGTGGAAAAATAATAATAAAAAATAGGAATAACACAAAAGTAACACTGTTTAATTCTATGCTTTTTTTCAAGTAACATCCTCCAGACTTTTGCAGAATGACTAAAACATTAGAAACCTTTCTTATAAAGCTAAAAATTATCACATGATCAAGTCACATGATTTATCAAAAATCACATGATCATTAGAAACATTCTTTACAAAGATAAACTTCATCAAATGGTAGATTTAACTAATCACACAATCTAACAAAATCACACAATCAGATAAAAACATAATTTATATAATATTACAAAACAAAACTGTAAATACAATAATATGATGGCAGAGAACGTATTGTTAAAAATATATTTGATGCCATCCAACTCATCTTCAATTTTTTCTCAGCTTGTTTTTCACTAACCTCCTTCTTTTTAAAACATGTATTATAAATGTGTTCATTTAATCCAGGATTATTATCTGCCACTAACCTGAGGTGCCACAATGATTCTCTACTTTCTAGGAGACTTTTCTAATCCACTCCACTAATGTCAAATTGTAAATTATCTAAAATTAAAAGAGAAATAGAATTTATCCAAATATTATAAAGTCAATTACTGTAGGAACCTTCAAGAAACTCACCTAGGACAACAAAAAGCATTCTGACAGTTAACAAAATGTCTCCGTAGTGTTAAAGGATTTCCAAAAACTTTCCAACACACTAAGCAAAATATAGATATGTTCAATTCAATAAAAGATATTCCCTCACCATCAACCCCCAAATATCTCAAATTCAATAATATACCACCACCAACACCAAGCATTCCAGTGCATAAACAGCTTCCAATCCTTCATACAGTGGCAAAGAGGTGCTAAATAACAGAGAATAGCTGTAACCCAATACAACCTAATCAATATCCTGAACTCTTAAATGGGCTAGCTTGTCCTCTAGAAAAAGTATAAAAAAATACTTGTGATAAAATGCTTCAATAAACATGACATTCTAACAGACAAAAAGTATGGTTTGTGCACTAAATATAATAACATAACATCTGTTTACTTTAACAAACCAAATACTAACAAATCGCTATTCTTCATTAGTTGAAATGCATCTAGAAAACATAAACCATTCAGTTTTGTTAAGAAAACTAGCAAATTGTGAAGTTCTGCTATGGATCATGACTGTCTTTTGAATTAAATAGCTGCAGCTATAGCCAACAACATGCAATCAGATACTAGTGCCTTTAACAAAGGCGTGCCTCAACTTTTATTCTCATTATTCCTCAATGACCTTCCCTGAAAGCAGCACATATGTATAGTATTATATATGCAGATATCATGTTAATAACTAAATCTTACAATCAACATGTATGCTAACCATAATTCTCTAAAAAGACTACAGTGATCTACAAAAGGAGCTAAAAACTAACAAACTAAACATCAGTCTGCAAGAGACCACAGTTGTCTAGCTAAGAATATCACAAAGACTTGTTTCTGCACAAACATTAAAAATGAAAGATCCAGTAACATAACTTCCAGTAGCAGCTCAACAAAAGTATCTAGGAACAATTCTAGACCAAAATCTTTCATTTCAAGTTCATACTAAATCACAAGGAGAATATTAACTCATCTCAGAAATTCTTATGAACCGTTCACCTTCCAGATACTGGAACAAAGTAGGCTATAGCGCTTAAATCCTCAATGTATTACTCCACAAACTAAAATACAGAGTATTAATTATCTCCTTGCCAACCCCCCCCCAAAAAAAATGCATCAGTTCTTCAAGCAAAAGAAAATAAAATTCTTAGAATTATTCACCTAGCACCCAGCAGGCAAACGCCACTGCATAACAACTGATAAAGCAAAATGTCTTCTAGTAACCAAATATTTTATTGGTTGCAGATTATATCAGTTCATGGTTTCATTGTTATTTTTTTCCACCAACATGACACTTTGAACCAGTGAGAATAATCAGATATAATTTAGCTGCTTTTAAGTCTATAGTTGTCTGTGTCTTAACACTTATTTTAGAATAAGAAGCAATTCATTGAGAATGATTTTTTCTGTTTCCATTATCTTGTTATTGTCTTCCTTGCAATTGTTAGGCTCATCCAAAAGATTAGGTATTGGGCTGCTTTAATGTTACCTGGAATGGGAACATTAAATGAGACCATATTCTTTTCTGTATTAGCATTATCATTCCATAAAGTTTGTGTAAAATAATTTATACTCCACCAAAATCCATTAAAAGAATACAATCAAAAATAATATGATTCCAGTTGACATTTCTTATCATATTACATCTCCAACAAGAAGAATTTTATTTTTATTTATTTTAAATACTTGAGTGTAAAATGTTCAACATAATCATTTCTAAATAAATACCTTCCAGAACTATGCCAATAATGTCTTGCCTACAGATTTCAATAAAAGGTTATTATTTTATTCAGATGTGTTTTTCAACCCATGTAGGAGAATAAATCCCCAACATTTTCACTTGTTATAACTTTTATTGTTCTGACATCATGTATAGAAGTCACAGCTGCAACTGAAAAACATTGTGTTGGACATCTGGTTTGGGAAACAACAAAAAGAGTCTTCAAACCAACTCACTAACTCAGTTATCAAATGTTAAATAAATAAATAAACCTCAACTGAGTCATGAACAGCAACTGTTTTTATAAAAAGTTAACTCAACTTTTATTATGCTACTACACCACAAAGCACTTTACAAAACATATGAAACTCAGTATCAATTCATGCAAAAGATTAAAACTATTAGATAAGTAGAGAATTATTTGTATAATTACAAAAATTCAAATGAAAATGGAAAGGACTACAAACAAATGTTGCCTAGCAAACTATTTAAATGGAGGAAGACAGGTGTTCTTTAAACATATAAAAAGAACAAGAGAAAATTTCAAAGTGAGATAAAAACACAATTTCAGATAAACATGGAATATTATGGAAATGGTGCAGGTAGCCATTTAATTATCTAGAAAATTCCTAGATATTTTGTCAGAGATCAAGAATCAATTAAAGAACCATGAGGCTCCAAGACCAAATGAGTTGACAGGTGAAATATACCAAATGTATGAAGAAATGTAGGAAATATTATGTGCCATCAGTTTCAGGAAAACAAATTCAGATTCTTAGAGCAGAAGAGTTAGAGTATGCATTTTAAAAAGAGGCAATAAAAGTAATTGATAAATATATAAATAAAACACCTCCTGGATTCTTCACTTAAGATATCCTCTTTTGTTCTTCAAAGTTTAAAATCAAGAATCTTTCAAATTTCTCTGAACTGAACTCTGTTTTCTTTTATTGAGAAATAGTGTCAACTTTAGGTTTGCTTACTATTTTAAGATATAGTTGAAAATATACAGTAGTTCACCATCAAAAATGATTTACACTATTTTTAGATATAAAATTCATATTTGATTCCATGAATAGAAAGAAACTATGGAATGTGATAAAAGAGAAAGGTTAAAAGTTAGGTGTATTTCAGATTATAGCAGCCTTATGTAATGACAGTTCATTTTCACAGATGAAATACTTGATAGATCAATCACAAGTAATAAGGATACCTCCAAAAATCAGGACGGGGCAATATGCAGCAATAGGATATGCTGATGATGTTATATTTTTGGCCTTAAGTTATCAAACTTTAGGAAAGCATCTTGAGACAAAGAAGCAAATATGTTTGAATATGATCTGAGTATAATTGCCAACAAAAGCAAGGTCATGATGTACAATCAAGTTTTTTTTTGTTGTTTGTCTTTTTGGCTTTTCCTGGTTAGGGGTCGCCACAGCGGAACTCAGGTCCACTAATGAATGGCAGTAGACTTTTTTATGGTGTCGAGTTGCCAGCCCGACGCCCAAACTTCAGCGAAGGCACGCCCATTCACGCATGTCTTTCAGAGGCCACTCGACTGTGGGGAGGACATGCAGACTCCACAGAGAAGGCACTCCAGCCATAAATCGAACAGGAGAACCTCTTGCTGTGAGGCAACAATGCTACTGCTGTACCACCGCATGAAGGAAAAATGCAAGATTCAGTTAAGCAGTGAGAAATCTAGAAATACTACGACACAATTCATACTGAGAAATTTGTAATCACCCTATACAATATTACCCTCTTTGCAACTATTAAAGCAAAAGTAGCGGAGGTTTGGGTAAAACTCTTCAAGTTCCTAAAAACAATAATAAAGCTTCATAGATCTTTAAATATATATTAAGAAGGAATCAGGTATGTTAAATGAGACAGCAACTGAAGAAAACAGGAGCTTTTCTAACTTGTTTAGCATTATGCAATTATCTAATTACAATGTGATAAAAAATACATTGACTGAAAAGAAGTTTTGACCATGAAAATAGAAAAACATTTTCTAATACTAGGAAAGTAATAGAGCAGTCAATAACTACAAAACTGCAGCATTTATAACTATTGTACCTGGTGAAAAAAAAACAAGAAAAGAACAGAAATAAGAGACTTTAATGAATACATATTTCAAATTTGCAAAACATTTACCATAAAATAATAGTTCTGAATATGTACACCACCCAGAATAAATACTTCAGAGCAAAGTATATGAAATACAAGTTTTGAAGTACAACCTGACAATAGTATATGATATAGCTATGATGTGTGATAAATTGGTCTATCATGTTTTTTTTGTTTGTTTTGATATTCAAAATAAAAAAGCCTTCCTCTTATTGCAGTAACTTTTCCTATTTACAGTAATTAACTCAACTGTTTACAGTAATTTTTAGTTGAGGATATAATGAAATGATACATGTAGACCAAGACAAGGTGTGTTCTGTATTACTTGGAATATATGAATCATGCACAACAGAAATTACAATAATCTTGCATAAAACTGTCACAATAAGAAACAAATGGCTGTTTTTAAAGAAGAATTACTTGATTTGAATAAAAAAATATTGCTGTCTTTCTTAATGCTATTTATCTGAAAAATGAGTATATAGTTATATGGCATTAAAATAAATAAATATGTATTTTTAATAACCATAGTTTAAAAACAGTAACATTGTTAAATAAACTGTATTGGCATTAAGAAAGGATACAGGGTATAAAGCAGCAAATGGGGGGAGTGTCCATAAATTACCAAGGAATGAAAAAAACATATAACCAAAGTCTGGTTTGGCAGCTGCTCTTGTGTTAACAGTTTAACTAGCAAAGCTAAATATAATTTATGTTTTTATGAAAAAAAATGCAGATGTGTAACTTATTTGCAGAAATTCCAGGGAACCTGAAAGAATAAGTTTTTTTTTTAAATCTCAATAGATAAAAAGGGTAGTTGTACAACAATGATAGTACTACAGAGCTCTGAGTCTTTTAAAATGTATAGTCAATGGAGATATGCATAGCTAAGCTGTTAAGGTAGAACTTGGTTAGGAACTGTAGTTAGATAAAAATCAGTAGTACGTATTTACGAATAACTGATCAAACATGTAAGCAATACATACCTTTGTGAAAGAAATAAAAAGAACTAGTAGAAAAGGAAGCATAGATAGATGGTGTATATCCTGAGTTTAGCACAGCACAAGAGACCAATAGAGATGTTGGATAAGGTAGGAATAAGCAAGTGCCTGGTTAAAAGCTTAAAATATGGCTAAAGGAAAGCACCTGGAAATTTAGATGAAATTAACAGGTTTCCCACTGGCATACAACATTTTACAGTCGCAGTTGTTTCAATTTTCTATCTTTATTATGGAAGTCTGCATATATCCCAAGTATGATATTATTAATTATACAGATAATATCAGATTTGTTGCTCAGTTTACATCAGTCCAAGACAGGGAAATACTTGCAAGGAAATATACATGATATCAATAACTGGTCTATAGAAAAATAAATTCCCCTCAATATGCTATTAAGAAATAAGTATGAAATGGAGGACTGGCCATACATCAAAGAAGAGAAAATGATCTGTACATTCTGATATAAATAGTCTTAAGTATGGGAGAATAAATAAATATATGCAAGGTGACCTCAGTGAAATCAGCACATATACTTAGATGTGTCACATCTAGGAAGCCACGACAATCGATTTCCATTTGTAAGAACCATAACACAAATAAGACTGAATTTGGTGCCTCTTAGGGCAAAAAACTAGACAAAAGCCGCACAAGTAAAAAGTATACAGTATGAGAAAAATATAGCAACTCAGAATGACTCAATACATGTGGCAAGCACTCAGCAACACTGGATTCCCTGAGGTAGACCCAGGGTTCCTAGGTATCTGATTCAGGAAAAAAATTCAGACAGGTGGCTCCCCATGTGCTCCTTATAAAAAGTTTATGCCAAAACTGCCTGGAAAAAGTTCAGGGAAGATTAAAGAAAATAAGGGTCAAGAAAATTATCTGAAGATGAAAAAGTAGCAGCTCTGACTATACACTCATTTGACGATGGAAGGAATGAAGATCTAATACTGGTAAATAATCTCCACAAGTATAGAGAACATTTTAAACACCTGGTTCTCACAGAGCTAATTTGTGCAAACAATCTAAAAGAAAAGGGTACAACAGTATAAATGTTCAAAATCAGAAGAGAAAATGAAACATTGGGTTAATAATAAGATTAGCAAGCTTAAGACACCCACATCTTTTGGGAGTAAAAGAAGCTGAGATGCTGGCATGCTTTAAATATTGGCTTGATGAGGAGTTGGGTATTAAAGAAAGACAAGAACTGGCTGGATATGGTACCTAGAAATATGGAGCATAAAGTTTTGTAGCCTAAACTAAATGAGATTATTGTTTCAGTAATCTTGAGAGGGGGATTCTAAAACTTTATCCTAAGCATATTTCATAATGTTTAGCAGTAGAGAAGTATGTTTAGAATTAATGAACAAAAACTTTACAATTTTAAGACTACACTGAACACTACTGATGTTCAACATTCATTCTTTAACACTATAATTTTGGGGTAACTAACTAGGCAAATGTCACATTATCATTTAGCATTAAAGGTGCATGCTAGACAAATATTTAAAATAAACCCCTAATGTAGAACCATAATATAAATGAGCTCTATAATAAAAGAAAAACTCACTGCATGCAAAAATAAGTTTTACTCTCTAAATGCCAGTAATGTTCTTGGTAACTTAACAAGGAACTCTGGACCCTGTTCAAATCAACCAAAGCCAGATATGCGGTAAATACTGTTGCTCAGGTGAAGCACAACCACAACGCCTACTTTAACTATGTTAGAAACCTCAGAAACAATGCCCAGCATTGTGCAGAGCTAATAGTAAAGGATATCACATACCTGGGCCAAGAAGGCATATAGTACCCAATATACTAGCAAATTTCATCCCCCCTTAATCCCATTATATCCACAGATTCCATTCTTGCATCTATAACATATTCAAGTCTCTCAAGAACAAGTCCTTAAGGCACTATTCAAGGCCAAGAACACTACTTCTATGGGGCTAGATAACATACCAGCCTGCTTACTGCTTAAACAAAACAAAAAGAGAGCCAGCACCTTGGGAGCGTGAATGTTTATTAAGAAAACCAGACCGGTTTCAGTATGTTGCTTTCATCAGTGGTACATAAAATGAGGCAGTATGAACGCTGCAATATATACTCTGTCTAATTAAAGACAAATTACATAATTTCCTATCTAATAAATATGCAAATATGCAGCCTGATACTAAATCATGAAAATAAAATACAATCAAAAATAAAAAAAAATAAAAATAAAAAAAGAGTACAAATAACAAAAAAATATTTTTTTCTTTTTTACATAGAATAAACAGATAAGATTTATAAATCCATGACTAGTATCAAGACCCATGAAGAGAAAGGAGATATTGAGAAAACCCTACAGTTTGTCATTTAATCCCGGTGAGAATAAACCCTCTAATTTCACAATCCATTTCCTTTCCTTCATGCTTAATATACCATGCCACCCTGTTTTGAAAGTTCTGTTGCCAATATTTTGTCTATAACGCTAAAAGTAAATTTAGCAGTATAATGAACATGTGAATGTCTGTATAAAACGTTGGTGGCCCTTGCATTCCTAATATCTCCTGTTCTGATATTCTACATCTAAATTGTCTAGAAGTTTGCCCCACATAAAAGGCTTGACAAGTACAGGGGGCCAAATATATGATCCAGTCCATTCCGCAATTGGCGTAAAAATTCATGTCATACAGCTGCCCAGTATCTTTGCTAGTGAAGGGTTTGGTTTTAAAGACATATTTACAGAAAGTGTAGTGTCCACAAGGGTAAGAACCAACCAGTCTCTCTCCTGTTAATGTAGTTTGATGGTAAATGATATCCTGATGCATGGCTTTCTCATAGTGAGAGAAATGGGACCCTAAAGTTTTGCCCTGCCTGAAGGAATATGAGCATTTGTCCCCCAAAATGTCACCCAATTCTTCATTGGCCTTCAAAATGTTCCAATGTTTGTCAATAACATCAGTCAAAAAGGTTGTATTTCTACTAAATGTAGTGACCATTCTCAAGGTATCCTTATTATCTCTTCTGGATGTGTGTTTGTATTGTAATAGGGTACCCCTGGATTGATTATTTGCCCATTGCATGTCCGAGTTTACATTCTGCTAACCATAATCCCTAGCTAGAAATCTGTTGGCTAAGTCCTGATGGGATTGTGTCAAATCCTGCTGTGAAGAACAAATTCTCTCAAATGCAAAAACTGAGATTTAGGAATATTATTAATGGTGTGTTTGGGATGGAGACTGAAGGCATGTAATAGGCTCTTATATTGTGGATATTTTCAATAAACAGTGGTGCGTAACGTATTATCTGGTTGACGCTGTAAATTAACATCCAAAAAGTGAATCTCATTTTTGTGAAAACTCACTGTAAACTCAGCTCCCCATTTGTTTTCATTGATATACTCAATTCCTCCAAACAGTAACTGCCTCCTTTCCATATGAGCCAACAGTCGTCCAAAACATATCTCCATATATAAATCTCTGGCAAATACAGGTTATGTGACTCATTGTATATAATGTATTCTTCGACATATCCCATATATAAGTCAGCATATATTGGGGCAAAATATGACCCCATTGCTGTACCTTGTATTTGCCAGTAACACTCATTTTTGAAATAGAAGACGTTTTTGGTGAGGACATGCTCGGCCATGCAAATGAGCAATGTATTGAAACCTGGATTGTAGATATTGGCCTTGTTTAACCAAAATTCTAATGCTGTTAATCCTGCCCAGTGTGGAATGCTAGTGTAGAATGATTTGACATCCAGGGTATACATTAACCTGTGGGGTTCTAATTCAGACTCAGATACAATTTGTAGAAACTCGGTTGTGTCTTTCAACCTGGCTCTAACATGTGACAATAGTGGTTGTAAATGTTCCATCAGAAATGCTGATAATGGCTCCATAAGGGAGCCAATGCCTGAAACAATAGGTCTACCTGGTGGTGCACTCAAAGATTTTTGAATTTTGGGCAATAGGTAAAGATATTGTTTGCCCGGATCCTCAACCACTAATTGTTGTCTTATTTTGTCACTGATAATTCCCTGATCCACCGCTTCCTGCAAAAAATTATCAATCTCTTTTTTGAAGTTCAGAGTGGGGTCGGTGGGCATGTTCAAGTAATGCTGAGGGTTAGACAATTGTCTACTTCCCTCAGCCCAGTAATAACTGGTGTCCATAATGACCACCGCCCCACACTTATCCGCCGGTAGGATGGAAATGTCAGTGTTTGCTCTAAGATCTATAAGAGCTTTTTGTTCTGCCATTGTTATATTGTGTCTGAGAATCTGGGAAGAACTTAATTTATAATGCAAATCTTTGATGACCACTTGCTGGAAAATGGCCACATGTTTGCCCATAGGTGGACTGAAATTGGATTTGTAGAATCTAAATTCAGTTGATCTTTGAGAATGATCATGTTGGCCAAAATGCAATTTTAGATTTAGCTTTCTGCAAAATGACAAAATATCAGAGACAAAAATGCTTTCATCCACAAAAGAACCTGGGATAAAACCAAGACCTTTATTCAATAGTGATTCTTCTTCAGATGATAAAACATGTTTGGAAATACATTTGAACATGCTACATTTATTTCACTAGTGATTGAAAGAGATCCTCTATGGTTTTTACCCCTGTGCTTCCGTCCCCCCCATGCTTCCAACTCCTAAAGGGTATTCTGAACTCTGACCCCTCTTGGAATCAGGGGAGTCACTGATATATGTGGATTTGGTGTCAGTAGTGGAGGATTCCTCCCCCGAAGTTGTGGTGTGTGGTCTGCCTTTTTTCAATATGGATCTGGGTCTTTTTTTGCATATCTGAGCAGTGTTTTTTGTTCCATCAGCAAACCTAACATTTCTCTGTGACTCAAATGGCCTACCCCTCTCATAATCTTTCATATCTCTTGAAAATTTATGTAACTTTTTAACTTTCAAATGATTTTCAAAAGTAATCAATTCCTTTGAAAGTCTGCTAAGATTATCCTTAAAATTTGTTTGTTCTTCATATTTTTTCAACTCTTCACATATTTTTTGCACATCACATATGTTGACCTCAATTGTTCTTTCATAATAAGATGCTAAAATGTTAACAAAGGACATGGACACCTGCTGCTGTGCCATGTTCCAATCCCTTAGTAATATGTCATCCGGCTTGCTAACTAATGGCTGTAATTTAGTCCTTAAACCCCTCGGGGTAATATTCTGATTTTGATATGCTTTGAAAAGCTTTAAGTGCCAAATGTTAGTGCATAAGGTTTTGACCTTTTTGCCAAGCTGAGTGAAGAGCAAATTACAACCGTCAACTGGATCAATCTGGCTGTTCTCCTTTGTGCCCTCATCAATAGGTTTAATTCCAAATACGTGGATGTCATCCTTATCTGTACAAAGGCCCTGAAGTAATTTGTTGAGATCCATGACCATAAGTTGCTAATTTGTTTCTATCACCCCTAAACCACTAATAGTCAACTGTGATGTGATACAGCCCAAATAGTGCCTACAGGATGTCTCTTAAGCAGACAGTCAAAGATGCTGAAAGGATAATCCCCTTATACTTAAACCTGGCTTACTTGTACCAGATATATTGCACTCAATCCTTTGAGTCACAAACAAATGTAAATTCTTGCCGAATGGATCAAAAAAACAGAAAGAAGCAAAACCCCCCTTCCGTAAATGACCAATAAAGCATATAGTAAGTACACACAATATGTGCAAATCATCAGTTCCGACCCAAAGAAAATTTGCTGTGAGATTCACCTGTTCGATATAGTTATAAATATAACCAGCCAAATGGGACATACGGGCAAATATTCCCGAACATATCTATGTGATTATCAATGGCTAATCAGTCCCAAAATGTGGAAAAACCTTCTGACAAAAACAGAGGACTCAATTCCCTATTGTCAGTTAAGTAATCACCAATATTTATAATACTCTTCCGACACAAGATTACTACCCAACAAATAAGTAATCAACCAATTTGCAAGATGTCAACCTGCTATCAACTTGTGATAAAATATTCAAAGGTCCAATATGATGTAAACCCCTCACAGTCTCATTAATGGTAATGTCAAAACAAGCTAGCTAGATGGATGCTATGTGAAAGCATATTGTGGTTTTATAATGGTTTCCTAAATCACTTCATCATAACATGTATCAAACAGAATTTTTAAGTGAACCAACATATTCCAGTTTCCCCAGACAGATACTGTCCGTGTTCAAAAGTCGGATTGTGGAATAACCAGGCTAGCAAGATGCTGTCTAGGACCATACAGAGACTGTATAGGAAATCATTCTCAACCTATAAATAAATAACAGGAGAAAATTATGAAATAACATGTAAAAATAATACACTGGATCCCTATATTAAATACATTAAATGCCTATGTTAAATGTGCACAACAATGCATAATAACCCCTTGTCCATAAATCTATAGAAAATGTAATTCACAAGGAAAGCAACACAATGTGAAATGACAAAGATAGTCCAAAGTGTTCCATTCTTCCTCTGTATGACAATCCGACCAAAAGAGAATACCTTCTCTAACAATATTTGGGTCCTGTTGATATTAATGCTGTGGGGAGTGAATTTAGGCCCTGGTTCTATCCACACCAATGTGGGCTGAATGCCCATTCTCACGTTAGTCACAGAAACACCATCTATCTAAATAATACATATATGACTGAACCAAAAGATGTGTATAACAAAAAAATGCTGACCACTCTTGCGCATTACCAAAATGATGAAAGTCCCGAACCAAAATATGCAACCAGCGTATCTACGGAATAGCACCAAATGAGACGTTTTTGTTCATAAAATAGGCCCTGGTTAATTGGAAATAAATATGAGTTGAATGTCCATTCTTCCTGTTGTCGCATATTCCTTCCTTAGTGCATACCCCATAGAACACTGTCTTTTTAAGTATTACATATAATCACAAACCAAACACAAGTACTGTCCACTCTTGAACATTTGTCCAAATGATGATAGTCCTCAATCACATATATGCCAGTGTATCCACTAAATAATACCAATTCCAGCAAGGCCCTTGTTACAAATGTGAATAAACCACCAAATGTCAGCTTGAGGGAAATTATGTCGCTTCAAGTAGAAAATCGGCCACAATGGAGAAATTTGCCAAAAACAATGCCCAAAGCCCCACAAAAGAAGGACGAGCTTGAATTGTCCAAAAAAATCAACCAAAAATATAGTCCATTGATCACCCTCTGTATTAAGTGTGAAGAAGGCAAATACTGTGTATGAAATGTTCCAAACTGTATACAAATGGACAGCGACTTAACTTACTGTAGACCCAACAAACATGCTTACTGCTTCATACTGAAGAACGCTGATCTTGCTGAAATAAGTAGACCATCACCCTTCAGCTGCTGCACAATGACGAAATTAATACTGTCGGTAATTCAAAAAGGAAGGGCAACTGATACCATCTTGTTCTCAACTATCCTTGGTTTCACCAAACCAAAACATTTTATGATAAGGTAAACATGTAAATAAACGGAATGATGAAAGAAGAAAAAAATCTTAAACAGCAGTGTGAGGAAACCTCCTCTACCGACACCGAACGCCACAAAATGGCTCCTGCTTCAACACTCCTCACACCAACAGCCAGCTGAATACACGTAGTCACAAAGAGGCAGGCTAGCAAGTATGGTAGGTGCACGGGCAAGGCAAACTATGACAAAACAAAAAGAGAGCCAGCACCTTGGGAGCGTGAATGTTTATTAAGAAAACCAGACTGGTTTCAGCATGTTGCTTTCATCAGTGGTACATAAAATGAGGCAGTATGAAGGCTGCAGTATATACTCTAATTAAAGACAAATGACATAATTTCCTATCGAATAAATATGCAGTGTGATACTAAATCATAAAAATATTATACAATCAAAAAATAAAAAAAATCAATATAAAAAAAAGAGTACAAATAAAAAAATATATTTTTTTCTTTTTTTTCTTTTTTACATAGAACAAACAGATAAGATTTATAAATCCATGACTAGTATAAAGACCAATGAAGAGAAAGGAGATATTGGCAACATCCTATAGTTTGTCATTTAATCCTGGTGAGAATAAACCCCCTAATTTCACAATCCATTTCCTTTCCATCATGTTTAATATACCATGCCATCCCGTTTTGAAAGTTTTGTTGCCCGATATTTTGTCTATAACTGTAAAAGTAAATTTAACAGTATGATGAACAAGTGAATGTCTGTATAAAGCATTGGTGGCCCTTGCATTCCTAATATCGCCTAAATGTTCTGACATTCTACATCTAAATTGTCTAGAAGTTTGCCCCATATAAAAGGCTTGACAAGTACAGGTTGGCCAAATATATGATTCAGTCCGTTCCGCAATTAGCATAAAAATTAATGTCATACAGCTGCCCAGTATTTTTACTAGTGAAGGATTTGGTTTTAAAGACATATTTGCAGAAAGTTCTGCTTACTGCTTAGTCTGAAACTTGCTTTGTCAGACTTTCTACAGAGGTTATTCAATATCAGCCTCCAAACAGGCTGTGTGCCAGATGAATGGAGTACACAGTGAACTACTTGCACAAAGGTGGGGTGTGAACAGAAGTGAGTATGGATCCAAAGCTTGACCAGACTCACCTGAAAGGCTATGGAAAGGATCATTATGGAATTAATAAATATTACCTATTGTAGTACTGCACGGATGACAGTTTTATTTGGTCTTAGTGCCACTGTTTTCAGTCCTAGTGGTGGGTCTAGCCCAAACTAATTGATACTGGTTAGAACTGCCCCATCTTGTATTCCTGTTGTGAACACCTGCCCCCCTCTAATGATACTGTTTAGAACTGCCCCAATCTATACTCCTGCTGTGTATGCCTTCCCCCAGACTCTATAAGGATAGCCACAACTTTTGGCACCATCTTTTAAAATCCTTCTTGCTGTCCTGATCCACTGATCCCTGCGTTTTTCCTCTGCGAGTGTGCCCATCTGGTTAGTGTATCTCTGCAATTTTTTTTGTACTGTACCTGCTTGCTTTATCTGTACTAAACTGATTATGTTTGCCTGACCTGTGTTGCAAGATAGTTTTTCTTGTTCTCTTAGTTTTTTGCATTATCTGTATTGTCACATTGTACCCTGAGGTAACTTAATTACTGCACGAAACAGAACATTTGATGCAGACTTTGCTGGCTGGTATTTAAAGCTGTTATAGCGGCACTTGATATAGGGTCTATATTACCAAAGCGAAAAACCCTATGCATGAATACCAAAACATCAACCCCTATACAGTGAACCACAAAAATCCTGAACGCACTAAACTGCGGAAAAAAATATCGAACTGTCATAGTCGGCCAACTCCACCACCCACTACACCCAACCACCAAACCCTACTTCTAACCTAAACTAAAGCACCAAAACCCTACCTCCAGCACTACACTAAACCCCACAAACACAACTATCTATGCACTCTCCTTAACCCTTCCCTAACCCTAAGGTCCGTAACTACCGCACACTTCCCCTACACACATACACCCAAACAAAATAAATAAAACACATCCATACATTTAAAAAAACCCTACCTCCAACACTATATTAAACCCCACATACACAACTAACTATGTACTATCCTTAACCCTTCCCTAACCCTAAGGTCCGTAACTACCACACACTTCCCTACACACATACACCCAAACAAACTAAATAAAACACATACTTACATTTAAAAAACACCTACTTCTAACACTACACTAACTCTTACATACATTACCTATCTATGCACTTACCTTAACCCAAATCCTAATACTAAATTCCTATCTATTGCACACTTACCTTGCGGAGCTATACCGCAGACGGGCCAACCAAAACAAATCGACATTTTGAACTATGTGGTTTTGAACTTTTGCAGTTTACGTACTTCGTGCGATATATGTTGACATCTTCGTAATCGCCTAAAGGAATCTTCACTCTCGTAATAGGAACCCCTTGATATATACTGTTCTACTGCACGTATGTTTCACTGAGTAATTGTTTGTGTTATTGCTAAATGCAACTGGAACTGAGGCTATCTCTGATGGTTTTTAGGCTAAAACTGCAACCGTAGTAGTTTTTCTCTTGTTACAACTGCCATGATATTGCAAATATTGTGTATCTGCCATTTATAGAGTTTTAAAAAGCTGAAAATGCAACCGGAGTCATTTTTCTTATTAAAACTGCCAGGATATTGTGAGTATCGCGTATCCGCTATTTACAGTGTGTTAAATAGCTGACTGCATTTTCAACATTTTTGTTCATATCCATGTGCCTGTACAGTTGATAATTACAACAGTAACTGCAGGCTTTATCTCCTTAATGTTTTTTTGCTTTATTTCCCACACCTTTTACTGTAATATAGCGTAGTTAGTTTACAGTAGTTTTTTCATCTCTCTATTTCCTAGTGCTTTTCTTCCTAGCCAGCCTAATCTGCCTAAATCCCTTAATCTTTCAACTCTCACAATTAACCTCCTTTGTTTCTTACAGCTAGTCTCCATGTGCTCTGGTTGCCTCCCCTATCAAAGAAAAACTCCCTTCAAGAATTACTTCTCCTGCACAGGCTTTTCCTCCAGCAGTTATAAAACCTGCCTCAGCCCAACCTCATCACTCAAGAGCTCAGTGTACGTGCTTACCTATATCTTACTACTGTAGCACTACAATGCATATTTAATGTATTTAAGCCTAAGCTATCTACTGCTTAATTAGCCCAGGGGTGTACACTCACAAGAAACTATCAGACCATATTTGTAATTACTGCCCTTCGTAGCCTTTTTTCCCCCTTTCACGTCCACAATGAGATAAAACATCTTTTTATTTGTTTTGTTAACCACTAGATGGCAGCAGACATCCAGGTAAATTACTCCTCTATGATGTAATTGCCGAGACAGATTAACTTTGTCTGCACTAAGCTTTCTTTCCCAGGCCTGTCCCCTGTCCTATATCAAACTTAATATTAAAGCTTGCAGCATTAATATTAATTAATGTGGTTTGGGAAGTCCTCAGACTTCAACAGAGCTGCTAATGCTTCCCCCTCTCAGTGCTTCTAAGCCATTTTCTTAATATTTGCAGTTTACATACTTACCTATTGTAGTACTGCACGGCTGATAGTTTTATTTGGTCTTAGTGCCACTGTTTTCAGTCTTAGTGGTGGGTCTAGCCCCACTCCGTTTGCCCTTGCTACGCTCGGGGTCACTCCGCTCCCCTACCCTAACCCTATTCCCACCCACCCCTGCAACAATTTCCTTTATACTAACCACTCCCTCCCCTTCCTGTCCCAACTGACAATCTCTAACTACTTCCTGTCAAAACCACTTCCTTCAACTGCCGTCACTCATACTTTCCATTACTTCCTGACCTTCAACTCTCTAATTAAGTTCCAATCCCTCTAGACTTAAATATGAAACACCTTCTCATTCCTACCTTACTCCTCCTTATTCTCTCTGCTGCTACCTCCTTCCACTCCGACCTTGACAATCCACTCCCACTCTCTCCTACCTCTTATACCTACAACATCTTTCCAGCTACTCCCTCTATAACTATTTCCCCAACTCTATTTAACTTCTCCACCACTTGTCTATACAAATACTCTATACTCCAAATCTTTAAATCAACAAACAATCTTAAACTAAAGCTTTATTAACTCCACATACCTACCTATTACTATACTATCTCTTCTCCCAAATAACCTACTGTGCTCTGGTGACATCCATCCCAACCCAGGCCCCACTTCCTCTCCCCTCACCACAACATCCCCCAACAGCATTCCCACCCCTCCTCCCAATGCACTTCTCACCACCTACATCCCCATATGCAAAACATTCCCCCATCTAAATACCTAACTATACACTCTCTAAATAGTCAGAGCCTAACTAACAAAATCACTGACTTACACACACATGGATAGCTCATACCACCCCTCATATTCTTTCCTTGTCAGAAACTTGGCTCAAATCGCATATTTCCAATAGTGAAATTCTCCCACCAGGCTACAACATCCATCTCTCCTTTTAGATTCCACAAAAAGGGAGGTGGCATTGCCATCCTCTACTCCAACAGCTTAAACCTCTCACCCCTACCCGCACCCATTCCTGACTTTCACCCAGCTGACCTTACCATCTTAAACTGCCACTTGAATCCCCATAAACAATTTGCAGTTGCTTCCATCTATCTCCTCACAGGAAATAACCTGCCCATCCTGGAGAATATCCTGTCCTGGTTCTCCCTCACCATACCTTATGAAACCCTTAACCTAGAAGATATGAACACAGACTGTTCCAAACTTACTACCAACTCTCCTCAACTCAGTATTAACTTACATGGTTTCCATCAACTGATCTCATCCTCCACCTGCTTCCACAAACATTCCTCATCCAGCTCAACTATTGAATGGATCCTTACCAATTGTCCCCACCACTATCACAATCTCACTACCTTACCAGTCTCCCTTAGTAACCATCTCCCTACCTCTGTCTTAAGATACACCTGCCAAATTTCCAAAACTCAACTGGTCAAAGACTGCCATAAACTAACACAGACTGGTCAAAACTCCCTCTCAACGATGCTGTAAATACATTCAATAGCATCTTCCTTCTCTAGCTCCCTCTAGAAAGATCAGAATAAAATCAAATCATGCTCCATGGCTTTCCAGAGAAACTAGGTCCCTTATGCAGCAAAGAGACAGTGCTTGGAAGGCCTGGACCAAAGCAAAACAACTTCCCCTACTACTCAAATTTAGACAACTAAGCAGCCTAACAAAAAAACAAACTAAAAATGACAAAGGCCTACTACAGCTCAGCTCAATTTAACAATAAATCCAACCCTCATAAATTCTGGTCAACCCTGTACAAGATTCTGTCTCCAGGTAGTCCCTCCAACCCCTCCCCCTACCCAAACACATCCCCTCTGGAAACTGCTACCCTTCTAAATCAACACTTCATTAACTCCATACAGAAACTCCTACCCTCTAACTCTACTTCAGTACCTTCTCCTCCCAACCCCAGAAACACAACTCCTTTTTCCTTTCACCCCATTTCCACTTCATACATCAGATCTCTCCTCCTTAAGCTCAAACCCTGCTCTTCATCCACTGATAACCTACCTCCTTCCTTCCTCAAACTTGCTGCTGATTCTATTGCCTTCCCTGTATCTATACTAATTAACAGATATATCCTTGAATCTACCGTGCCTACCTTATGGAAATCTTTCTTTACTTTTCCCCTACATAAAGGTAGGAATTCCACAGACCCTGCTAATTACCGTCCAATTGTCATTCTTTCCCCCCTCTCTAGAATTCTAGAGAAATGTATCCATGCTCAGCTCCTAAATCACCTCCTCCAGCACAACCTACTCACTCCCAAACAACATGGTTTTTACCCCAATCATAGCACAACTACTGCTCTACTCTCTTTCACCCACACTATTGCCGAGGCTTTTGATAACAACAAACTCACATCCTGCCTCTTCCTCGACCTTTCTAAAGCTTTCAATACAGTCTCACATCCTTTATTGCTTTCTATGTTTGCCAAACTCAACCTATCTCCCACCTCCCTAGCTTGGTTCTTTACCTATCTACTAGGCAGCAATCCGTTAAATGGCTCTCTTCCTTCTCTCCTTTCCTCCCTGTTCCAATTGGGGTGCCTCAAGGCTCCATCCTGGGTCCCTTTCTGTTTAATATCTTAACCAATGACCTTTTCACATCTTGCAAAGAATCTACCCTCATTCAATA
The DNA here is from genome assembly GCF_019279795.1 of Protopterus annectens. NCBI lineage: Eukaryota > Metazoa > Chordata > Ceratodontiformes > Protopteridae > Protopterus > Protopterus annectens. The sequence continues at coordinate 608,606,147 of NC_056746.1, read as the reverse complement.
TGCAGATGACTCTACACTCATCTCTATCTCAAACTGTATCTCTGAGCTCCATACCCTCACTCAACAAGCCCTCCTAGCCACTGAAAAATGGCTATCAGACAAACAACTCATCCTTAACCCAAAAAAGACTAAACTCCTACTCTTCCTCCCCCATTCCCTTTCTCAGCACAAAACCATTTTTTCTATCAAATCCTCTAACAACACAATTATCCAATCTGATACCCACACTAAACTCCTTGGGGTCATCATTGATGACGAACTTAAATTTAACCTCCACATACTTCAATGTGCAAAGAAAACACATCAGAAACTGGGGCTACTACATCAGAACAAAAAATTTCTAACCCCCAACTCTAGACTGACCCTAGCACAGGCACTCCTCCTCCCCTCCCTCCTATATGCTGCCCCAGTTCTCATCAATATTCAGGTCACAACACTGAACAAACACCAATAAACATACCATAAAATAGCTAAATTTATAACTAACACCCCTTACAATGCACATCACTGTATTTCCCTAAACTCTCTCCATTGGCTTGAACTCCTCCAACAACTGCAAATATCTTGGTTTGTAATGTTACACTCTATTCTCTACAAACCATCACTCTGCCCGTCTCTTTCTTCCTTGAATTCCACCTATACTCCAACTCAGCCCCTCCGTACCTCTAACCAGAAGCTACTGGATATCTACCAACCAAAAAAAAACTGTAGGCAAATTACTTTACAAACACTCTGCTGCTCAGGCTTGGAACAAGCTTCCCCTTCACATCCGCTCCATAACCCACTCCTTGCACTTTAAAAATGAACAAAAGACTCACCTTCATAACTCCATGACCTGCCCCTGCTATGACCCAAAATAAGTCCTCTATCACACTTCCAGGTGCCTCTTTCCCGTTATTTCTTGCTCCACCCTATTTCTTGCACCACTCCTTCTAGGGTGTCTCTTACTGTTTCTCCCTCAAATGTGGATGACTGCACAAAAACTTTTTTGAAAAATTGGATGTCTATATATATACATTATTGTGTGCTCTCTTTTGTGACTTATTGAGCCTGCTTTCTACTAACTATAACACACTCTGTGTGTTACTTTGATGTATTGATCAATATACAAAATTATTCTTGTTATGTCTAATTATTGTAAGGTGTCTCTTACTGTTTCTCCCTCAAATGTGAATGACTGCACAGAAACACTTTTGTAAAATTTTACTTGTTAGTGTATACATTATTAGGTGCTCTCTTATGTGACCTATCGTGCCTGCTTTCTACCAACTATAACACACACATTATGTTACTTTGATGTATTGATCAACATGCACAATTATTCTTGTTATTTCTATTTATTGCTTTAAATACTCATCAATTGTGATTAGTGAAGTAGTGTATTCTGCCTTTCAATTGTATATTGCCTTTTTAATTGGAGCTTTTCTCCTCGGGTCTCCTCTGAAAATGGGCCTCAAGCCCAGTAGGACCAACCCGGTTAACAAATGTCAATAGATAAAACAAAAATAAATAAATAAGAATAAAGGTAACTTACAAACTCTTGACCCAAGCCATTTTGGATTCATCAAAGGCAGATCCTGCCAATTTAATCAGGTCAACCTGTTCGAGAAGGGAGAAAGTTACTGAAGCAGTGGATGAGAGCAAATCAACTTAGTTCGTTTTACTTTTTTTATTTCCTTTCCGCTAATAGCGCACTGCTGTAAAAGGCTAGATAAATTTATTTTTTTAAAGAAAAATAAAACAGCGGACATTATTTGACTGCTGGGTTAGGCAGTCCAGATAAAATTAGACAGATATGATTGCCACATCCGATTGCTCGTGATTCACGTCCGCTTATTATGAGGGGTGGGGATTTCTCCCTGTCAAGAAGAAGTTAGCATACTTGTCAATCATGAAGATTGAACTGGGACGTATACTTTTTGAAGAGGTGGTTGTAATGTGTGCTCTTCCTTGGTGGTTTTTTTTTTTATGGGCTTGCCTTGGACGCTTATACCTTGTGTGTGGCTAGAGGAGGGTTTGTATTGACATAGGGACTGGCTGCTTTTGTTTTGTTTTTTTGAGTAGAGAATAAGTGAACTGAGACTTGTGCGAGGTGCTTCTGTTTTTTAATTTTTGGCTCTGTACCCTTTTTTTGTTTGTGAATCAGGAATTGGATATCTTAAATTTTTTTTGCTTTATGATGAAAGAGGTAAACATAAGAAAGAAACATTTTTATATTTAAAATGAAAGAATACAAAAAGAAGAATGAAATATCTGTTGAAAAGCAAATATGATGGAAGAAATGAATGCAAATGAATGCTGAATGCTGAGTTTGGAAACCTTGACCCTGAAGAATGCTACTGTCTTGGAATGCCTTTTAAAAGTGATGCCACTTTATCTGAATTTGAATGAAAAATTATGATGAATGAACCTTTAATTGTGAAATATTGTGTATTGATGATTAATGAAATAGGGATATAATAAATGAAAACTGAATTGATGCAACTGAAGAGAGTACAACTTGAAAAAACTGAATTGCATCCAAATTTAATTGAAATGGAAAAAACAATAAATGGAATGGGATATTGCAACAATTAATTAAGCAAAAAAATTACTCTTTAGAGTCAGTGCTAAGATGTTGACATTTAATGTGAAAACTATGAATTCAAAAAATGCGATTGATTAAGTCTCAGTCTCCTCTTTCATAAAACAGATGTGATTGATTTGGCATAGTGGTATGTTGCTCTGACTGTTTTGCACAGGCCTCTGTATAAAATAATTGGCAGTAAAATGTGTGGTAATAATACAGCATTTTCTAGCAGTTTTTTAACATTGGTTCAATAATTTGTTTTTAATGTGTCCCTGTTTTTGGATTTTTACAATTAATGTTTTGTTTTTTTCCAATGTTGTGTTGTGGTTCAGAGATACTTTTACTGGTGTCAATTTTTTTTAAAATGTTGAGTTTTTAGGGAGCAAAAGTTTTTAGATTAGCGATAAGTGATTTTTTGCTTTGCATGAAAAATTAAGGATGCTTTTGCTACTCCCACAGTAGAGAGTTGCACTGCTAGAGTTTGTAGCTGCATATTGTAAGTAGTGTATGCAGTGTTCTGATACCTGTACTGTATTGTAATAAGGTGGATACTGCAGTTCCTTGTTCCATATTGATATGCAATATAGATAGTTTTTAATTATTTTAATTAAACAGGCAATTTATTCTTTATCTGTTATACCTTTTTTTATATGCAATTTGTTTGTATTTTATTACCAAAACACTTTATTTATTTTTTGTTTATGATTTTTTATTATCTAGACACTTTTTTTAGTTTTCTTTTATTGTATAACTTAGATGAGTTTTAGGACTGTAAGTTTTTTTTATATTTATGAAAGAAATGTTCTGTTCTTTTTCGTTTTGTGGACTTTTTTTGTTTGCATGTGTTTCATTTTTTGTTACTTCATGTTGTTTAAAATTAAATTTGTTTCATAAATTTTGTTAAAAGGAATAATATTGTTATAAAGTAAATAAGGTAAACAAATTGAGATGTGTAGATTTAGGTGTATTATATATGGAACTTAAATAAAATTTAATACAATGCAAAGTATCTCCATCAAATATTCTTATAAATTTTTATTCAATGCTATTTTAATTAATTTCTGTTTCAATGCAAGTTTCAAGGGTTAAAGTTCAGAGAAGTTTTGTTTTGTTTCAATGAATCTTTTTTTTTGTTTAGGTTGTTTTTTTTTGTTTGTTTCTTTTTAAAGTTAAAATAAAACCTTCAAATGAAATACAAATCATTTGAGTATGCTAATCAGTAGTAGTATTAAAGTATCAAATAAGTCCAAATAAGTAAGTAAGTCAAATTGAAGTGCTGTTTGGGTTCATCATTCAAAGCAAGTTTGTAGGGGGAAAGGTTGCAAAAGGGAGACAGCCCCCCTGCTGAACAACCGTGAAACAATCCAAAGGAACTTCACAGACCTCATAATTTTGAATTCTTATTTTTGGTTTATTTTTCATTTAATGTGGTTTTCTATTCTTTTCTTAAAATGTGTTTTCACTAAATAAAATTTGTGGCAATTTTCACAGAAAAAATCAATCAGAATCTAAAAAACGCCATAAGACACTCTAAAAAATGTTGTAAAGCATACATAATTGCTTATAGTACTGTTTATATGTTCCCCATTGTTGTTTATATGTTCCCCATTATATTTTTTTGGCCTTGTCCATATTTCACAATTAATTTTAAACCACTTACAAAAAAAAATATTTTGCCCAAAATAATTATAAATAATTTTACAAACATAAAAAAATCAAAAAAATTGCCCGTCCCCACGATTTAAAGTGGTTTCCCCAAATATCCAATATAAAATAACGTGGGTTTTACTAATTTTATTATAAAGGCTTTTAATTATGCATTTATTTTTTTTATTTCACAATGCATGGATGCTTTTTTATTTTTGTCTAAGCTGTGCTGTACAGTTGCTTTAGCTGCCAGTGCTGTTTGTATTTTTTTATTTTTTTTCATTTGTTTTATTTTTATTTTTTTTAATTTTTTTTTTTTTCATTTTTTGTCCATTTTTCAAAAAATGTTGTTTTAAAGTAAGACAGACATTTCAGAAAATTCTGATAATGACTTCTTCCAGAGTTCATTTCATTCACTAATATTCTACTTATTTAAATATTTATATAATATATATTTAAATTATTTCTTTTTATTTTTAAATTTTGTCCTCCAGATTTCTAGCTCTGATGATGAGAGGTATGACAAATGTGAGAGGACATTTTGACAAATGTGTCAGGAGACATTTCAAGTTCTTGACATCCAGAGACATTTCCCATTGTGACATACTGATGTGTGTCCAACTCCTCTCAAGTGCAGTGTAAGTGTGCAGTGCACAGGTAAGGTAGGTGCAGTACCCAGTGTACACTTTTGCTTTTCATCCTCCCTTTGCTTTTTTTTTTTGTTTTGCTTTTTTTTCTGGTTTTTGATTTTTCTTGTATTTGCTATATTCTTATATATTTGTGAAAGTGCTTGTTGCTTTTGCTTTAAGGTAAGCTGATTTCAGATTCATGACCATCAGGTTGTCTGATTGTAAATGAGATTGTAAGAAGAAAAAATTAAAATTACCAACACTGCAAGCCTTTGTTGTGTTCATGCAATACTTACATAACTAGATAACGATGATATAATATAATTGAAATGCATATGTATATATTATTGGTAATTGGTAGGAGGGATACATTTACAGTATTTTCAGACATTGGATGGAGCATTGGAACATTCATAAACTAAAAGGCTTTTATAACCAAACAGCTAAATCCCATCCAAATCTATCATGTCATATAAAGTAACCGGTAAAGCTTCATTCTGTTTCTTGTTTTCTTTTTTGTTTGTTTTTGCTTTTTTTTTGTTTTTTGTAGATTCTTGTTAGTTGTCAGTCAGCAGGTCTTTTTGTTAAGTTTTTTGGATTTTTTTATTTTTTATCATTTTGGTATCATTTTCAGCTTGCTACTACTTTTTATTTATTTGAATATAAATTATATTTAATTATAATTAGCACTGCAAAAACTGTTGAAGTGAGTGCTGCTTTGTTTCTTTGCCTTTGTTTTTGATTTTGACTGGTAATCCATAATGTTTTTAAAAAATTTTTTTTTTTTTTTCATTCCTCACAACCTTTTTTGTTTCCATCTAGATATTAAGTAAGCTCATCATGCCAATGCAAACTTTTTTTTTTTTTCTTCTACACTTCATTTTGTCTTGATTTGACTCATAATGATGATTTGATGATTTTGGCATGTATATTTAATTAAAGTTCCAGTTTTTGTGGTTTTTAGTTTTAGCCACCCCCCCCTAGTGTCCACCACACTCCCCCCCCCCCCCCCACCCCCAGCTGTCTCCTGCAGCCCCCCTTTGATTTGAAGTCACCAGCCACCACCGAAATCAACACACATACCTAGACCTTGAAAAGGCATACAAAACCATCCCACAGTTAAGTATAAAACTCTCAGCTAAATGCAAATACCTATGTAACTCACTGGACAGTAAATTGGTTCACAAACAGAACCCAGGAAGTTAGGGTAGGATGATCTACTTCCTCCAAAATACTTGCCACTAGCAGTGTACCCTAAGACCACTCCTTTCTGGCATTTACTTCTCAGAGGCTAAAGAAAACGTAAAGGGTTTATAGCTGACCAAGTTTGCAGAAGACTATAAACTTCATGGCATCATAATTTCCCTTGTGGACACCAAAATCCTTCAAGAGGCCCTTTCCCAAACCTATATCTGGTGTCAAAACCATGTGCTAAAACAAAATGCTGAGAAATACATAGTTATATCCTTCTGTAAGCATGAGTTGCCTTGCATCTATCATATTGGTAACACACCCCTGAAAGTTGATGCCATAGGCAGGCATCTGGAATCTATGTCAACAATGAACTGTTCTTTGATTACCATGTATCTACTATTGTAAGAAGTCCTTTTTATTACAAAGCTTATATCCGAAGCTACAGCATCCATGTCCAGGGATGTAATCATTCCACTGTACTTGATCTCATCAGTCTGATCACTGAATATGTTTCATTCAGTACGTACTTGCCTAAACAACTGTCACAGCTGGAGTGACCACAATGATTTATCACAAAAAAAACAAGGGCCTAAATCATAAAAACTAAGCAGACCATCTAAAAACCTTGTCCTTCTACTCAGTATTATAAAGGCTACTAAGAGATGACCTCTGTCTTGTGTATAAAACCTATAGCCAAACCAAGAACCAAAATCCAAAAACTGTGTATTGTTTCCTATTCCAGCTTTGTGTTCAGTTTGTATATAAAACCTCACTGGACCCTATTCTGTCATAACTATTACACATTTGCAAGTCCAATGCTAGCATGAACACCCACTCAAGGAATCTCAATCTCTTTTGCAACATAAATTAAACATGTTGGATGGATAGGTAAGTATCATACCTTTTCTATGGAACAACGTTCCATTCCACATGAAGTGAGGTACTTCTCTTACTCCATTTTAATGTAATTTGCATAAATGGATGGGAAACTGCAAATTCTCCACTGGTTTAGCAAACATCTTCCTCATGGATAGGGGCAAGAAGTATATGTCCCAACATTCCATGTTCTGTTTGTCTGAGTTATTTGTATGCAAAGCATAAGGACTAAAAACTAATGTGTATGTGAAAGGTTAGGTGTCTTAAGATCATCACCAATCAGTAGCCTATTAAGTACCTATGAATCTATAAACCTAAACAGCTAAAAAATGCAGCAATCATACCTCTGAACTGTACAGATTTTAACAGTGTCCAGATTTTGTCCTCATATTTTTGGTCCTTTTGTCATAAAAGTGTGGTTTTCTGGCAAATCAGTGGTAAATCATTAAAGACTGAAGTTAGAAAATAATGGCATACATTTGAGTTTTAGACTTCATATCCTTCAGAAAATACTTGCTAATGCAAAATGTGTTATTCTATCAACTTTCTAAGTTTATAAGAGCAATTTTTAAAAAATGTCCCTATTTTTGGGGCCTTTGTCCCACTTTTATTTATGGTTTTGTCCAGATTTCTTGCTGTAAGAGGTTGACAGGTGTGTACAGCATTCCTATTCAGTTTGCATTAAAATTATATTCTTATTCATTCAGAAATATATGTACTGCATTTTGCTCCAGAGAGGTGTGAATGGTCATGCTTCAATGCTCTTAATATACAGCAACTTGCAAATGTAGGTTTTAGACCAATACTTCACATTTTGAAAGCAATACAACCTTAGAAATTTGGAAAAACTGCAACATCTTCCACTTCTCTACTAGCTTTGAAAAATATCTCAGATGAAATCTGTGAAGGCATCATCTAGTACAACTGCCATTGCAGTGAAGTTTTCAGAGTTGCAATGCACACTTTTTATATGATATTTACATTTGCTATTTTTTGAAGTTCCATGCACATCATAATCCATAGAAAAACTGGGAGGAAGCATCACTCCTTGCAATCAGCCTAACCTTCATAAAATCTAAAATCCCGAAAAAAGCACACAGCTAGAAATGTAACATTATGTGTGGAGATTACATGAAGACATGGAGTATGGTGGTCAGGTACCACAAATTGTCTTACCCTATGATGCAGGTCAGTGGGAACCCTACAAATCTCACAAAGCAGTGGCACCAGCATCAGTCTCAGCAGTCTATACTACTCAAAGTAATTGCATAATAATATTAATGACAATTGTCCATCCCATGAAAATTTCAGATTATAAGCTACTCCTGCATGACTGTGAACTGCATGAAGTTTGTACTGAAGAATGAAGGAAAACTGTCCAAAATGTGCATACATGATGAATTAAAATATAAACTTTGGGGTGGCAAATTAATTCAAATTTAAGTTTATTTATATGGTTATTCCTAAGCATGTCATAGTAAATAAAGAAATAAATAAGTAAACCAAAGAATATGCATGACAAAAGGGGTAAGCTTATAAAAAGGATGCTTCCGGAACATACCAAATAGGCCAGAGCCTAATTATGATACAAACCAAGCCTAGGATTCAGAAAGGGTTTGGGCACAGTTGTGGACAGCCTTTCTCTGTTTACTGTGCATGTACAATAAGCCATAATACTCATTAAGAATGAATGTATGGAGGAAATAGTGCAAGGATATCATCATCATCATCATCATCATCATTTTCGACCCCCTTTTTCCCATTTTTCTACATGTGATTGAGGTGCTAAATCACCCATCTCCATCTCTTTCTATTCAATGTCACTCTTATACTGTTTTTGACAGTTAAGCCTAACTGTCACAAGTCTTCTCTTGCACAATCCATCCATCTCTTTGCTGGGCATCCTCAGTTTCTCTTGTCATTCTTTCTGTCTGTCCCAAATCTTCTTCACCAGATTGTCTTCTACTTTCTCACACATTTGCCCAAGCCACCATTATCTATTCTCTGCAATTGGAGCTACTTGGGCTTCTTCTTTGATGTCCACATTTCTTCATCAGTCCCACAGAGTGCATTCCATCACCCATCTCAGGCACTCTATCTCCATCACCTCTGGCTTCCTCAACCACTCTGCCTTCACTGCTCAGGTTTCTGTACCATACAGTACTGCTGGTTGTACTACTGTTTTGTACACCTTACTTTTCAATTTCCTTAGCATTATTCTATCATACACTATCCCTGGCACTGTGCCAGTTAACTGCAGCTCCTCTAATTCTAGTTTTGATCTCCTCATTCAGACTTTCCTTCTCCTCAAATACCTCACAAGTACTTGAATCTGCTCACCTGTTCCACTATTTTCCCTTCTGTCTCAAATTCTCAACTTCTTCTGATTTCCTGCATTTGCTGCCATTACAACCACCTTATATGTGCTCTGTTTCATCCCATGTGCCTTCGATTTCACATTCCACTCTCTTGTCATCTGCCGAAGTTCTTGTTCAAAGCCTGCATGTAATACCACATCATCTGCATCCAGCAGCTTTGTTGACCTGTCCCCATCAACTTGTTTACCAATGTAGTACATAGGAAGGATGAACAGTGATGGGCTCAGAGTTGAAACCTGATGCACATCCACTCCCACTCAGAACCCCTCTATGAGTCTGACCACTGTTCATACTTGTGTTATTAGGTCCTTGTACACTGACTGCACTAATTCTAGAATGGTTTTGGGACTTTGAACCATCATAGGACAGCCCAAATCAGCCTTCAAGGAACCTTGTTATGTGCTTTTTCCGGGTCTATGAATGCTGAGTTAAACTCTTTCCTGTTCTCCAGCTTATTCTCAACTATCTGCCTCACTGTAAACATCATGTTGGTTGTGCTGCATCCTGATCCAAATCCAAGATACTCATCTCCCATCTTACTTTCTACTACTCTGAATATTCTTTTAGCAATCAACCTCTCCAGAACTTTCAAGTAGTGTGACAGAAGATTAATATCTCTGCCCACAGTTGTGAATGCCCCTTTTGTTCTTGTACACTGGCAATAGTATCCTGTTCTGTAGTCATCTTGGATACACTTATCTTGCCACACTGCTATGAGTACCCTCAGGGGTCACCTCTCCCCTAACTCGCCCAACATCTTGATCATATCTGCCATGACCTCATCTGAGCCTGCTGCTCTACCTGACTTCATTTTTCTAAGTGCTATTCTTACTTCTCCTAGGATGGACTCCTCTTCTTTTTTCATCAAAGCCTGTGTATGGGGCAGTACAACTTCTGTGGGGTTTTCTTCATTTAGAAGCTGCTGGAAGTTCTCCTTCCATCAGCCTTTAATGTCCTGTAGAGTGATGAGCAGGTTGGTGCTGGAATCCCTTATGAAGATGTCTGATGAATATCTTCTTTATCTTTCTGTCTTTGCCTTACAACCTGATAGTGTTTCTTTGTGCATTCAACCGAGTCACTTTCCAGAAGCTGGCAGAGTACCACTGATGTTTTGTTCTTTCTTATTACAAATGCTCTCTTAGCCTCCTTGTTAGCCAGTATTTCTTCTTAAATAAGTCAGCCTTTTCTATCTCTCACTTTTTCTTGCACTCCTTTCTTTTGATGACTTTTCAGACTTCTGCATGTCACAATCAGCTTTTCTTATGTATCTTGTTTCCATATCTGACTTGGGCACAGATCTATTCTATTGTCCTCACACGTGCTGCTTTGAGGAGCTGCCATTCTTCAACTCCATCTATTCCATCTTCTTCCTCAGGTGCTACAGCCTTGAATATTTTCATGAGCTCTTATGCTTTATCTCCAGTCAACTTCTATTTCTTCAACCTCGCCTCTGTTAACCTTAAAGTCTTGTCTGACCACTGTTTGTAGCTGACTATGGCATTGGCTTATGTTTTGGTATAACAGTTTCATTTGGTTAATGATTTTGCAATCACTGATTCTACACCAATCCCCTTTCTTTAGTAGGAGGAAGTCTACTCGAGTTTCATGTTGGCCACTCTTGCACATGATCTTGTAACTGTCTCTAACTGGCTCTCTTGCTGAACCATCATGCCATTTGCCAGACAGAAGTCTGGAATGGATTCTCCTTCTTTATTCCTGTTTCCCCACCTATGTAGATCCAGGTAGTCCTCATATCCTATTCTGTATGTCCCAATAAATGCATTTAGGTCTCCCATTATCAACACTAACTCATGTTGTCCTACTTTATCTAGTAGGTCTTGCAATTGCTGTCTGAATGCACTCTTTTCCTGTGAGACACACACTAAAGGATTGTGTCACACTTTCCAGAGTAAAAGAGACACATCACATCATAATGGGCTCTTTACTCCAGTCAAATAAAACAATCACTTTAAATTGTTTGTTATAGCTGGAGAAATTAGCTAAGATTGGGAATACAGCCCAAAGTCATCAGTATACCTGATAAATAACATCAAGTCGGAAGCTACTGAGCTAGCTGCACAACCCTACTGAAAGCTGTAGTTAAACATGCAGTAATGTCATCAGTCCAGGCAGCTTTAATACACATGTGAAAAGTTAACTAATGCCACGGAGACTGCAACTTTGACATCATTTGTCAAAGACATGCCAATTTATAACCCAAAGGGAAAGTGAGCACAGGCTTTAGTGCATCTAAATGAACAGGGTAGTGAATATACACAATGAGCTAGATCAAGAAACACACAGACATGTACACACACACACACACACACACACACACACACACACACACACACACACACACACACACACACTAGTTTGTGTCAGACACTTGTAGAATGAAAGTGACAACATGTGGCTGATTACAATGTATATATCATGTTGTAGGCACTGTACTCTGAAGGACCAATGAAAACACTAGAAATTTTGTAGAATAGGAGAAGAGATCAAACAGGGTGGGGACTAGAACACAAAGCCATCTGCATATCCAGTGCTCAATCTGGCAAGCTATCTGATTAATCTTACTGAAGGTTGCACATAACTATGCATTAAATGTCAGCATTCCAGAAAGTTTAACTCCGTACATGTGTGAAAACTGTACTATTGCCATGCAGACTGCAGCTCTGACATAATTGCTCCAATAACTGTAGCACCTGTTAAGTACAATAAACAGAACACCAAAACATAACAGTTATCAAAGTTCTGTACCAAGTGGATACTAAACCCAGTATCAGCATAATACTAGGCCAGCAGAGCCTTAAGATGTGGAGCTATATGTATAAGCATATGGAAGTATGGAACTATTGACATATATACAATCAGCCTTAAAGTGCTTCCACGCAATACCGAATGCGCAACCAAGTGTCAATATTGTATCTGGCAAGGTCTAACATCTATCTCTCATTATGTCAGATACTCCTTATATGGGCACTTGTGGTTTTCCATATAACTGGCAAAACTGCAAATGGCCTGAAGTATTAAGAGGAAAAATATATGCTAACATATCTGTTGTACTTCCAGTTAACTATTACGTCTTAAACACCTTAATATTATAGGATAGGTCCTAAACAAGTGGCACCATAAAACTTCCCTCTATGGTAAAGAATTATTTGCAGTCATTGCTGGCAAATTATGTGTACTCTAACAAAAAACTGCTGTGAGCATTAGATAGTGTAGCAATCCATGTGAATACCCATTTCTACCTTGATTACTGCTGTGACAGCTGAAAGGGTTCCTAACATAGCTACACTACCTGTAACAAGTATATTCACACCAGTGCTCCCTGAGGTGCTCAAGCCACCATCTGTGCAGCTGTGTGTCCTCTGACATCTGTTCAGGGGTTGCAGAGAAGGAAATGAGAGTCCAGTAGACATTTTCAGGCCAAACAGTGGCAGTATGCATGTGGGGGTAAGCCAAGGTTTACTTACATATATAGGTGGTGCCTGTTCCCTCACTTTGGCCTCCCATAGGCCCATGATGTTGGGATATGTTCTTTTCAAGTCATTGTAATGGTGATGGCAATGCTCACCATATCTTGGTATGCCAGTGGCATGTTACCTCTTGTGCTGGACTATTCAAAGAAATTGCCTTATTTAGAGGCCCTTCATAGCCTTCTTCAAGTAGCCTTGACCTGTATTTTTAGTATGGGACATAGAGGGATATTTTTGCATCTTCAGAACACCGCCATTGAGCTCTGAACTCTGAACTCTTCCCTCAGAAGCCATAGTTTTCGCTGCAATACTTTGTAGAGAAAAAGGGATTAAAATTGGCATTCACACTTGTTTTTATATGTGCCAGCTGTTGCTCAAAAGAGATCAACTCATTTGTGTGGCCAGTGTTAGAAAAGCCCAATATAAGTAGTGTATAATAGTGTTTTAACTTAACAGCTTGAGGAGTGAAACATGGAAGCCCAGCTTCTCGGAAAAATGGTGGAAGTGAGCTATGCATCACAGTGTCTCCACTTTCAATATGCGTTGCCTGGAATTACAGGTATCCCTCTAGAGCCATGAAATGAACTGTGCATGAGCAGTGCTGCCCATAGGTGTCCAGGTATATGCACAATGATGAGGAGAAGGCAGCATGTCTTCGCTAGTCTGCATAATGCAAAAGCTGAGTGAGTCAGAAGCTAGTGTAATTTGAGGCATCACTTGCATAATCGTGTACAGACAAATCTGTGCTCTCCATTGCACTCTGCAAGAAGCTGTAGACCACAAATACTATAACTAAGTTTGGGAAATTGTTGAATTACTACATCTGTTTAATCTAGGTAAGTCTAAACTTCTACAGCTTAGTAAACCTAACTACTGAGCTTTAATACTGTCTTTCTTAAAATCAATGCTGGAGAATTCTATGACATGCACAGCTTCAAGGGGTGCTGTAAAATTATGTTTTGAATTACTCCACCATTTTGATTTAACTAATTTACATACACCAGGATGTTCATTTTAATAATATTCCTCACTACTATATTATTATACATCCATTAGCATACATCTCACCAGCTATGCTATTTCACACTTGCCACTAGCTGTATGTGTATCTCTGAATCCCATGCATCCTACTATTGCTGAGGATAGGGGTTGCCTTTTGATGGCTTTGGAGGTCTTTGAGGTTTGGAAAGTTTTTTTTTAAGTGCCTCAGCATAAGAAGGAAAAATCCATTACCATATTCTCGCTAGCTACAAGTACCCCACCACAAACCAGGAAACCCATACATCATTCCTGAGGTTACTAGAATCTCTCACCATCCAACCCAAAACCATATTCATGGGTGATTTTAACTACCACTCCATTAATTGGGAGGCATATATGACCACTGACATGCAGGCCCAAAGATTTCTTGATTATGGAAATTCCAATGCCCTGGAGCAGCTTGTGTGTGGTCCCACTAGGGGAAGAAATATCCTAGATCTTGTACTCACAAATAAGGGAGAGTGCTGCACCTCCCTTTTTTAATTTCTCTAAGTCTTTTGGGTTTCTAATACAATGACTGGAATGGACCCCATTCTTAAGTCAAAGTATGATTCAAGTTCATGAAATTAGTTTGTTTCAACATTTGATGCTAGCCAGAAGATCTCTTTGTAGCACCTGCAATGTGCCCAGTAATGACTTCTTCTGCAATTCACATGGAGCTACAATGTATTGTTAACATATCTAAGTACAAGTGTTAATTCTTTTTTATAACAGACATTGCTCCTAATGCTATTGGAAGTGTCTGGGTATTCTTCTTCCACATTGCCCTCACTTCTGCCTGCAAATCCTGGTATTTTATGACCTTGTGTCTCCCTGTAAGGCACTGTAGTCACTGGGTATAGCAAGTGCAATGATGAATGATAATTTTCTCTTCTTTTCATGGACTACTATATCTGGTTTTCTTTCACCTATTTTCGAACTGTTAGTAATGGGTGATCCCATGGGATATAAACCATAATTTTCTATAATGTTTTGTGGCTCATGTTTCCAGAGTTTTTCAGCTACTTCAATATTATAATATTTGCACAATGTCCAGTCTAACAGTTTGGCCACATTATTAGGCTTTTCAGTACAGTCTTTCTGCCATTAGTATATCACAGCCAGCAAACAGATGTGCGACTGTTTCTCTTTTACAAAACCTACATTTGTTGGTTTCTCCCACATGTTCAATGGATTTGTAAACCAACATGTATATAGTCCACTGTCTTTGGCCGCCAGTATTAATCTTTCATCTTTTGATATAAATTCACTTCTCCTTAACCATTCCTGTGTTTGATCCTGATCAACATGAGGTTGTTCCAAGATTTTTCTATACTCGCAACCATACCTCTCAACCTGGAAACATCAAAAATCTGGACAAGGCCTATGAAAAATAGGTACAAATCTGTACGCTTATTAACATAAATTTGCATACATAATTACACAACCCTACCCACTCCAATGGAATTGTGGGATACCAACTTTCAAATGCAAACTGAAGAACAAAACCAAAATATAGCACCAGAGTCCCTCTGCAGCCATTCCAATGTCCCAATACATGGCTATTTCACCCCATTTACCATAAACACCTAATGTGTGCGTACTGCTTTACTTCTACAATGATTATTTGGATTTTATTTTTTACATTTTATAGCACAATGCACAAACACCAATAGATATCTGCTAAACAAAGCAATACTGTCTCACAATGAAAATAGACTTGGCATTAAAACTTCTCTGTCCTTGAAACTCACATTCATTGAAACAGCATTGAAACCCACACCACATCCAAAGAAAATGCATCTGGCCAGTGCATAAAGATTACCTTTGGGCTGTTTTCAAACAGGCCACTTGCACACAAAACAAGAAACATACATGCATTCTTTGATACACCTTCCTGACTTTATTAAATTATATTCCTTGTATAATACAACACACTTGTTAGACTTAAGTTAGAGCGCGTTTTAAATTTATTGTTTAAACATTTTTCCAGTAGACAATGAAACAAAATGCATGAACCAATAATGACAAAACTGCCCTATTCAGAATATTTCCATCATAAAAGTCTACTTCCACACACAACTGCATTTTAAATTTATAGTTTGAACATTTTTCCAGTAGGTAATGAAGCAAAATGCATGCACCAATAATGACAAAACTGCCCTATTCAGAACATTTCCATGATAACAGTATATATATATATATATATATATATATATATATATATATATATATATATATATATGTGTGTGTGTGTGTATATATATATATATATATATATATATATTATATATATATATATATATATATAGTATGTGTGTATGCATGTATATTGTTCCCTTTTTGTCTCTGCATCTCAACATTGCAAAGTACATATGTGTAAAGTGAAAGAAATTTACATTTCTTACTATTTACATGTTAATGTGTTCCAACATATAAATGAAATTTGTTGCAGTGACAATATTAAGTAAATGAAATCTGCACATGCAGTGCTGTGCTTATTATAATGAGATATTGTTTACTGTGAATTCTCTTCCACATTCTTTACACTGTGTTATCTGTGTCATACCATGTGCCTGTATATGCTAACTACTGGATTTTTAGTTATATAAATGCAGCTTCCACTGTAACTTTCTGTTCTTGCTCCCAGGTCACGGCTGAAAACAGTCTAAGGTCCAGTCCACCCACCAACTCTCTTTTACAGTTTACTATATTTTAAAACTGCAATAGTTTCCTTACAGGGTCCATAAACCTATCAGGATTCATATTGGCTCATTGATAACATTTAGCACAAAACCAAATTCATCAGGAAAAAAACTGCATCCCCCAAGTACACACACACACACACACACACACACACACACACACACAGCTTCCCTCTATTAGATACCTTAAAGCAATTCTGTTCTTGGCTCGCTCAAAATAGCTCCATTCCATT
Organism: Protopterus annectens; assembly: GCF_019279795.1. NCBI lineage: Eukaryota > Metazoa > Chordata > Ceratodontiformes > Protopteridae > Protopterus > Protopterus annectens. The sequence continues at coordinate 608,589,408 of NC_056746.1, read as the reverse complement.
CTTCTGCAGTTGTAAAAATTAAATCCATTCTTCTAAATAGCTCCGTTCTGCCCGGATCGGCTCACTCTGCATAAATCCATGATAAACTTGTGCGTTCTTGAGTTCTGCCCACCGGACAGTATTCAAACAGATGCACGTCGCATGCACACACATCTGAGCTTAATTCCGACAGGCTGATGGAGCTGATGTCATCGCGCACATGATGATGTCAGCTCCGAAAGCGCGGAATCTAAAAAATAGATTGTAAAATCGGAAATGAAGGGGTGCCACTCGGAAATCGTGGCACCCCATTATTGGGACCCCAAAACTCGGTAAAAAACGAGTAATTCGGGACAGTTGGGAGGTCTGCTCGCAACTATATTTATACATTTTCCACATTTCTTGCCTTCATATCTAATCTTTCACTTTATATTCTTCCTTTTGATTTTTGGTACATTCAGTTGCTGCCTGATTTTTATCTACTTCTGGACTGATATCAGTTTGGGCTGGTGACTTCAAATTAAAGGGGGGGCTGCAGGAGACAGCTGTATGGGCATGGCCAACTAGAAAGGGGTGTGGCCAAGTATAAAGGGGCGAAGCTATGTTACAGTGGGATCAACCCTGACCATGCTTACCAATTTATATAAAATAAGTGCTCAGTCACTATTGCACATGCTGAAGAGTCTACCAACATATTAGAAACATTTTTAAACAAAATTCAGTATATACATGAACAGATATGAAATAACACACACATTAAGAATTGCTCACAAACTTGATAATTATTTTAAATTCAACTTAAAGTACAGACAGAAAAGTATTACTGTTTTGCAAAGCTGGAATTACAACAATGGTAAACAGCAGGGCCATTTGTTTCATTCACACATAGCCCCAGTCTCCATTGCCTCCCTAGCTTGGGAAATTAAAAACAAAAACAACAACATCAAAAGAAGACAACACTGTCATTAAGGTAAGTATTCTTTTTTTTTTTCACTTGAACAATACTCACTATTCAGAATTTGTGGTTGATCGTACTTCACTCAAATGCAAATTATTCTTCCAAAGCAAGCCAGAACTTCAGTCATTCCATTTGGACATAGGCATTATCCTCATCCCAACTGCCTACTCAGAGAATTTTCTTTGAGCCTACAAGGTTTAAAATAATGAAAATTAAAGGCCACCGTTACATTACTGTATTTCTTTCACATCACATAGTCAAGAACTTGTATGTGATCTTTTTCAGTTCAGCCATACACACTTTGCTCATGCAAGAATAGATTTGCTTCAACAACAAAACTTTGACAGACCATTCTAATGTATCTTGACTAATCCTGCAAAAAGATATTTAGGTTAAAAGAAAAAAGTCAACAACAAATAACCCCCCCCAGAACACACTGCATACCTAGTATCTCTTTGACTCCTGTCAGGATATTATATTAAAAAAAAGTCATCAACAGGCCCCAAAACACATACTCCACTAGCATCTGGTTGACCCTGCCAGTGTATTATATTAAAAAAAGAAAATCATCAGCAGTCCCCAAAACACATTGCCTTCCTACTATCTGGTTAACCCTGCCAGGATATTATATTTAGACATAGAAAGTTGTCAACAGCCCCCAAAACACATATACCACCTAGTAGTATCTGGTTGACCCTGCCAGGAAAAAATGCAAAAAGCATTTAGTTAGCCCTGCAAAAAACAAAAATCACTTAGAACTTAATTAATGATTTTTAGAGTGTGTTAATTTTAAAACTCTTGCTTGCCTAGAAATCCATTGCCTTCTCTTACTTACCTAACAAGTAATCCAAATGATGAACAAATTTCAATAATCCACTCATTTTTTTTCCTGCTCTCTCTGTCATCCACCTATCTTGCTCTATCCCTCACAAATTAACTGTATTAAAGCACAGGATGAGAACACAAGAGCAACAAGACTAATCAGCAGCCACGTCATGTACTCAGGTTATGTGGCTGCTGAATTAGCAGGCCAGTGGGGTTCTAATTTTCTGTGGTTAAAACTGTAATGACTTCTTGGCATCTTCATTGATGCTTGCAGTCTTCCCAATCTGGACTGTTTTACAAACAGTCCGGCAACAAGAAAAATGTTTTATTCTTCTTTTTTAAAGTGGAACTCGAGCATGTATGCGTGCAGCTCCAAGTTCCGCAAAATATCGCATCTTCAACTTTACACACTGGTTTGCAATTCAAACTGCTACTAATGTGTAAAAAACACTTTTTAAACTTTTTTTGATAAAGCTGGGGGGGGGGGGGCTGGCGGCAGCCCAGCAGTCCGATACCACTAGCCGCTCCTATTTGATTTCCATTCCAGCTTGACAACAATATGCTTCTGCTAATCTAAGCAGACAAGACATCTTAGATTTATTCTCCTCATTTTTCAAAACTTTCAGTACATTTTGGGTCTTTTGAGGTCAGCAAATATATTTGCAGTCCACAAATTGCATATCTATACACGTAATCAATTTCGAGGAGGCATTATAAATCATTTGATGAGTATGAAGCAGTCTTCTTGTTTTCCCGTTCAATTGATCCAACATCTTTTGGGGCCAGTCAGTCATTCCAAAACTGTAAGTTAGGACAGGAAGAGCAAATTGGTTTATAGCTTGGACTTTGCTCCTAGATGTCAAGTCTGTTTTCAGTATGAATCTTAGTCTTCTAAAATATTCCTTATTAAGTTTTATTTGCATTTGTTCATGTTTTAGTGTTGATCCTTCATCAGTTCCCAACTATTTATACATTCTCTCTTGCTTAAGTTCTTTTATATCACATTCCTGTCCCAAACTGATGTTTTATTGTTGCTGCAGCTTTTCTGCTTTAATGGTGGTTTTGCACATTTATCAAGACCAACTGACATTCTTATATCATATGAAAAGTTTTGACTACTTGCAGTTGGTTGTGCTTTCAATTCCTCATCTGATCAACTATATGGTTTAAGATGAGAAGTCTTTACACTTTGTTGTTTTCTTGGAGCCAAATTGTTGCTATGGCCTAATCTGTTAAGTAGACAGTTTAATGGGTTAAGGCAAGACAAACGAACAGCTGAGACAGAGAATCACCCTGGAATATCCCCCTATGAATTTTTATCCCTGAATAATAACTTGTCCTTTATCATGGCTTAACGACAGAATGGTTTGCCACTGTTTCATGGTTGCTGTAATTTTATCAATCATTGTAGAATGTATCATATACATTTTTAAGCACTCTTTTATCCATGCATATGGAATACGCTCAAATGATTTTTTTGTAGTCTACCCATGCCATACTTAGATTCTTCACCTTCTTACAGTTCTCCATTATAACTGCATTTAATAACAAATGATCCTTTGATCCTTATGACTTTCTTTTGTTACCCTTTTGTTGTATTGCCATGATTGAATTTCCTTCTAAATGACAATAAACTCTGTCAGCATCAATTCCATCATTTAGTTAGTACATAACCAGAAGGTAAGTTATTGGTCTATAGATTTTATCATAGCTTGTGTATTCGATCTTAAGTAGGAGTATTGTTTTTCCTGTTGTTAACCAGGCTTGCATTGTTCGGGATACACATATAAATAGTTCTTGCTTATGGCTAAATCTTCGCGTAAAGATGTTAATACTTTTAGCCAAAAGTTAGGTGCTGCATCTGGGCCTGGGGTTTTCCAATTAGGAGCTTTTCTTAATTTTGTTTCAATCTCTCTGGCTGTTACTTCATCTCATTTCATATCCTGTACACTTGAACTTCTTATTTTTTCTTTTACTTCTATCCATTTAGCATCTTTTTTATGTTCCACAGGATCTTCATTAATATTTCTCCAAAATGTATCTATTTTTTCTTTTTTGTTGGTGTTTCAATTCCTTTTGCCTTGTTTCCCAATTCTCTATAAAACTTTTTAGGTCATCAATAAATTGCTTATTTTTGTACTTTCCCTTTATATTTATCTGCATATCCTCTAAGGTTTTCTGCCTGTGTTGATATTTTTAGTTTAATATTTGCGATAGTGCACAACAGATCCTGATCTGTTCTGATACTGTGCATTGCTTTTATCATGTCTATCTTTCTAAGTATTTTTGTTGATGTATTCCCTCTTCTATACGCTTCCAACAGTGACACTTCTTGTCTTGATTGCTTTATAGTTTTCTCTATTCACTACTTCCATGATGGCATTCAATTTCCTCTCTTCCCTTCCCTTACTACTCTGTGTTTTTGTGATAAGAGGTAACTGTTATTAATTTAGCTGCACAGTACTATATCCTACTTACTTCTGTTATACTGCATGAATCGCTACAAACAGTCCTAGCTACCATGTTAATTTGTTTTATCAACTTCTAACTTTTTTGGTTTTATTGACTTTCTGTAGTCTATTTCTTTCATCTATCTTAACATGTCTGTCCATCTCTATTAAATCAAACAACTCTTCTCATTCATTATTTGCTTGTAAACTCAGGGCACAATCTTTGTTCTCCATTTCCTACAGGCATTCTATAGAAAGTTCCAGAGCATCTTCCGGTGCCGCAGTCTCTTCAGTTGCATCCTGTGTCACCTGTTGCTCTTTCATATAGGAAATCACTGGACTAACACTCCACAACATTGACTGTGTTAGTGTTGCTACAGTTTACTGTTCCTTCTCTAGTTGTGCAACTCCAGCTGAATGTTTGTACTGGTTTCCTACGGAAGGCTCCAAAGTATTTTCACATGGCAACTGATCAAATGTTTCCTGCTCCAATGGTTTCTACTTAATCTGAAGCCATTGCTCACTGGTAAGTCAGATCACAAATTTGTTTCTCTTAAAAACACAGAAACCTATGCAGAGGCATACACAAAAGCCCTGTATGACCATATAAACAACTGTATAGAAAAGGTAGTATCAGACTAAAATAAACCCAGGTCAAACTGTAAAAACAAGCGACCTTGGTGGAACCCTGGTATTAATAGGTTGTACAACAAAAGAAAGAAAATCCTGCTGAGAAGTAAGAGGGAATGTGCAGCACAGAGCAAAAAGTTTGAAATTGAGGTAAAAATAGCCTGCAAAGCTAAGGATAACCATAAGAAATGTTTCAGTCATGTCTGCAGTCTTAATAGCAACACCCAACAATATGCAGAATTAGTTTAGATAGCATCACCTATACTCAGCCCGAAGATATAGCAAATCTGCTGGCCAACAAACTTAGCTTAAATTTTACCTCCCCATCACCACCACTTCTCCTCCCAAGAAATACCCTCCACCACCAATTATCAACAAAGAATAGGTTGCCATTGTACTGTCTAAAGCTAAAAACACATCTTCAGTGGGGGCTGGACAATATATCAGGTTGCCTCTTAAACAACCTAAATGAGGACTTATCAGGCCCATTAGGATCTCTATTTAACCACTGCCTCTGGACTGGCTTTGCACTGATAGAGTGGAGGACAATAGCAGTCATCCCTATGCATAGAGGGGGACCATCTACTGACTCAGGAAATTACAGACCCATAAGTTTGACTAGTCTTATATGTAAGGCCATGGAAAGAATAATCATGGACCTGATAAATAATGACATAGGAGACCTCCAAACACTGGACCCAGCCCAATTCTGCTTTCCTCAAGGGAACTTGAACCTACTAAATCTGATGGATTTCTTTGAGAAAGTCATTAAGGCCATAGATGAGGGTAAAACCACAAGTCACACTCAGATATTATAAATGTCACAAAACTGGGCATAAATCCCTATGTCACCAAATGGAAAGCCAGGTTGCTCATAGATAGGACACATGGTTGAAGTGGATGAATACAGATCCAGCAAGAGGCCAGTTACTAGTGGTGTGCCACATGGCTCATTCAAGCCTAATGTTGAAGGCTTCTAGATGACAAAGTTTGCTGATGACTGCAGAACAGGGGCAATCACTGAATCCCCAATGATGTAAATATCATTCAGGAGGGTATAGATCAGACAAATAATTGGTGTCAGAACTATGACCTAAAACTAAATGTGAAAAAATGCATTATCATATCCTTTGGGAAGTCAAATACCCCTGCAAATGACAACATCAATAGCACACCCCTAAGAGTAGACTCAGAGGTGAAAGATCTAGGTACACAGATAGATAGTAGCCTGAACGTTCACCGTCATGTGTCCACACTGGTGAGGAAGTCCTTCTATTTGGTACAACTAATAAGTAAATGTATGGCATCCAGATCCAAAGGAATTATAGTACTTGGCCCTCATGAGACCAATAATCAAGTACAATGCGCCATTTGGCATGTACTTGACTAGGCACTTATAAAAGCTGGATTGACCTCAGAGGCTCCTCACAATGAAAATACAGGGTGTAAACAACATGTCCTATGCAGTCAGACTAAAAGCCCAATCCCTTTACTCTCTCTCTCCTACTGACTATTAAGGGGGGACCTATGTGTGACCTACAAAGCACTCACAAATCCAGCCCTGATGGAGTTTCTACACATCTGCAAGTCAAACAGCATAAGTGTCACCTGATCTAGGGATCTAAACTTAGTCAGCAACTCAAACAAGATATACTGGAGTGACAGATATGTCTCTCAGAGATTGCCCCTTCTTTGGAACAGGCTTCATTTTCACATTAAGCAAAGCCTCTCCCTGGTCCTTTTCAAACATAGTTTGGATCAGTGGATGGGGAAGTACAAATTCACACCTGGGGTAGTTCCTATGTCCCTTAAGGACAAGGGCAATCTGTGATTATCAATGAATAGGGACAAATCCATGCCATCCTCTTACCCCTAGGCACCATATATTGTTTAAAATTGTGTTATATTGGCTAGACTTGTAAGAGCTCTTAAGCTGTTAGTCTAGTACTCTCCTATGAACCAATGAATGTTTGGTGAGTAGTATGTGTAAAGGATGTAGTGTGTGTTTTCTTGACAACTCTGTTTATAACAAGATTTTGCCTCCAAGGAAGTTATGTATGTACATCTCTTACATACTGTGTTTGTTTCTATATGGATTAAAAGGTTGTTTGAGTACATGGTACAATTGCTACATTTTTCAGGATGCCCATATCTACCAAACTGGCCACAGAGGCATTAGGAAATTCCAAATCCATGTTCTCAGGACTGGACATCCCAATAGGGCTGGGTTATTATGGTTTAGGGACTTGGTTTTACAGTGCTCACATGAGTGCTGTCTAGGGTTCAGGCTAGATGTTAGATAGTGCTATGACCTGATATTAGTGCTGTTTGATGCACTAATTTGCTGCCCTAAACTTAGTTCCATGTAAATTCTTAATGTACTACTAACCACACTGCATGGTGAACAGCTTTGTGCAAACACGCCTAAGTTATATCACACAGAAAACTACCCTCATGCCCTCGAGCCAATAAATGACTACACTTTCAGTTCCCAGGAGTGCCTCCCAACTCTGAGAGACTGGGTAAACACCTTCTGCCACAAGATGGATGATCCTGCAACTTCTTATTGAAAAAGTACAGCAAATGTAGCTCTCACGTGCAGAATAATACCAAAAAGCTAAGCCAGAAAAGCCCTATGACTGCTGAAACAATTTTCCCTTAAGCCTCCCCATGTTTTTCCCAAATCAGACAGACCACACTGTACTGCCACTAGAATAGCAGTCCCAGTCTTCTTAATGCAAAAACACACTTTGGTTATCAAAAGTGAAAAGGTGCCAACTAGCTACATAAGTAATTGTTACTCTAAGCCCCCTTGTGGGTTTCCTAACTCGGACACACCTGGCTACATCTCTACACCCACTAGAATAACAACCCCAGTATTCTTAATGTGAAAATATACTTTAGTTAGACAAAAGTGGAAGGGTATCAAATCACTCAAACAACTGGCTACAACAAGTAATTCTATTTGAGCCTACCTCTGAGTATCCCAAATGAGACAGACCAAGCTACTTTTCTACTGTCACTGGGGTTGCTGGGAGGATAAAGTGGAGGCCATATATACAGTAGGGACAGGCAGATAAAAGCCTCCAAATTTAAAAGTGCAACAGAAATAGGATGGGTTGTGGATGGGGAAAAAATTAGAAAAGAGTTGGCAAAAATGCAGTAAAATAAGGGCCCACTGAGAACATCTAGGTACAGCACAGCACAGAAACCACTAGAAAAGCACTGCAGACTATAAATGCCTTAAATTAATAACTTTAACTTCAAATAAAGAACAATCACAACACAGAAAAATAAACTAAATGGTAAGATAAGTGCAGTATTTTAAATGTAGTTTAAATCTAATTCTCTGGGTGCAAAATGTAGTCCAAATGCTTTGTTTTCAAGCATCCAGGTTTACAGCAATCCCAAGACTAAGATAGTTCACTGCTTATGTAATGCACAACACCAAGGGCAGGTCTGGGTTAATTGCCACAAGCTCTAATTACAACTCATACAACTGGCTAAAGCTGGCTTTTTGTTTTAAGTTTAAATAGTATCTACAATCCAGAATTAGATGAGCAATGCTAGTAATCCACTTAAGAGCTCAGAAAAATAACAATGGATACTATCAATGCAAACAATCTACTTAAGATCTCAGGAAAATAACAATGGATATTGTAAAACCCAAATCAGTTTATAGCTGTACATTTAGAAGGGAGCTAGCAAAAATGTAGTAAAATGAGAGCCCACTCAGAACACCTAAGCCCAGTACAAAAAAAATGAAAACTCAGAAAGCTCTCTGAATAACACATAGACCCAACACAACAAAATTCCTTGAAAAGCACTGCAGACAATAAAAATACCTTAAATGAATACCTTTAACTTTGGATAAGGAGCAAGATCAATGCACAGAACTGATTTAAATGGTAAGATAAGTGCAGTATTTTAAGTGTGGTTTGCATGCACTTCCTTGGATGCAAAAGGAAGTCCAAATTATTTGTTTTCAAGCTTCCAAGCTTCCAGCAGTCCCAAGATTAAGTTGGCTGACTGTCTGAAGGGGTAGAAGGAGAAATGCTGTGATAGCCATCCTGAAGTTGTAGACTATCCCTTTTTTGGAACAGTTCTGGATCGTTACTGTTCCTCTCCTCTTACGTCTTTTTTGTTTCCCTGTTTGGTCTGAAAAGGTATGGACTGGTTATTCTTTTTCTTAGGTATGAAAGAAAATATGGGAGATTTGAAGGGGGGGTGGGTGAAGAGTATTAGAAAATCCCTGCATTAATTTCCCTCTTTCCTCAAATTGTTTGTGAACCTGAGTAGCAGATGAGCCAAAGCTAAAAAAGCAGTCCCAGACAGGAAACAGAGAGTAGTTAAGAAACACATGCTTTCTTAAAGGAACCCTGACATATATAGGTATATATATATATATATATATATATATATATATATATATATATATATATATATATATAATCCACAAACGCTCCAGCACTCATGAAAAGAATAAAAATGTAACAGCGGAAAAGTTTGACCGTTTTTATTTGGCAAATCTGCCCACAGATACACAGACCGGTGGCCGGTTTCGCTCACAGCGTCTTCAGTGTGCGTAAAATCACTGCCAAGGCCCGGATTATATCCCTTAGTTGCTGCTAAAATTTAAAGATGCAGCTCCTATTTTTACTGAAGCTATATCAGAATGCCGAGTGCTGTATCCTAATAACCCCAACTATTAAACCAAAAATTACTAATTACACCCTAATAAGTCACTATGTGTAAATTTATATCTAACCTGACTCATATTTTAATAATTATAGATGCCTAACTATAAATACCATTATTAATTATCAACCTTGGATTTAACCTGGACATAAATAGATGAAAATAGAAATATATACATACGAAATTACATATATATATGTATATATATATATGTGACTGTAAAGATTTAAATCCAATATACCCTACAAATTAGTCACCAATGGTCATTTAATCCTGGCTTAAACAAAGCCCCCAGATTCACTATCCACCTTCTCTCTTTCTGTGTCAATAATTCATGTCTCCTATAGTCACTGATATTGGGTATGTCTACCAAGTCCAATCCTATAAAAATAAAATGTGCTGTTGTGTGTGTTAATTTATGTTTGTATAAAGCACTCCTGGTGCGTTCACATTTTATGTCGCTAATATGTAGGGCAATTCTCTGTTTGAATAAACAAGAAGTTTGCCCCACATAAAAAGCACCACATTGACACACTGCCATATATATAAGCCAGGTGCTATTGCAAGTAATAGAATAACGTATGTCGAAAACTCTTTTGGTATTGACTGAGGTAAAGGACTTGGTTTTAGCCATGACTTTGCAATATTTGCAATTGCCACAGAAAGTACTCCCCACAGTGACAATTTTATTAACTTTATTTATTACTCCTTTTTTAAAGGTTGAAAAGTATTGACCCAGATTTTTTCTTCTTTTGTATGCATAATGACATTCCTTGTCTACATATCTACTGAAAAACCCATCTGATGTTAAAATATGCCAATGTTGAGCCAATATGTTTCGAATATGGAATGTATTACTTCCATAAGTTGTTATAAACCTTACATATTTACTACTGTCCCTCGGTTCCCTATCCATTAGTAACTGGGTCCTGTCCATAGAAGACGCCTCATTGTAAGCATATTGGATATATTTTTTGCCATACCCCCTATTTTGAAATCTATGTTTAAGTTCCTCTGCTTGTCTTTGGTAACGACCATCTGAAGAACAAATTTTCCTCACCCTTAGAAATTGGGACTTTGGTATATTTTGGATAGTGTGGGGGGGATGGCAGCTATTTGCATAAAGAAATCCATTCTTAGAATATGGTTTTCTGTATAGGTCTGTATATACAGTTCCAGCATCACTTTTTATAACATTTACGTCCAAAAATTGGACCTCCTGAATATGTATACCACCTATAAACTTGATATCATACCTGTTACTATTTAAATATTCCACAAATAGATGCCATTGTTCTTCATTACCTCCCCACACTACCCAACAGTCGTCCAAATATCTCCACCACATTATCAATGACTCCTTAAAACAATCAGGAATTGTATATATATATTGTACCTCTAGATACCCCATAAATAGGTCAGCATATGTGGGGGCAAATGTTGCCCCCATAGCCGTACCTTTTATCTGTATATACCATACATTATTAAATGTAAAAGTATTATGTTCCAGGACTATCCGTAGTATTTTAATCAGAAATTCTTGTTCTTGTACTGAAAACAATCCTGACTGTGACATCCAATAATGTACTGCCTCAATACCACCATCATGTGGTATTGAGGTGTACAGCGACTGTACATCCAAGGTACCCAAATATTGTTCTGGTGTTACTACTATGTTTTCCATCAATGCCAAAAACTGTTGTGTATCTTGTACTCTTGCTGTAACATATGGCAACAGTTTTTTTAACTTATATTCTAAATACTCAGAAAGGGGTTCCGTTAAAGATCCCCTCCCTGCCACTATTGGACGTCCCGGTGGATTTATGATATTTTTGTGTACCTTAGGGACCATATAGAAGTATTGTGTTTTAGGGTCTTCCACTAATAACTGTCTCAACGTTGACTGATCTATATTGTGAGAATGACAAGCTTCCACTAAAAATGTATCTATCAATTGTTTATGTTCTTGTATTGGATCCATTGTTAAACTCAGATAGAATTCCTCATTAGACAACTGCCTATTAGCTTCTTTTAAGTAGTGCTCACGTTCCCAAATCACCACTGCACCACCTTTGTCTGCCCCCACTATCACTATATCTGGATTGTTTTTCAAAGATATCAAAGCCTGTCGCTCTTCAATACTCAAGTTTTGAAAACCTGCTGTAAAAATTTCAGATTGTTTGAGATGTAAATCTTTGAGAATCACTTGTTCAAATGTTCTAATAGTACTATGATAGGGGGGCATAAATTGTGATTTCTTAAACTTAAAGCCAATAGCCTCTCCCATGCCCAAAGAGGAATCTTTGTTAGAATACAAGTATTTTAAATTCAACTGTCTACAGAAGCTTTTTACATCATTTACTATGTCAAACTGTGCGACAAAAAAAGAAGGTATGTATCCAAGGCCTTTATTTAACACACTGAATTCACTGGAGGAAAACTCATAGTTGGTAAGATTAATGACCAAATTATTGACATCATGTAATGAATCATAACTATTATGTCCATCTGGATCTACACCAGCAACATGTTGGCTTGGAATCTCTGTTGTACCACTTCGTCCACTTCTACGATGTTTTCTCCCTGCCCTTCTAAAGGGATTTTATATCTTTTATTAACCGGTGATGATGGTTCAGATAATTCAGCCATTTCAGCTTCTGTGTCTGTATTCGACATACTGGATGAATGTTCCGAGCCACTTGTGACCACCTCTTGCCTTCTTAATATGTATTTTACCCTTTTCCTTTTGGGCCTAGGGACCTGTTTGTCTTCATTAAACCTCACTCCTTTCTTCTGTTTTTTCCAAGTGTACATTCGTGCTTGTTGAAAATCAGTTACATCCCTTTGGTATTTTTGCATCTTCCTTTTTGCTAACTCTTGATCATATTTCTCAATATCAGCTAGATATTTGGCATGCAAATTTTTGTATTCTATGGTGTTAACAAATTTCTGAGTGGTTTCAAAACATTGCTCAAGTTTAACTAATAATGCAGGCAATTGATTTTCATATTGCTCTACTAAGAGTTGTATAAACATTGTTGAAGCTGTTGCTTGTATAGTCCTCCACTTCTTCATAAAGCCTTCATCTTGATTTCCCAGGCCTGGTTCTACATAAACCCGTAAGCCCCTTGGTATTATCTTAGCTGATAAATAGGCTTTCAACAATTTGCAATGCCATACACATGAACGTGCTCGTTTAGAGGCTTCAGTTAAAGTAATGAAACTATCAACAGCTTCTGCAGGTTTATTTGCCGAAGCTTGAGGAGCTATAGTAGTATTGTTAGCCCCTACAAAACATGCACTGTCATCCTTGTCAGCCGTTAGGCTTTTAATATAATTTAAAAAGTCCGTACCTTGTGCCATATTAGGGCTGATATGGAATGTTGCCACTGTCGTCTATTCCACTGTTACTAAGATACTGCGTTGCAAAACAAATGAATAGTCCCTTGAGCTCGTTTTCCAAAATACACAGTCTCCTGGCCCTCGCTGTTGTGATAATCCACCAAAAAATATGTTATATTCACGTACGTGATGGTCCCAAATGAACCTTTGATGCCCAATGTCACCGTTCACTATAATACGTGTAAATACCATTCACAAATGACTTTAAGTTGCACAAACAGTCCCTTGGCTCACACTGTGTTGGAGAGAACTTCAAAGGAAAAAATAGAAATATCACCATAAGTTTTACACAGTCCCAAAACAAGCATAGGTATCGCCTGTAATATTAGCGACTGTTTTTATCAAACTCCGTTCTGCAAACAGTTAAAAGTCTCTTTACTCAACCTCCACTGTAATACAAACGGTCCCCAAGCCCTCGATGTAGTAGGAATCCTCGGTAAAAAGTACCAGCACCTTAACCACTCGATCCCAAATAAGCAAATAGGTGCGCGGTACCAAATTGAAAGTGCCCGGACTAATAAATATAATCCACAAACGCTCCAGCACTCATGAAAAGAATAAAAATGTAACAGCGGAAAAGTTTGACCGTTTTTATTTGGCAAATCTGCCCACAGATACACAGACCGGTGGCCGGTTTAGCTCACAGCGTCTTCAGTGTGCGTAAAATCACTGCCAAGGCCCGGATTATATCCCTTAGTTGCTGCTAAAATTTAAAGATGCAGCTCCTATTTTTACTGAAGCTATATCAGAATGCCGAGTGCTGTATCCTAATAACCCTATAATAATATACAGTTTACTATCATTTGTGTGAATGACATTCTGTCAGCACGTATGCTGCCGAAAATCAAAATGTTGTGCACAAAATGAAAAGTGTATGGGATAGTCGAAGACACTTATGCAAATGCAGTAGTGCATTCACATACGTGTGTTTGACTATATGTACGGCGATCACGGTACAGTGGGGAGTGGAAATTCATCTATATTCCCACTGTATTGCAATCTCAGAGTTGGAATATATTAGTAGCAGGGGGTGGGGGCACAGCCCCCCAAAGGGAGGGTGCAGGGGGGCTTGCCCCCCTGCAAAAACGTGATTTGTCATATAGAAGTTTGATTTACATCAGCTCCTATATGGCTATCACGTGATGTTTTTGGTGACAATGTCAACACAAATCTGTCCATCACTTGGGTCGACATTGTGTAGGAGTGGAGAGTTGGGTTTCGGTGTTTATTTTCGTTACTGCGAATGGCAAATGTTTTGCCTTTCACAATAATGATAGCCATATACACACACACACACACACACACACACACACACATACACACACAAAAAGTAAAATATATATATATTTTTAAATATACTAATCACATTAAAAATAAATATTTTCTTTGTGGAAGGGTTACCCCGTCTGCCAACAACTGCACTTGTGGAGTCTGTGAGCTGCTTCTTCACAAGGCAGCAAGAAAGTACTGAAGGTTTACCGCTCTAACTACTGATTTTCCATTCTCAGGGCTGACCAATCAACAGTCAGTCTGGCAGTGTGGGAGGGAGCCAGAGCTTTTTAAGGTGGCTGGTTGCTATGTCTTGGGGAAGGCGCAACCTATATAACCTAAAGGATACTGCAGCTCAGGGAATTATGTACTTCTGTTGTCTCATATGTTTATGTATCAAAAAGTGGTGCAAACTGATTTTTATCTGAGTTTCAGTGCTTCTGACCAGTCTAGGCTTCCAAATAAACATTCATAAATCCACACATTCATACTTTCTCAAGATTAGAGGCTATGAATATTCTCTTTCTGTTTTTTGATTTACCAGCCATGTTATCAGACTGAATAGAAATGACTCCTGGAGACACAGTCGTGAAAGATAAGCAATGTCTAGTGAAATGCACTCATTTACACAGCATGTATATGAAGATGAGACTTCTGAGGTGATCAAGCATGGTCATTCTTTTGTCTGTGGATTCCCTCCAAAACAGATGCATCCTTGGTAAAAGTAATGGTACCTGAAGTGATTGCAGCTGAAATGGTCTCCCAGACTGAAGGTTTGTGGGATCCATCCACCAGTGTGAATGCAAATGTTAAGCTCTGGAAATTTGAACAGAAAAGATAAAGTGTTGAGATACTTCAGAATGCTGGAACTTATTACAGACAATAGTTAAGTGAAGAGAAGGTAGAATGTATTACGGTAAAAACCCCAACATAGAGAAGTGTCTGAGGTGCAGTCTATGATTGTAAGAGACTGAACCAGTAATAAGTGGGGCTTCATGAGTTTCACAGCTATTTCCAGGAAAAAGAACAGCTTAAGTAAAGAGTCCATTATGTTGCCAGATCCATCATCAGTGGATCAGCAAGAAGCCAGTCATCTTGATACAGGAATATATTGGTGACTTGCAGTCCCTTGAGAGCTGCTAGTAAAGACATGTACTTGATTATCTGAAGGGACAGAAGTGAAACTGAAGTGTAGAATCCTGAACTACTAATGACTGTCTCTGACCTAGAATTGCAGAAGCCTCCTGGACTATACAGCAATTCTGACATGGACGTAGCAATTTGGGGTGTCCACAATGCACATCCAGCCTCTTCTCACAGACAATAACTGTGCTGTATTAGAAAAGTATATTTTGTAATAAAAGTGCTTAGACTCGAAGGCACAAGGTGAACTTAATGTTTTTAGTTTCCTTTAGTGTAAAAAAAAATCTAGAATAACACTTTAAGGCTTTTTGGTCTGACAGAATCTCTCTTAAGGATCTTCTTAAGAGACTTTCACTTGCTTTTGCTAGAGAAGGACATCTGGCAAGAGTAATAAAGACATTGGGAAGACGAGTAAAAGAACAAGCCTTCAGATGAAGACAGAATCAGTCCCAGCTACTTACAGAGTGGCACAGTCAGGCAAAGTCACAGAACTGCTGCTGCTGTCCCCTTTATGTCCATGATCTTCTTGTGACCTTGGGTCTACCACCTTGTTAGTATCACTGATTGTGATGCCTAAACCACATGAGTTATTAGCGCCTCTGTATTCCTTTAAAAGAATGTGGTAGAAAGAGGAAGTTTACACCCACAGCTTGTGAGGGACTTGCCTTGCTTTCCATATTTGCAAATTGAGGTTAAACTTCTTTGCCAAATACAATAAGCCCTGCAAAGGCAAACCAGTAATGCCAGCTTGGCACCCTTAGAAAAATCTGTAGGATGCAGTCACTAGTGTCAGCACAAGGCTATGTCCGGCTCTGTAGCTCTATGCTCTATACTTCTCCCATGCTACACAAAATGTAGACAAAAAAGGTTACTCTTGTTTGAGGAAGTGGTTGCCTGAGTATTTAACTTTTTTCAATGTCCCATGCAGTAACCTCTTCAGTGCATGATACATTCCATCAGTCAGGTCTCTGAAAATATGCTTTGTATGTAAGGCAGTTCAGTGCTCACCAGGGTAAAGTGTCAACTGTGTAAGCATGCTTCTCAAATCTGTCCACTGCTCTGGACTCTCTGTCTCATGGACAGACATCTGTGTTATGAGGAGCTAGAGACTTATCTGAGGCTGTTGTAAAATTATGATAACTGACCTAGGAATCTTAACCTTAACTAAACACTCTCTAAAGGCCTAAGAAACAGGGTCAGCTTTCTTAATGACAACTGACTTAGGAGTCTGTATGCAAAAGGGCTAGAAAAAAAGCAATAGCTTTGTTTGATAGAGGAGCCATCAAGACCATTTTATGCATGTATCGGTATCATTCAAGACACTGTCAAAAGGATGAACCACAATAGAATAAATCTGAAGGACTTCTGGAACCTTTGTTCATGAGGATTAAAAGGGTAAGATGGGAAAACTACCTTTTGTTTCATTAAATGCAAATATTCTCCAGTCATGGCTAATCCATGGATGATCACTGATGAACTGTGCTTGATGGAAGTACTTGGTTTTCGGAGCTGACAGTGAGGCCTAACAGAAAGAACTGTACACTGGGAGTGTATTTTTGAAATACCTGAGTTTAGTGTTGAGAGTGAGACATAGGGGCAAAGCCAACAGCATGACAGCAAACTGTTAGTCTACCTGATTTCAGAAGTTCTAAGACAGCCTGTGTCCTGAGAGGCATTTATGGATTGCTGTATTATCTTAAGGTGCTATTTATTTTGTGCTTTGCAAGGCCAAGTAAGCTAGTATTCAGCCTGTAAGTTAGATAAATGAGAGTTTCTATGTCTTGCCTACAATCCCTTCATAGATCTTACTGTTTAGATATAGATATTATTATTACAGATATAGATTAAGCTGCTTTGATAGTGACTCCTGAAAACATAAGTTCCCTGCCTTGACAGTTCAGCAATATTCTAACAAATACACACACAAGGGAATAATTGTGGAAACAGAGTGCCCGCAAAGTAAAATAAGCATTTTTGTAGAGAGGCAAGACATGTTGCATACCCCAGCACCCCTTTACTTCATTATATTAATTTTGAGATCACTCTGTCTTAAAGAAAGAGCACTAGATTCACACCAAAATGAAGTGTATTGCATTTCTCTAAAACAGCACAACCTTTGAGACAGACAGAAAACATCACTTCACAGAAAACAAATTGTTACAAAACGTAGACTGAGGATCCATGCTCAAGCAAACAGACCTTGAGTTTTGAAGGATAAAAACATATGGGTCCATGACAGAAGAACGAAACACCGGATCACAGATGACCACATCAGCGAGAAACATCGCCGACAACAGACATCCCTGACAAAGGTAAGTGAAGTAATTACGAAACAGAACACATTTCCATTCCCATAATACACACAAAACACACATTAACATGTGTATAGCAGGGGGCAAGCCCTTCTGCACCCCCCACACCCCTCCTTCTTAAATATACTAACTCCGAGATCGCGCTACAGTGAAGGAATGGGACTAACTCCCATTCCGCACTACTCACCGTTGTCGGGGATGTCTGCTATCGGCGATGTCGTCTCGGCGATGTGGTCATTGGTGATCCGTCGTTTGTTCTTCTGTCATGGACCTATATATACACACACATACATGACAAGATATCTAGAATACATGAAGGCCAAGTTTAGATTAAATATCTTATACTTGTTGATTTATTGAATGGGTAGCAGAGCCACAAATCCTGAACCACTTGTCCAAATGCTGCAGCATAAGATATTGCATTTATTGCACAAAGCTGGTTGTCATTTATTTTATTTATCCATTCCATCCTATTCCCTTAGGTTTGAATTACAGTTTCCCTTTGATTTCAGTGGGTTGCAATAATTGTTTAAGCTGTCTGTTCTACTGGATTTTAAGTAAGGTCTGTATGGTTATATGAATGGGATATTTTATGAGTGGTTTGTTAATAGTTCTGAGGTATTTTTAATTTGTTTTTTTGCAATGTCATTTACTTTTTATGTATTTTACTAGCATCTTAATGTACACAATCTGTTAGTTGTCATTGTATAGTTTGTCTAGTGTATACAAATAAAACATAGCTCTAATCCTTTGGCATTCATGTAGTAAATAACATTCCAAAATAACACTTAAATGATGAATATGCTGAGCTGCTGATCTTTTAGGAAACCAGCCAGATCAATTATTAAGACAATCAGTTTAGTAGTTTCAAGTTTCTATTGTTACGTTTTATAGCTTAATTATACTGATGTAGTTTAATTCTAATTAATTTATATAGTTAAAATCAGGTTTTGTGAGCATTGCCATCTCCAATTAACTAGCTGTTGTTAATGTTTTAATCATTTTTCCTTTTAATTACATTTTTCATGTTAAGTTCCATATCTGATGTTTTATCTACTGTTAGACTTGCTGTATCTACTGCAACATATGCTGTATATATTGTTTGTCATGCTGTATTTACTGTTACTAATGTTGTATGTACTGTCAATTTTTGTGGAGCTATTCTCCCCGGGCCTCAGATGAAAATGGG
The DNA here is from genome assembly GCF_019279795.1 of Protopterus annectens. NCBI lineage: Eukaryota > Metazoa > Chordata > Ceratodontiformes > Protopteridae > Protopterus > Protopterus annectens. Next base: position 608,570,553 of record NC_056746.1, on the reverse strand, counting down.
CTCTGCCCAGTCGGACTTTCCCAGTAAACAAATGTAAAATAAAATAAATAAATCTTTTACTCACTCACTCACTCACTCACTCACTCACTCACTCACTCACTCACTCACTCACTCACTCACTCACCCACTCACTCATAACACACACTAACAACTTTAGAAGTCATTATATTAACAATTCAACTTCAAAATCAAGTGCAACAAGGCAAAAATATCAACTGAATAGACAGCCACATAAATGATGCCTAAATATGTGCATTTCAGTTTTACACTGATCCAGCATATAAGTTGCATATCAAAACTTGGGTGATGACACAGTCCATCTTAAAATACTGTACTTACTTCAGCTGATGTCCTTGTACTTACTTCAGCTGATGTCCTATACAATCAAATGGAAAGCCTTGACAAATTTAACAGAAAATAGAGAGGAGTACAGCTAATTCTTATTTCTGGGTAAATTATAGGAATGGGTGAATTTCTTTATATGCTGAAGCAGACAGTATAGATTACAGCAGCTATTATACAGTGATGAAACGGGCAAATGGACAAAATGATACTGACTATTGACAGTAGCAATGTTGGTATTCCAGGAAAAATGGTTTTAAGGCTCAGGAAGAGAAGATTGTATTAGTAAACAGGAAGAAGATAAGGCCCAGTGATAACAGGGGCTCTTGGACTAAATCAAACATAAGTTTGATTTGAGTATCTCTGTAAGTTTAGAACTGCATCCTACTTTGAGAACATTGAGTGTAAATGAGCTGTAAAACAATCAATTGTGGTCTTGTTGCTGATGGAAGTAACGAGTAAGCAATTTATGACTTATAGGTTAGAAAGCAGAAAATAGAGGGTGTTGAGAAATATGAAAATTAAGGCAGTAAAACATAAAAAAAAGCTGGGTCAGAGATCTCAAGGAAGAAATCAACATACAAAGTTACGTTTTGTTATGGCATTTACCACAATATGCTTTGAAATTTGGAAAGCTTAGAATGTTTCCCTCGGTGCCAGTAAAAAAAATAAAATATACACACATGAGAGTACAAAAGCTGTGTCTTCTGGTGGTTCTAGAAGGCATTAATAGTCTAACATGTCAAGGTTGCAAAGCAGGAATCCATGGAACATGGCAGTATATTTTCTGGTCCTAAAACTTCTTGGTACGACAGTGATGTTAACAAAATCCTTGATGCCTATATGTCATGATAAAGTTTGTGAGCTAAAATTAAATTAATAGATATTAGTTAACTAGACAATGACAATGGCTAGAAAAGCAACAAGTAAAAAATGAAATTTGATTCAGCACCTACATTTGTTCATGACCAAGTTCGCAGATGACTGCAAACTGGGCACCATAATCGACTCTCCAGCCGACACAAGCATCCTCCAAAAGGGCCTCATAGAAAGAGACAACTGGTGCCAGAGCCATGGCCTCAAGCTAAACGCCAAAAAGTGTATAGTCATCCCCTTTGGCAAAAACAAAGTGCCCACAAATTACCACATAGGTGGTAATCCATTAAGTACAGAAGAAGTCATTAGGGACCTGGTGACCCAAGTTGATAGCAATCTCTCATTTGACAACCACGTGGCCAAAGTGGTTAGAAAAACATTTTATATAGCCCACCTAATCATGAAGGGATTCACATCTAGATTAGGGAGGTCATCGTGCCTCTCTACTCATCCCTCATCAGGCCCATAATCGAGTACAATGCCCCTTTTGGGATGTACCTTACCAAACACCTGCAGCAACTGGAAAGACCCCAAAAGTACCTCACCAAGAGGATCAAAGGGCTCAAACAGATGCCATATGCTGCCGGTTAAAGAAACTCCAGCTCTACTCAGTGGCATACCGCCTGCTCAGAGGTGACCTGTGCCTGACGTATAAGGCCATGTCCAACCCGAAATTAAGGGACATGCTGCACCTCAAAAAATCCAAATCCCATCGAGCTACGCTCGAGAGACTTGAACCTCAGCACTGAAATAAATAGGACATGCTGGAGGGACAGATTCATAACCCAGAGGCTCCCTTCACTATGGAATAAAATCCCAGTCCAGGTTAGGCAGAGTCCCTCATTGACTCTCTTCAAGAGGAATCTTGATGAGTGGATGGGAGATCATAGGTTTACCCCGGGTATCACTTCTGTGTCACTGTTAGACAGAGGCACAGTATACTAACCTCGAAAAAGGGCATAGCAAAATTAATTTAAAATGGGTGGCGAAAGCCAAACATACTCTGGCTAGGCTTATAAATGCCCTAGGGCAGATAGCCTAGTATGAACCTATGAACCTATAATAAGCATTATGAATGCAGTCATGAAGAAAGAGAAAGCATACGTGAAACAATATGCCTGATATAAATTTTCATTGATATGGTAGCCATGGCTTCTATATAAAAAACTGGTATGAAGTATGCCATAGCACTTAGGTCACTTTGTATTCAATAGGCCTGAAGGCGAGTAGTTACTTTTTGTTCCACCTTTCAGTAAGGATAATGTATTGAACAAATAGGTTTAGTCTCCCATATCAACAGACTTCATATAATTAAAATCATTACCTTGAAGAAATTGAGTAGAAATGGCTGAAGACTGGAAGGCTGGTACAGACTGATTTGGTTTCAGGTGTGGTTATTAAAATGGGAAGTTATGAATGCACTGTATAGAAATTGATGGTTTTGAAACTGTTATTGCATTCTTATTTTCTTTTCTGTTTGTGTTGCATCATAAGTACGCCGAGGATTCTGTCTCTCTCATTAATAAACAAAGTATGCCATTAATAACTGAGGAATCATAATTAGTGATTGTACTGTGTTTGAAGATAAGAACTGTGGTGGTGGTGCTGCGGTAGCATTGTCGCCTCACAGTAAGACGCTATTCGGTTCGATTCTCAGCTAGAACGTCTTCTGTGTGGAGACATGCGTGAATGGGCGTACCTTTGTTGAAGGTTGTGCGTCAGAGCTGGTAACTCAGTACGTAAAAATCTACTGCCAATCATTAGCGGACCGGAGATCCACTGTGGCGACCCAAACCAGAAAAAGCCGAAAGACACAAAACTGTGTTTGAAGATAAATAGTTTAATGAGGATGATAAGCATTGTATTAAATTTAAGACTGTATGATGAAAGTGATACTGCTGCAGCACACATTTAATACCTTTGTCCTTTCGTATTTTTAGTGATATCAAAAATATTTTTCTACAGACGGACTGCAAGTGTATGTATTTACTCATTGATAAAATATTAATAAATGAGATTTAAAAAAAATGAGGGCTATAATTTTTGTTAGAACAACATATATTGTAGTTAGTAGCCCAGATAAGACTTTGGATAAGAACCATTTACACAATAATAAGGAAGTGAATTCTTTATAACCTTGTATGCTAATCTAACTTCTTTTAAAACAATGTACTTCCCTTTGCTCAGAGTACCATTCAGGACATAAAAATCTGCACTTAATGGACAATGTTGGCCAGAAAATAATGGTTTTATTTTGTTGCTGTTTGTTCTGATTTAAAGTTACATCTGCATTGTAAAAAAAGAAGTACAGCCTGTGACTCACACTTGAGTTGGTAGATTAGCAGTTCAGAAACTGATGTGCATTTCTGAATCTATGTCTCAGGTCATGCACAAAAAAAAACACATCAGGCAATGGAACGAATGACATAAAGAGCAGCAACAAACATAATTAGACAGCTGTGTGTCCTGTATATATTGGACAGCCTACTCTCCATGATCACCCAGCAGTGGAATGTATAGCACGAAGCAGCAATGAGTGTCATTCCTTACAATATCTCACAGACTGATGTAGCTCTCAGTGGCACACTTGCAATAGTGCAACGTAGTGCACATAGGGTGGTTGGTCCTCTGTATCTTATAGCACTGTAGGCGTATTACTCACTGTAGGAGGGGTAATGTTGCAGGTAGGGCACAAAGGGCAAAGCAAGTCAGCACTGTGTATACTATAAAGCAACAGCATACACGGTGCCAAAGAATGGTGCAAAACTGTGGCAAATGAACTATAGTGCAACAGCACTGTGCACACTAACTCACAACAGAAAGGCAATCAGACACATACCTCAGCACTGTCCTGACTTTCACAGATCATCCAGATTTTTGCCTCAAATTTTTGGTCTGGTCCTCATAAATGTTGTAGTTTTAAGACAAACCATTAAGGAATGAAGTCACTAAATCTCAAGTCCAAGTCAGCTTGCAAATGCTTTCCCTTTGGATACATCACCTAATCCCTCACTCCCCCTTAACCAGTCAGGCACCTTGACTTCCTTGCATTATTTCCCTACACTAATATGTGACATCTCTTCCACACAGTATACATTGTATATATGCTTAATTTTTGTGTGCCCTTACCTTACTTTTGCTATCGTTTACACTCTGTGTTCTGCTCCTTCACTATTTTACTCTCGTCTTCTTCCTCTTCCCTTCTTTCTCTAAACATCCCTTCCTATTGCCCCTTGTGATTTCTATTTTATTATTAGTAGTGTTATTAATTCATTGCTATCTTCACACAACGTTTTGTTTGTATTAATCATACGTCTTGGTAACTAGCTTGTCTACTGTCATTTTTACATTTGTCTGGGCTAAGACTGAAATAGGTCTATTGGGGTCAGTGCTCTACCCTGGTAACCAAAGTAAATAAATGAATAATGAAAGATATTTGAATTGTAGACATCATAGCCTTCAGAAAATACATGCTAATGCAAAGCCTGTTTAGGTAAGATGAATATTTAAAATATGTCCCTCATTTTGAGCCTTTCTCCTGCATTATTTTTGGCTTTGTCCAGACATTCCAGACATCTTGCACAAAACGTTGAGGAGTATGAGACAGTGAGAGGAAGCATCTAAAATGTTAATGGAAAAGCAAAAGGAAAGCAGCACTTTTACTTAAAACAATCACTGATAACTGTTTCAAGGTTTACATCCAGGACGCCAAAGCATAACTCAGTGGAATTTTAAATCAATTGATCATCACAAAAAAAAAGGCTAATGGCCAACCGACTTTGCATCCCTAGCATTTAGAGGATTACTAGACATCTATAATAACAGTAGCCACTGTGGTGCAACGGTAGCATTGTCGCCTCACAGCAAGAGGTTCTCCCATTCGATTCTCAGCTGGAGCACCTTCTGTGTGGAGTCTGCATGTCCTCCCTGTGGTTGAGTGGCATTTGAAAGACATGCGTGAATGGAAGTGCCTTCGTTGAAGGTTGGGTGTCGAGCTGGCACCATGAAAATCTACTGCCAATCATTAGTGGACCAGAGTTCTGCTTTAAGCCAAAGGAACAACAACAACTAGACATCTATGATAACAACTTGTAAAACTGTAGCTTTCTGCTACACTGGGAGAAAACATTTCCATGAGGACTTGCAGTCCATGTTATAGTTTTGTTATTACAAAATCCTGGATTTCTCTGTTTTTTTTTTTTTTTTTTTTTTTTTTTGTGGCACTACTGCATTAAAAATATTCAGAGCTATATAGAGAAATTTTCCAAAAATAATTTTGTGCATGGCTAAGCATATACCTATAAGAAAAGCTGAAGAATTATTATTACAGTTTGAGAACACCATAAAAAGTAGGATACGACAACAGAAAAAATATAAAACTAAATACTATAAAAACTAGGACATGAGAATAGAAAATAAATATAAAAATGAACATCATAAAAAGAGGACATGACAACAGAAAAAAATATAAAACTGAATATCATAACAACCAGGCCGTGAGAACAAAAAACACAAATAATGAAACTTGCTGTTCTGCTTTCAGTGTACCTTTAAAGGTATCCATCCTCGATGGAAAAGTATGTAACTGTATACTCCCTAAGCCTGTCGTCTCGTCACACCAGTTCTAAGCAAAAAACACAATTGTAAAGGTGTAATTTAGTATTTAAGTTACCTCTAAGACATTCGTATAAATACAGAGTAGAAACATGAGATACTTGCCTTTCAAGAAGAATGCAAACTGAGACTCACATAAAAAATAGACTGCACAGTGTATTACATCAAATATACTGAGTCAGTTACAAAAATCTTATATAAAAACACAAAAAAATAAAATTATTAAATATTAATTATTAAAAATAAAAATCATAATAATACTCATGTTAACATTTAAGAATTACTGTCAAGTAAATTTTCAGAAAATCCTCAATATATGTTGAAATTCACATTGTTAGTAAAATTAGACAACCTACCTTGGTAATTACACTTGTAAAGCAAGCATCCAGGAAGCATTCGAGTTACTAATTATCACTCTGGATGTCATATATGCACCAGCATGTGCTGTCACAGCTTTCAACTAAATTTACATGCTTCATTGTCTTTGTGGACATTCCTTTCACGTAATGTTTTGAATCTCATTTTTTTTTGTTCACCTTTAAATCTTTTAAAGCTCTTTAACTGCCACTTCAGCTGCTAATTCCTTCTGTATTAAGGAGATTTTAGTGAAACTTTATGACTTTCATCCACTTTTTTAATATACCTACTTACCTTTTTATTCCTCCACCAATAGTTTTTGTAGAAATAAATAATGCATGTCATTACACAAAATCCACATAAAGTGAGATTTCCAAAATGAATTACAGCATATCTTGAAACTCTCTGTAATGTCATTAAAATGTTTTACACCTGACGTGGGATATGCCTCCTCATCCACGCTACTTACATATTATTAGCACCAATCTTGCTCTAATTCAAATTAAGAGAAATATTCTTGAGATGCCACAAAGCCACTGTGGTGCAGTGGTAGTGTTGTTGCCTCACAGCAAGAGGTTCTCCTGTTCGATTTTTAGCTGTGGTTCCTTCTGTCTGGAGTCTGCATGTCCTCCCTGTGGTGTTTGAAAGGCATGTGTGAATGGGCATGCCTTTGCTGAAGGTTGGGCATCGGGCTGGCAACTTGGCACTATAAAAATCTACTGCCAATCATTAGTGGACCGGAGTTCTGCTGTGGTGACCCCTAACTGGGAAAAGACAAACATTCTTGAGATGCCACAACCTCAGGCTTATTACTTATTTTCCATATGCACACTTTCAGTTTTGCTATTCTAAGGATCACAGTTGCTGCCCTCAGAATTTCATCAGGAATCTAGTATTACATTCTGGAAATGTATCCATACAAAAGTACTGTACACCAGAGCAACAAATGGCCTATACCAGATATAAGGCAGTTTGTACTAAACAGAAGGACAATAATATGGTGCCTTGGTCTCCAGATATTGGTATATCTATGGCATCACAAGGCTGAAGCAGTCTTCTGTTATATTCTGCTATTAAAAAACTAATCAGCAAAAGGAAAGACAAATCTTTCCTATGGTTGTCCTAAAGAGATTAATAAAATTATTTATACAGGAATATCGGACACCCATTCATCAAAAACATTAGTCAAACACCACATGTAGACCCTGATGCATTGGTAGGCAGGTACCAGCGTGAGCATGTCACACTGCTCACACTGAATCCAGTCCAGTGATACAGATGGTAAAGGCCTGGCTACCCTTCAAGTGACCCATGCTTGCCTGGTAGCATGTGCACTGGAGGAACTGGGTGGAAGAGGAAGGGGGTGAGTAGCCAATGTCAGCTTGTCCACTCTGGGTACAGGCTGCCATCTCAGCTCACTGTACTGGCAACTCTAGAAGGAGTACAGGTGTATCACCAAGAGGAAGAAGAATAGTCTGAACACACCTGCAAAGTGTTGTGCTGTTTGACAAGGTGACCCAACTTATGTAGCATACATGTGTCTCCTGATAACAGGTATTCTGTAGCACATATACATCTGGGGAGGGATAAGTACATTCCACATGATATGTTATGCTGCCTGTTGTCTCACAGCAGACTCTCACCACCATGTAGAACTGAATGGAATGGAATGGAAGGCTCATGCCCGGGCCAGTACAGCTTAGCTTTCACAAATTGGGTGCAAGAACTAGGAGCCATTGGGCCAATACTGCAACCCCCACCCAAAAAAAAAAAATGTAATACATAACTTTTCAAATCGCAAACTGGGCAGATTGGGGAGTGGCAAGCAGGCAATCACAACAACCAAATATTAATGTAAAGTGTAAACATGCAAAACTGCAAAACTGTTTAAAAATATTTAACCAATAATTGAACCTTAAAATAAAAATGTAATAACACACTTGCAATTCAATCCTTGGCACAAAATGGTGCCCCCATAAGCATAACTGCAAAGCTGTATATTAAAGGAGGAAATGCTTCACAAAGGCAGCTTCTGTGATGGGGGTATCCAATTGGTCATAAATAGCATGCACATTAATAAGGACCTAGGAGTTAATCCCGCCATATCTCATAGAAGACCTGAGCCATTCATCAGTGGACTCATGCTACTATCTGTTCAACTATATATAAGTCAACAATTTAGCAATAAGTTATATAAGATTCCGAATATGAAAAAGTCACATATTCTGACAAAAGTGTTAATCCAAAAAATAAAGTATTTTGTAGAAAACAAAGAATGCTCATCTTATTCCTCTAAAGAGAGGATTTAGCACACATGGATTTTAGAAATATTGATCCTACCACCCTGGTCTCACACTATCCTGATTATTTTTAATGATTGTTTGTCCTGAACCTCACGTAGGGTCCAGTTGGATAGACAAATTTCATAGGGTCATAGGTGATTACTAGACTAATGGCAAAAGAGCCTTTACAAGCCTAGCCAATAATACTCAGGATATGATAATATTATATCTTAATTCCCCAGATATGGGATGGGGTAGTATCAGGGTAGTGGGTCTTTGGGTATTGGAGTCCTGAGTCATTTTACAGACTGCCTCTGTCTATAAGGGATATGGGCAGCATCCCAGAAGTGAATTTGTGGTTCCCCATCCATTTATCTACATTCCTTTTGAAGAGAGTAAGGAACAGGCTTTGTTTTACGAACATGGGAAGTTTATTCCATAGACGAGGTAGCCTTTGGGATATGAATCTGTCTCTCTAGCAAGTTCTGTTAGAGTCACAAATAATATTAAGGTCCATGGAAGGCATAACCCTTATATACTTTTTCTTATGACAATGTAGCATTTTTATCAGGGCTGGATCAGAGAATGCCCTGTAGGTCAGGCATAAGTCCCCTCTCAATAAACGATATGAAATTGAGTAAAGGGATAGGGATGGGGCCTTCAGCTGGTCTGTATAAGACATGTGTCTTATGTTTTGTATTTTTTTTTAGTGAGAAACCTCTGGAACAGCTCCAATTGGTGCTTAGTTAAGTACACACAGAAGAGACCATTTTACTCAATTATGGGCCTTATGAGGGCTGAGTACAATGCTGATCCACAAAGAAGGATTTCCTCATTACTGGAACTACCTGGTGGTCAAAGTTTAAGTTACTATCTGTGCTCCTAGGTCCCGCCTCACTAGGTCTATTTTTAGGGGTGTGCTGTCAATGTTGTAATTTGCAGGGATATCTGATTTACTTAAGGGTATGTTTTCACATTGTTTAGCGTTTAATCTCAGACCATGGTTTTGGCACCAGTTGTTTGACATTTTTATGCCTGTTTGTAGGATGTCAACATCATTTGGGGATTCAATAATTGCTCTCAGCTTACAGTTGTCAGCGAACTTGGGGTGTCAGAGGCCCCCAACATTGGCCTTCACTTCAGAGAAGTATATACCAAAGAGGAGGGGTCATAACGCTGAGCCCTGTGGGACACTGCCAGTAACAGATTTCTTATTGGAAGTGGATTCACCTATCCAGACAATGTGTCCTGTCAGTGAGCCAGTTGGCTATACATTTAATAATGTAAGGTTTTATGCCTAATTCCGTAAGTATATCTATGATCCCTGAGTAGGAAATTGGGTTGAAAGCTTTGGCCAGGTCTAGATAAGCAGTGTACACTGTTTACTCTTATCCATGGCTCTGATAACTGTTTTGAATAAGTCCACCAGATTCAGCAGACAAGACCTCCCTTTGACAAAGCCAAACTGGGTCTGGTCTAGTTTTTGAATAGTTTCTATGTTGTTATTGATCAGGTCTATGATAATTTTCTCTATGGCCTTGCAGATAAGACTGGTCAAGGTTATGGGTCTGTTTCTCTGGGTAAGTTGATTGACTCCCCACTTTGTGCAGAGAGACGACTGTAACAGTCCCCCATTCTTCTGGGACAAAGCCCATTTTGGAGGCTATGGTTAAAAAGTATTTCTAGTGACCCTCATAAATTCTGTTTTAAGCTATTTAAGAAGCTTCCTGGAATGTTGTCAAGACCCAGAAAGGCTGTGCTTTTGGCTTTGGTGAGTAATGACTAGTAGGGGATTGTTACGGGTATTTCTTTGGGTGTGGTAGGAGGTGATGGGGGAGAAGTGTGAAATTAACTTGATGGCCAGCAGGTTTGCTATAGTTTCAGGCTAGGTGTAAGTGTTGCCATTCATGATCAACTCACCACATTGCTGAGTGTTTCGCCCTGATGTTATGAACATAATAAAAAAAAACTTATGGTTATCCTTCACCTGGGAGGCTATCTTTGCCTCATAATTTGCTTTGGCAGGCCTGGGAAGCTTCCTTTGCCTTATAGTTTGCTTTTGCAGATTTGGCCAGCTCTCTAATTTGTTTGTTTAGACTGGTGAGCATCTTTTTGCCCTGTTTTGTCTGAAAATTCTTGACTTTGGAGAACATTTTTTTCCTTTTGTTGAATAGCCTATTTATGCTTTGGGTCCACCAGGGTGGTTTATTTTGCCAGTAATCACAGGTTTGACTCAGACAGGTACTGCCTCCTTTATACAGCTATGCATGTGGTTGCATAGTGCTTTTGTGTACAGCTCAGAGTAGGCTTTAGTGTCATCCAGGTTCAGAGAGGTTGGAAGTTTAATAAGCTGTCACTTAGTTTGAGGTAATTGGCCTTAGCAAAGTTTTTAACAGGTTTGGAGTTTGATGGGGGTTCTGGGTTAGTTTTAATACTAAAGCAGATCATTTAGTGATCAGATCCTACCAGGGAGGAGTTAACGCATGGGAGGGACAGCATCCCCCTAGTTTGTGAGTACTAGGTCTAGATATTTGTACCTCTAGTTGGGGAGCTAACTAGTTGCTCCAGGGGTGTTTGCATTTATGAACTCCAAATACCTCAGAGCAAGTGAATTATGGGTCATATAAGTCACCCAGTTTGTGCAGGGGTAGTTGAAGTCATCTATAAGTATGGTGTTAAGCTGAATATTAAGAGATTCCATTAGTTTTAGGTAGGAGGTGTGGTTTTCCAGACTTGTGTTAGGGGATCTGTAGCTACTAAAGATATGATAGGGAGTCACACCTATGGTTAGTTGGGCATGGAGCAGCTCAAGCGAGTCATGCTGTTGGACCAGTCTGGCAGTGTACTTGTCCTTTATGAACACTGAGACCTTGCCTCCTTTTTGTTTTTTCCTGAGCTGAGGAGGATCAAAATGTATGAAAGTCATTGTAGCCTTTGATAGCCTGGGTGTTTTCTATGGTTCTGAACCATGTTTCAGTGACTGAACTTATGTCTGTGTTTTCCAGTGTGAGGAGTGCTTCCAGGAAGTGCAGGTTTTTATTTAAATTCCTAGCATCTGATAGTGCATTCTTTGGGTTGTTTAATCTTTTAGCATTCAGTTTAAAAAAATGGCTTCCAAATATGTTTGTCTTGCTTCAGACCAGAAGTGGATTATAATAAGGGCAAAATGGGCAGCTAACCAGAGCCCGCAGCTTTGAGGCACCCATGGCAAGCCAACACAACAGTACAAGTGCAACACTGCAGAACAAAAACAGTAAAATCTCTCTTTTCCAAAGCCTGACCTTATGTCTACAGTAAGTACAGGAGATTCCTACCCTCCATAATGAACAGGAAGTAGTAGTAGTAGTAATAGCATGGAGAGAGCTGATTTGCTAGTAAGAGAGCATGCTGGATTTCACCCCCAGGAGTACAAAAAATGAGCAGTACTAAAGCACTATTTACTCCCCTCAGTACAGAACAGAGCATTTAGTTTAACTTTGTAAGTTACTTGGATCCACGGCTAGAAATGAAGAGCTTCTGTAAGGTAGAGGTTTGTGTGTGTGTATGTGTGAAATGTCTCAGTAAGGGAGCACTTTCAGATTAAGTGATTTGCTCAGAATCACATGCTAGGTAGACAGAATCAATCCTTGTGCCTTAGTTACAGGAAACAGGAGCCTTAAGCCTCCACATTGACTGACAGACCTCCATTAGCTTCTTTTTTTATTTGTTTCCTTTCTTTGGCAAATCATTGACGATTACAGTCAGTCAATATCAGTCATTAGAGTTTCAATATTTTTGTGGTTCACAAAATGCATCTTGATGCAAAACCTGTAATTCTGTTCACTTTTTTAAGTGATTTAGAGTAGTCTGCAGATTTCTGCAGTAATTTGCAGATCATCTCTGATTTTGCCTTATATGCATGCCCTGTCCTTGAGCAACTCACTTAACCTGACAGTGCTTTGCAAAACTGCAGATTTGGGCTAGTCTCCTAAATGGTCCCCTTGGCTGCAAACCTAGTAACTTCCTATGAACCTGAGTACTTAGGGTATAAAGGATGTAAATTGATTATACTAAACAGGAGCAATATCAACAATGTTCTTTGGATATGCTTAACTTCTGATAGACTTGGTTGGCTACAATCACCTGCATTAGAAGCTGAAGTTAAGTACAAACTTGCAGTTTTAAAAGTACTGTATTTCATTTTTTCTGTTACCTAATTGTGTGTTTCATTGAATAGTGTGCAGTGTGTCTCTCTGCTATAAGAGGGGGTGGTGGTCTTCTCACTTCTTTGTTATCTGATATTTAACTGTTAGCCTAGAGGGCTTCCTCTGTACTTTAAGTGCTAGCCACAACGTTTGAGAATTAATTTCATGCTCAACTTCTGAGAGAATTGGTTGGCTACAAACACCTGCATTAGAAGCCGATGTTAAGTACAAACTTGCAGTTTTAAAAGTACTGTATTTCATTTTTTTCTGTTACCTAATTGTGTGTTTCACTAAATAGTGTGCTGTGTGTCTCCCTGCTATAAGAGGGGGTGGTGGTCTTCTCACTTCTTTGTTATCTGATATTTAACTGTTAGCCTAGAGGGCTTCCTCTGTACTTTAAGTGCTATCCACAAAGTTTGAGAATTCATTTTATGCTCAACTTCTGAGAGACTTGGTTGGCTACAATCACCTGCATTAAATGCTGAAGCTAGCCACAAAGTTTGAGAATTCATTTTATGCTCAACTTCTGAGAGAATTGGTTGGCTTCAATCACCCACATTAGAAGCTGAAGTTAAGTACAAACTTACAGTTTTAAAAGTACTGTATTTCATTTTTTCTGTTACGTAATTGTGTGTTTCACTGAATAGTGTGCTGTGTGTCTCTCTGCTATAAGAGGGGGTGGTGGTCTTCTCACTTCTTTGTTATCTGATATTTAACTGCTAGCCTAGAGGCCTTCCTCCGTACTTTAAGTGCTAGACACAAAGTTTGAGAATTCATTTTATGCTCAACTTCTGAGAGACTTGGTTGGCAAAATCACCTGCATTAGAAGCTGAATTTAAGTACAAACTTGCAGTTTTAAAAGTACTGTAGTTCATTTTTTTCTGTTACCTAATTGTGTGTTTCAATGAATAGTGTGCTGTGTGTCTCTCTGCTATAAGAGGGGGTGGTGGTCTTCTCACTTCTTTGTTATCTGATATTTAACTGCTAGCCTAGAGGCCTTCCTCCGTACTTTAAGTGCTAGACACAAAGTTTGAGAATTCATTTTATGCTCAACTTCTGAGAGACTTGGTTGGCAAAATCACCTGCATTAGAAGCTGAATTTAAGTACAAACTTGCAGTTTTAAAAGTACTGTAGTTCATTTTTTTCTGTTACCTAATTGTGTGTTTCAATGAATAGTGTGCTGTGTGTCTCTCTGCTATAAGAGGGGGTGGTGGTCTTCTCACTTCTTTGTTATCTGATATTTAACTGCTAGCCTAGAGGCCTTCCTCCGTACTTTAAGTGCTAGACACAAAGTTTGAGAATTCATTTTATGCTCAACTTCTGAGAGACTTGGTTGGCAAAATCACCTGCATTAGAAGCTGAATTTAAGTACAAACTTGCAGTTTTAAAAGTACTGTAGTTCATTTTTTTCTGTTACCTAATTGTGTGTTTCAATGAATAGTGTGCTGTGTGTCTCTCTGCTATAAGAGAGGGTGGTGGTATTCTCACTTCTTTGTTATCTGATATTTAACTGCTAGCCTAGAAAGCTTCCTCTGTACTTTACGTGCTAGCCACAAAATTTGAGAATTCATTTTATGCTCAGCTTGTGAGAGACTTGGTTGGCTACAATCACCTGCATTTGAAGCTGAAGTTAAGTACAAACTTGCAGTTTTAAAAGTACTGTATTTCATTTTTTCTGTTACCTAATTGTGTGCTTCACTGAATAGTGTGCTGTGTGTCTCTATGCAGTTAGTTTCCCACCCACCCTCCTTATTCTAGTTTTGGTGTTAGTGTTGGTGGCTCTGGAATTGCCAGTCCCTCCTGTAAGTCTGTATTTGAACACTCCTCCTGAGTCCATCTCATTTGCTCACTTAACCGAGTACAGTGAGATCATATTGAGTCTAGTGTTCACTCTACTTAATACAGAGAGAAGATTTGAGAAGGCCAACCCACTTAGGTTCTTCCTTCCTCTCTCCTTATACTTCACTAACAAAAAAAATGCTCTTTATTCATCTGCTTTTACTGTATTTCTGTTTCCTCCTACTTTATTTTGCTTTTGCCTCTTCTTAAAAGTACTCAATTTTATTTATTCTGCTGCATTTATTACTGCTTGGTAGTAGCCTGATTAAATTGTAACTGTCATTCTAGGACTTTTGGTTTAAGCACTTGGGCTTCATACCGGTTGTTTTACATTAAGAAGGTTTGTGGTCTGTACTGTTGTGGCAGGACAGATAGCTTACATCCTTCTAAGCTGGGAATTGCTGATTGAATGCTCAGTATCTGCTATTCTAAAAGTGTATTAGTTCTGGGTTAAGCACTTGGGCTTCAGGCCAGTTATTCTACATTAAGAAGGTTTGTGGTCTGCACTCTTGTTCGTAGGTTCATAGGTTCATACTAGGCTATCTGCCCTGGGGCAATTACAAGCCTAGCCCGATTTTGTTTGGCTTACGCCACCCCTTGATTTGAGTATACTGTGCCCTTTTTAAGGTTTAGTTTACTGTGCCTCTGTCTAATAGTGACAAGGACGTAATCCCCGGGACAAACCTATGATCCCCCATCCACTCATCAAGATTCTTCTTGAAGAGATTCAGTGAGGTGCTCTGCCTAACATGAATTGGAATTCTATTCCAGAGCGAAGGGAGCCTCTGGGTTATGAATCTGTCCCTCCAGCAAGTTCTATTTATTTCTGTCCTGAGGTTCAAGTCCCTCGAGCGTGTGGCTCTAAGGGATTTAGATTTACTGAGGTGGAGCATGTCCATTAATTCTGGATTGGACATAGCTTTATATGTCAGGCATAGATCACCTCAAAGTAGGCGGTATGCAACTGAGTAGAGCTGGAGTTCTTTTAACCGAGCAGCATATGGCATCTGCTTGAGTCTCTTGATCCCTTGGTGAGGTACTTTTGGGGTCTTTCTAATTGCTGCAGGTGTCAGGTAAGGTACATACCAAAAGGGGCATTGTATTCTATGATGGGCCTGATGAGGGATGAATAAAGGGGCACGATTACCTCTCTTGATCTAGATGTGAATCCTTTCATGATGAGGTGGGCTATGTAGAAGGTCTTTCTAACCACTTTGGCAATGTGGTTGTCAAAGGAGAGATTGCTATCAACATGGGTCCCCAGATCCCTAATTACTTTCTCTGTACTTAATGGGTTACCACCTATGTGGTAATTTGTGGGCACATTGTTTTTGCCAAAGGGTATGACTATACACTTTTTGGCATTTAGCTTTAGACCATGGCTCTGGCACCAGTTATCCATCTCTGTGAGACCTTTTTGAAGGATGTTTGTGTCAGCTGGAGAGTCGATTATGGCGCCCAGTTTGCAGTCATCTGCGAACTTGGTGAGCCATAGTCCTCCCACATTGGCCTGTACCTTGGAAAAGTATATACCAAACAAGAGCGGTCCTAGGACAGAACCTTGTGGGATGCCACTTGTGACTGGTTTCGAGTCTGACATGGCTCCAGCAACTCTCACTCTGTGGGGTCTGTCTTTGAGCCAGTTTGTGACCCATCTTGTGACATAGGGGTTTATATTTAAGCTGGATAGCTTATCTATGATGCCCAAGTGGGGTATTGTGTCAAATGCCTTTGCTAGGTCCAGATAGGCTGTGTGGACTACCTTCCCTTCATTTATGGCTTTGGTGACTGTTTCAAAGAAGTCGACCAAGTTCAAAAGGCAGGATCTGCCCTTGACAAAGCCAAATTGGGTAGCATCTAGTGTCTGTAGGTCCCCAATGTCTTTGTTTATGAGCTCCATGATGATCCTCTCCATAGCCTTGCAGACTAGGCAAGTCAGGCTTATGGGGCAATAGTTTCCAGGGTGCATAGAGGCTCCACCTTTGTGGAGTGGGACCACTGTTGCTGTACGCCATTCTGTGGCCACATGTCCTGTAGTGAGGCTGAGATTGTACAGCTGTTTTATTTGAGGGATTAGTTCTTCTTGGAGTTCATGTAGGACGCAACCTGGGATGCCATCTGGTCCCATGGAAGCAGTGTTTTTTGCTTTGGAGAGGGCAGCCTTCACCTGAGCATCAGAGATGTTTGGGAGGCAGCCCTCTGCCGGGATAGATACTTGCTCTTTTGGGGGGGGGGTGGAGAAGTTTGCACTGAACCTGTCTGCCAGGATATTGGCAATGTCTGTGGGTTCAGTGTATTTTTTGTCATTTAGAATCAACTCAGAACAAGTCTGGGAGTTGCATCCCAGGTTCCTAACATAACTGAAAAAAGCCTTATAATTGTCTTTAGTGTCCTGTGCAATTTTTCTCTCAAAGCTGGCCTTGGAGGACTTTATGAAGGATCGTAATTTTTTGCTAGTACTGATCAGAGCTGCCTTCCCTATTAGGGATTTTGCTCTATCATGTAGTAGCTTCCTCCTTCTGTTGTACAGTTTATTTATGGCTGGGGTCCACCAGACTGGACGCCTGCCTTTGGATGATTGGGTCTTGGTTTTGCTTGGGATAGCATGATCCATGCATTCCTGGAGATGTCCGTAGAATGCGTTTATATAGGATTCTGCAGTTTGGGCCGTAGTTTCCACTGGCCCTGGGGCCTTGAAGGATTCCACTTCAGTTTTGAGAACTGAGAAGTTCGCTTTTGAGAAGTTTTCCACTGTGGTTTTCTGGGTTGGGGGTGGGGTCGGGATGTGGATATCCAGCAAAATTAATTTATGGTCTGATCTTACCAATGAGGGATATACTTCTGGTATGGAGCATAGAGTACCCATGCTGGCAATGATCAGGTCTAGTATGTTATCCCGTCTTGTGGGAGTGGTGACTAGTTGTTCCATAGCATTTGAGTTTATAATTTCCAGGAACCTTTGGGCTAAGGTGCTGGGGCTTGAGTAGTGCTCCCAGTCTATGTTTGGGTAGTTGAAGTCACCCAATATAATGGTGTTCGGTGAGATCTTCATGTTCTCCAATGTTTTCAGGAAAGCCGAGTGGGATTCCTGACTTTGAGAGGGTGGTCTGTAGGATGCTATAAACTGAAAAGCAGTCTTGCCCACTGTTAGTTGCACATGGATGATCTCAGATACTTCGTGCAATGCCACTAACCTGGAGGTGTGGATATCCTTGATAAATATGGAAACTCCCCCTCCTTTTCTGGTTCGGTCCGGGTTTTGAGGCCGAAAAGCATGATATGAGGTATAACCTGGTAGTGCTGGAGTGCTCTCTGGAGCCTTGAACCAGGTTTCTGTCAATGCACAGATATCAATGTTCTCCATACTGAGGAGAGCTTCGAGTGTGTGCATCTTGAGGTTAAGACTTCTGGTGTTTAGCAGCATTACCCTTAGTTTCTTGTTCCTTGTGCTGTCTATGGAGGTGGGTTTGACTTTTGAGCCTTGCCTAAAAAAGGCACTATGGGGCTGGCAAGAGCCTTTGCCAATATCTGAAAGCCCAGGGGTGACAGGTGTAAGCCGTCCCTAGTGAAACAACGTGGCTTGTCGAGCATGTCATCCCAGGCTGACAGACACTGGATCCCCTTTGAATGACACCAAAATTTTAGCCAATTGTTAAAATCGATCATTTTGTCTTTGTACTGTGGCATCATTCTAGGTGAGGGTAAGATGCTGCTCAAGGTCAGGGTCATACCGGCCTGGGCTACATGATCAGAGAGCTCCTCTATGTCTCTTTTCATGTAGTCCAGGGAGGTACGTCTCAGGTCATTCACACCAGCATGTACAATGACTGAGTCATATTTGTATTTGCTTTGGAGTGACCTGAGTGCTTGCGTTATGTGGCGGATCCTAGCGCCCAACAGGCAGCTCACTGTGACCTTCTCTTTGTTCAGCCTGGTGAGCGGGACATCAATGTGTCTGACAATAGTCACCTATTACAAGAGTATCAGGTGTGTTATTCAGCCTTAAGGGCTGTGGCTGCTTGGCACACTGACTTTGTGGGCTATGTGTTGTGCGTGTTCTGTTTTGGGGTAGTGTTTTCTTGGATGTCTGCTTTGGAGGTCTCTGTTGCTTAGGTAGATTTTTATTTAGAGCCTCTGAGTATGTTTTTGTGTATTTATATGTTTGGTTCGCTGATGTGGTGGGATTATGTGATACTGGAATTGTGTTGTGTGAGGTTACCTTCTCCCCCTGACTGGTTTCACCAGTTTTGAGATGAGAGAGCTCAGCCTCCAGTTTGGCTATATGGTTGCATCTCTCACATATATTTGAACCTGTTTGGAGGAGGAGAGGGTTGTCCGTGTACATGAGACAGTTGTAACATTGCCTCAAAATTCCCAGATTCACCAGCTGGACTGAAGAGGAAACCATTGACTGACCTTTGGACATGCTAGAGTAATATAGGGAAACTGAATTAAGACGGACCAATAAGGGTCAAGGTAATCGTAGAGAGTATAAGAGTAAGTAGTGCTTATGGTTTAATAGTGCTAACTTGTAAGATTACTTATTTGGACGAGTGAAGGGCCTTAGAATGAGAATATGGTGTTTAATTTGAGAGATAGAGCAGTTCTAAGGGAAAAAGTGAAGAGCAGACTTTGTGGAGCCAGGAATAGTTTAAACCCAATTAGGCGGCGCTGCCCATTGTTGCACTATGTACAAAAATGCGCAAAACCGCACAAAAGAGGGTTTTAAGAGAGGGAGATCAAGAAGTTTGGAATTGACCCAAAATGGCCAATAAAACTACAGTTTCAAGGCAGTAACCACTCCCACAGGGGCAGGCAGGCTGCTCATTGTTTATCACTGCCACTGCTGAACAGAGAGACTTCCCTTTAGCCCAAGCAAAAAATGGCCTCCAAGAAACTTACAAACAGTTCAGAACAGCAAGCCTGTAACTGAACTTTTTTAAATCTCAGAAAAGTGGGGAAAAAAGCAAGATTTTTTTGTTTTTTTTACAGATAGCAGAGGTTCACAAGTATCATCAAGTTATAACAGTGCAGTAAATGACCCCACACTTGAGTGCTAGGCCAGAGACAGATAAAATGCAAGTTTTAAGAAAAAAACGATTTTAAAAATAAGTGCAAACAGGAAATTCAGTAAACAGCACTAGGTTGTGTTCTAAATACAGTTACCAATGCAGAAATCAAGTTTAATAAGCCAGAAAATGCTCAAAGTAGGCGGCTATGCAGAAAAACTTAGCAAATAATCTGAAGAAAATACTTAAAATCTCAAAAGTGGCTCCTTTCTTCTCTCAGCATTTTCTCCTCTTGGTGGGTGCTTCCCCAACAGCCAACAAGTCTGAAAAGATGCCAAAACCATGGGGCAATCTGGTTTTAAGAGAGGGAGATCAAGGAGTTTGGAATTGACCCAAAATGGCCAATAGAACTACAGTTTCAAGGCAGTAACCACTCCCACAGGGGCAGGCAGGCTGCTCAATCTTTATCACTGCCACTGATGAACAGAGAGACTTCCCTTTAGCCCAAGCAAAAAATGGCCGCCAAGAAACTTACAAACAGTTCAGAACAGCAAGCCTGTAACTGAGCTTTTTTAAATCTCAGAAAAGTGGGGAAAAAAGCAAGATTTTTTTGTTTTTTTGTTTTTTTAAAGATAGCAGAGGTTCACAAGTATCAACAAGTTATAACAGTGCAGTAAATGACCCCACACTTGAGTGCTAGGCCAGAGACAGATAAAATGCAAGTTTTAAGAAAAAAATGATTTTAAAAATAAGTGCAAACAGGAAATTCAGTAAACAGCTCTAGGTTGTGTTCTAAATACAGTTACCAATGCAGAAATCAAGTTTAACAAGCCAGAAAATGCTCAAAGTAGGTGGCTATGCAGAAAAACTTAGCAAATAATCTGAAGAAAAATACTTAAAATCTCAAAAGTGGCTCCTTTCTTCTCTCAGCATTTTCTCCTCTTGGTGGGTGCTTCCCAACAGCCAACAAGTCTGAAAAGATGCCAAAACCATGAGGCAATCTGGTTTTAAAAGAGGGAGATCAAGGAGTTTGGTATTGACCCAAAATGGCCAATAAAACTACAGTTTCAAGGCAGTAACCACTCCCACAGGGGCAGGCAGGCTGCTCAATGTTTATCAGTGCCACTGATGAACAGAGAGACTTCCCTTTAGCCCAAGCAAAAAATGGCCTCCAAGAAACTTACAAACAGTTCAAAACAGCAAGCCTGTAACTGAACTTTTTTAAATCTCAGAAAAGTGGGAAAAAAGCAAGATTTTTTTGTTTTTTTACAGATAGCAGAGGTTCACAAGTATCAACAAGTTATAACAGCGCAGTAAATGACCCCACACTTGAGTGCTAGGCCAGAGACAGATAAAATGCAAGTTTTAAGAAAAAAACGATTTTAAAAATAAGTGCAAACAGGAAATTCAGTAAACAGCACTAGGTTCTGTTCTAAATACAGTTACCAATGCAGAAATCAAGTTTAATAAGCCAGAAAATGCTCAAAGTAGGCGGCTATGCAGAAAAACTTAGCAAATAATCTGAAGAAAAATACTTAAAATCTCAAAAGTGGCTCCTTTCTTCTCTCAGCATTTTCTCCTCTTGGTGGGTGCTTCCCGAACAGCCAACAAGTCTGAAAAGACACCAAAACCATGAGGCAATCTGGTTTTAAGAGAGGGAGATCAAGGAGTTTGGAATTGACCCAAAATGGCCAATAGAACTACAGTTTCAAGGCAGTAACCACTCCCACAGGGGCAGGCAGGCTGCTCAATCTTTATCACTGCCACTGATGAACAGAGAGACTTCCCTTTAGCCCAAGCAAAAAATGGCCACCAAGAAACTTACAAACAGTTCAGAACAGCAAGCCTGTAACTGAACTTTTTTAAATCTCAGAAAAGTGGGGAAAAAGCAAGATTTTTTTTGTTTTTTTGTTTTTTTTTTAATGATAGCACAGGTTCACAAGTATCAACAAGTTATAACAGTGCAGTAAATGACCCCACACTTGAGTGCTAGGCCAGAGACAGATAAAATGCAAGTTTTAAGAAAAAAACGATTTTAAAAATAAGTGCAAAATGGAAATTCAGTAAACAGCTCTAGGTTGTGTTCTAAATACAGTTACCAATGCAGAAATCAAGTTTAACAAGCCAGAAAATGCTCAAAGTAGGCGGCTATGCAGAAAAACTTAGCAAATAATCTGAAGAAAAATACTTAAAATCTCAAAAGTGGCTCCTTTCTTCTCTCAGCGTTTTCTCCTCTTGGTGGGTGCTTCCCAACAGCCAACAAGTCTGAAAAGATGCCAAAACCATGAGGCAATCTGGTTTTAAGAGAGGGAGATCAAGGAGTTTGGTATTGACCCAAAATGGCCAATAAAACTACAGTTTCAAGGCAGTAACCACTCCCACAGGGGCAGGCAGGCTGCTCAATGTTTATCAGTGCCACTGATGAACAGAGAGACTTCCGTTTAGCCCAAGCAAAAAATGGCCTCCAAGAAACTTACAAACAGTTCAGAACAGTAAACCTGTAACTGAACTTTTTTAAATCTCAGAAAAGTGGGAAAAAAGCAAGATTTTTTGTTGTTTTTTAAAGATAGCAAAGGTTCACAAGTATCAACAAGTTATAACAGTGCAGTAAATGAAAGTAAATGCATTGTGGAAAGAGAGGTTGGATTCTGCCCTTTTGAGCTGGGAATTTCTGGTCACAGCTTTATTGCACCTGCTTATTTGAACTGTTTCTTTCTGAAACTGGTGTGCCTTGTTGCTGTAGCATAGACCAGATTCAGGCCTGCTGAAGCTAGCTTTGTTTGTATAACTTGAGCACTGATCCAGGTCATTTTTTTTTGGAGAGGTTTCTCCTGCACCCTAGTAGCAGGAGTATGCAGTTAAAACCTGCTTGTCTGATTGAAAACTGCTGGAACAGGGCCCAGTTTTGAGCTTTTTTATGGCTAACTGGGTAACTTGTATAAATCAATTTGTTTGTTTTCTATTGTTTTATATATATATATATATATATATATATATATATATATATATATAAAAAATTGCACTTTATTCATCTGCTTTTACTGTATTTGTGTTTCTTCCTATTGACTACAACTCTGATCTGAGATATATAACAATAAGTATCCTTTTCTGTGCATTTAAAGTGTTTTTTGATTGTATCTGCTTTATTTTCTGAAAAAATAAAATAAAAAAAAATATATATATATATATATATATATATATATACTTGTTTCCTGCCTTTCTTTTCAGGTTAGTACTGAATTCAGGGCTGTGTTACAAATCTCCTTACTTGGATAGAAGGAAGTTTCTCTGTTCATCAGTGAGAGAGGGGAGCTTTGAGCAGCCTATCTGTCCCTGGAAGAGTGATTTCAGCCCTGAAATTAGTAGTTTATTGGCCATTTTGGGCTAATTGCTATCTCTTTCATTTCCCTGCTATAAAAAAATGCATTTGCCCAGTTTTGCATGCCTGGCAGTGCCAGTTAGGTAGGGTATAAATATTCATGGCTCCACAAAGTCTCCTCTTTAATATTTCCCTTGGAACTAGACATACTTTCAATGTAAGCACTAAAGCCATTCCTTTCTCAACCCGGCACTTGCTTAAAACACATAGCAAGCATTTATAAACCTTAGCACTAGACCCCCTATACTGTACAGAAGGACAAGGCTCTCTATTCGACCTTACCAGCCATTCAGTAAAACAGTTCACTGTACCTATCCAGGCATGTCCAAAGCGCATTTTCAGGTGTACTCTCCAGTCCATCTGGTGAATCTGGGCATTTTGAGGCAATGTTACAACTGCCTCATGTACACAGACAACCCTCTCCTCCTACCACCAAACACTAATACATGAAAGAGATGCAATTATACAGCCAAACTGGAGGCTAAGCTCTCTCAACCCAAGACTGGAACAGACAGTCAAGAGGAGAAGGGAAATACTTGCATCACACCACCAGTCTCACATAGACCCATTAAACCAGCACCGGCAAAAAACACACATAAATACACGAAAACATATTCGGAAGCTCTAAATAAAAATCTGCAAAAGCAACAGAGACCTCCAAAGCAGACATCCAAGCAACCTTCACCCCCTCCCCCCAACACAAACCATGAAACACATACTTCACAAAACCAGTGTGCCACACAATCACAGCCCTTAAGGCAAAATAACATACCCAACATAATAGTAATAGGTGACTCTATAGTCAGGCACACTGACATCCCACTCCCTAGGCTGAATAAGGAGAAGGTTACTGTTAGCTGCCTGCCGGATGCCAGGATCCACCACATAACACAAGCACTCAGGTCACTCCAGAACAAGTACAAACATGATTCTGTCATTGTCCATGTTGGTGTAAATGACCTAAGCTGTACCTCCCTGGACTACATGAAAAGAGACATGGAAGAGCTCTCTGATCACGTAGCCCAGGCCGGTATGACCCTGACCCTGAGTAGCATCCTGCCCTCACCAAGAATGATACCATGGTATAAAGAAAAAAATATCAATTTCAGCAACTGGCTAAGTTTCTGCTGTCATTCAAAGGGGATCCATTGTCTGTCCCCTGGGATGACATGCTCGACAAGCCATGCTGCTTCGCTAGGGACGGCTTGCACCTATCACCCTTAAGCTTTCGAATACTGGCCAAGGCTCTTGCCAGCCCCATAGTGCCTTTTTTAGGCAAGGCTCAAAAGACAAACCCACCGCCATAAATAGCACAAGTAACAAAAAGCTGATGGTAATGCTACTCAACGCCAGAAGTCTAAACCTCAAAATGCACGCACTCGAGGCACTCCTCACTATGGAGAAAATCGATATATGTGCAATAACAGAAATCTGGTTTAAGGCTCCAGAGAGCACCCCAGCACTACCAGGCTATAACTCATACCATACATTTCAGCCACAGAACCCGGACTGAAATACAAAAAGTGGGGGCATAATCATATTCATCAAGGATACCCACTCCTCCAGGTTAGTGGCACAGCACGATGCTTCAGTGATCATCCACAAGCAACTAACAATGGGCAAAACAGCAATTCAAAATTTAGCTTGCTACAGATCACCCACCATGTCCCAGGACCCCCATTCCATGTTTCTGGAAACACTGGGAAGCATAAAGGTTCTACCAAACACCATAATATTAGGTGATTTCAATTACCCAAACATTAACTGGGAGAACTACTCAAGTACTAACTCCCTTGCCCAACATTTCCTAGAATTTATAAACTCAAACACCCTGGATCAACTGGTCAACACTCCCAAAAGGGGTGACAACATATTGGACCTGGTCATCACCAATATGGGCGACATGTGTTCCACACCGGAGGTCAACCTCTCACTGGTTAGATCTGAACATAAACAAATCACTTGGGATATCCACATTCCGCCCCCACACCTAAACAAGGAAACCACAGTGAAAGACTTCAAAAGCAAACTTCACATTACTTAAGACCGAGGTGGAAAGTTTCAAAGCCCCCATGCTAAAGGATAATGCTGTCCAAGCTGCAAAATCCTTTACTAATGCATTTTATGGGCACGTACAAGAATGCATGGATCATGCTATCCCAAGCAAAACCAAAACTCACTCCTCCAAGAAAAGGAAACCAGTCTGGTGGACCCTTGCCATAAACAAGCTATACAATTGAAGGAGGAAGCTAGTACAGAAAGGATTAAAATCCCAAGAAGGGAAGACATCCCTGATCAGTATCAGTAAGAAACTACTATTCCTCATAAAATCATCCAAGGGGAGCTTTGAAAGAAAAATTGCCAAGGATTCCAAAGATAACCACAAGGCATTCTTTAGCTATGTCAAGAATCGAAGTGGCAATACTCAGATCTGCTCAGAGTTAGTGCAGAATGGCACAAAATACACTGAACCAACCAATATCGCCAACATCCTGGCAGACAGGTTCAGTGCAAACGTCACCCCCCTCTCACCCCCCCAAAAGGGCCCATAACCATACCAGAAGAATGTACAGCCCCTGAAATCACAGACACTCAGATTAAAACAGCCCTTTCCAAAGCCAAAAACACAGCATCAATGGGACTGGAGGGTGTCGCAGGCTGCATCCTACATGAGCTCAAAGACAAACTAACCCCTCACCTAAACACACTGTTCAAACTCAGCTTCTCCACAGGCTATGTACCCATAGAGTGGTACACAGCAACAGTTATTCTGCTCCACAAAGGTGGAGCCACAACAGACCCCAGGAACTATCACCCTATAAGCCTGACTAGCTTGGTCTGCAAGGCTATGGAGTGCATCATCATGGAACTCATTAATAGAGACATTGGGAACGTCCAAACACTGGACCCTACCCAGTTCGGCTTTAAGGGCAGATCATGTCTCCAAAACCTGGTGGACTTCTTTGAGACAGTTACCAAGGCTATAAATGAGTGAAAGGTGGTACACACAGCCTACCTAGACCTCGCAAAGGCCTTCAACACCATTCCCTATTCTGGCATTATAGACAAGCTCACCAGCCTGAACATAAACCCCTACATCACAAGATGGGTTGCCAAATGGCTCATGGACAGAACCCACATGGTGAGAGTTGCGAGAGCTAGGTCTGATTCTAAACTGGTTACAAGTGGCATTCCCCAGGGCTTAGTCCTAGGATCTCTCCTGTTCGGCATATACTTCTCAGAGGTATAGGCGAGCACAGGAGGACTATGGCTGACCAAGTTTGCAGATAACTGCAAACTAGGGGCTATAATTGACTCTCCAGCTGACACAGACATCCTCCAAAAGTGTCTCACTAAGACAGATAGCTGGTGTCAAAATCATGGTCTCAAGCTAAATGCCAAAAAGTGCATAGTCATCCCCTTTGGAAAAAACAAAGTACCCACAAACTGCCACATAGGTGGTAGTCCCCTAAATATGGAAAACGTAATAAGGGATCTGGGGATCCAAGTAGATAATAATGTCTCCTTTGATAATCATATTGCCAAAGTGGTTAGAAAATCCTTCCATGTGGCCCACCTAATCACAAAAGGGTTCGCTTCCAAGATCAAAAGAGGTCATTGTGCCCCTCTACTCATCACTCATCAGACCCATCATAGAGTACAATGCCCCATTTGGGATGTACCTTATAAGACACCTGAAACAGCTGGAAAGACCACAGAAGTACCTCACCAAGAGGATCATTGGCCTCAAACAGATGCCCTATGCAGCTCGACTGCAGAAACTCCAGCTGTACTCGATTGCATACCGCCTATTCAGAGGTGATCTCTGCCTGACATACAAGGCCATGTCCAACCCAGAATTGAAGGACATGCTTCACCTAAAGAAAACCTTATCCCCTCAAGCCACACGCTCTAGGGATCTAAACCTCAGCACAACAATAAATAGGGCATGCTGGAGGGATAGATTCCTGTCCCAGAGACTTCCCATGCTTTGGAACAAATTCCAATCTACATTAGCCAGAGCTCCTCGCTAACTCTCTTCAAGGGAAACCTTGACGAGTGGATGGAAACAGATAGTTTACCCCGGGGATCACTTCAGTGGATCTGCTGGACAGAGGCACAGGGAACTAATCTAAGGGGGGGCGGCGAAAGCCAAAACATTCTGGCTAGGCTTGTAAATGCCTTCGGGCAGATAACCTAGTATCTACCTATGAACCTATGATGCTTAGGTTCCTTCTTCTGTTGAATGCTGACAGTGTATTTATTATTTACCTGTTAATAAACTGGCAGCACAAAGTTTATGAGCTTATTGTTAATATTTTAACTATGAATATGTTTTAATTTGGTTTGCTTTTTTTCACACACAGGTGTGAAATGTATGTTTGGGCTACAACACTTTGTCTAGCAGACTATTAGTGCAGATGAATAAGTCTAACAGCTGCCTCCTTCAGTACAGGGTTTGATTCCCTCAGCCTTCATTTTTTTCTATGTGACTCTGTCCAAGATATTTCATCAAGGACTCTCAAAACTGCTTCTCATCTGAAGACATCTCTTTATTTAGAAATAGTACTTTACAGGCAGATGAGTGCTGTTTGGACAATGTGTTAAAGCTTGTAAAAACATGCACTTATTTCAATTGTTCAGAGATGGGGCATTCTTTGAGATATGTCCTCCATAAGAGGTAGTGCCATAGGTGGGGGATGGATCACCACCGGGGTGTGTGGTCTAGAACATGATACTTCAACAGGGACATTGCTATCCTGCAAGCCATAAGTTTTTATACTGATGACTGCAAATTGGGAGCTATCTTAGAATCCCCCCACAATTCAAGCATCTTACAAGAGGGTCTAACACCAACAAATGACTGGTACCAATGTCACAGATTAAACCTCAATGCAAATAAATGCATTACAGTGCCTTTTGGGAAAACTGTCACCCAGGCAAATTACTCCATTGATACTACACCCTTAAGAGATGACCTGGTAGTCAGGGATCTGTGAACATATGTAGCCAGTTTTTTTGCCTTTGATCAACTTGTGGGCAACACAGTAAGAAAATCATTCTATGTCACCCAACTTATAAGTAAGGGCATGGAAATCAGGTCCAAGAAGTCAAAATGCCACTATATTTGGCCCTTATCAGACCCATCGTTGAGTATAATGCCCCCATTACCTGATGAGACATAATGCAACAGCTGGAATGCCCATAGAGGTTCCTTACCAGGAAAATCCAGGGTATAAACACACATCCTTTATGAATTGCTTTAAAAACCTAGAAGTGACCTATGCATGGCATACAAGACATCCTCTGATCCATCTCTGAGGGACCTTCTGCTCACCCACAAAATGAACAGCATCAGAATCACTAGATCCAATGATTTAAGTTTTGTTTGCAACACAAATAAAACTTGTTGGTGAGACAGATATGTGTCTCAGAGGATCCTTGTGCTCTGGAACAGGCTCCCTATCCATGTGAAGCAGACTCTATTCTTAACACTATTTAAGCAGATGATAAATCAAACATTCACCCTGGGTCTGGCCCCATGAGTCTGATGGAGACAGACAGTAACGACCAAAGTAACATACCCCCTCCACACATAACATTTATAAACTTCCTAGCCCCCTTTTAATATACACCCATGATGCATAAGGACACAATTGGGTTGGATTGCACAGCTAGGCTTATAAAGTCCCTGGCAGTCATTAGTCTAGTATATACCTATGAACCTATATTGGATTGCCAGATACATGTTCACTAGATGTGAGTTTCAAGGGAAGAGAAAGTTGCTGCTTCTCATGTTGTCTGTTTTCAACATGAGAGTGCTTTGTTTAAAATTAAATCCAAATCTCTGTGATAATTGTAAAAGTAAAGAAGACAACAGTATGCACACTGACAGGTTTGAACAGTGTCTATGGTAATTAGAGAGAGACAGCCAAGTAATGGGATACTGGTATGGCCAGTACTTAACTAGTGTGAAAATGTGTGTGTATACTAACAGTGGGTTTTTCTACTTTAAGTGTTAGTTTAAAATTGTGGATGATATTTTTATATGAAGGTAATAAAGGTTTATTTAACCACTTTATGGATGAATTAAGTTCTTCCACAGAGTTTTTGAAAAAAAAAACATACTTCCCTGGAAAATATATTGCAGTTTTTGATGTTGAGATATAGAAGGATGTTGATTTTAAGTTAGCCAGAAAAATCTGTTATAAAAATTTTAACAGCAATGGTATTTTGTGGCATGGTGATATGCATCCTAGAAAATTAAAAGATGGCATAATTTTCAGCCAGTTAAAAAGAGTTAAAGGCTTAACTAGTGACCCTATCATTTTGGGAGATAAGTTTGTATATTTAACATAATTTTTTATCTAGGGATATCTTGTTAAATCCATTGATGAAGCCACAAGTAAAGCAAAAACCCGGTATATGAAGGTGAGTTTAGATTACCAACAGGATAAAAATGGAATTAAGGAGTGGCATATGGTCATGGGGCTTACTTTAACTATGGACCACTAAGATATGAGGTTTCCTGTCAACAATAACTGGAGGATATTAAACTTACATGAACATTTGGTTAAGAGGATGGGAAGCATCCCTAAGTTTATCAATAAGAAAGGAAGAAATCTAAAAGAAATGTTTGATAAACATGAAGTTGTTGTTTTCAATATTGCTAATTCTAGTAGGAGGGGTAATTTTAAGTGCAGAAGCTGCACACAGTGCAGGTATATGCATAAGGACCTAGTTGTTATGTCTCCACCACTGGGAGATCATTGGAGTCCCCAGAATGTTTTATTTATAATTCCAGCTGTGCAGGTTATCTTGCTAAATGCAGTGGGTGTGAACATTTTTTGTAGGGAAAAGTACACAACCCTTTTATGTTTTGATTTACAAGCATAAGATGGATGAACCAATACCCAGGAATCCATGGATATACCAGCTGAGTCCAACACGAAAAAAGAAGTCACTGGAAACCAGGGCCAGAGCGAAATGAAATCCTTTAATAATTCCAAACAATTTTCCAGGTACACAGAGTGAACTAAAATCCTTTAATGTTTCCAAGCAATTTCCAGGTACAGAAGTAAAAACATTCACCTGGAGGGCTTCATCAGATGCATAAATCAACTAACAAAGGCTAGTGTATAGTTTAAATACAGTGTAAGAGTCACATGTCTTAGGTTAATAGACAATTAAAACTAAATTTGATTAAAGGACAGGTAACAATAAGAAACATCCTTAAAGTTAATGTTAAGGCATATTATGACAAAACCTTGTAACTATATGTTAAAATATATATTTATAAATACACATGCTTGTCTATGAGAACCACATTGATAAAAGCAAATTAGCATGAATAAAAATTCATATTAATGAAACTCTCATTAAAAACAGTTTGGACCATTTATTGCTGTTGTTGGGTGTGTTTTGTTTGGTTTTTCAAATCAACTGGACAGCACAAAGTCAATGAGCTTAATGCTAACTATAAATGCATTTCTCATTTAGTTCATTTTTGCAGGCACACAGGTGTGAAATGTACTGTGTTTGGGCTACAACAGTTTGTCTTGCAGGCTAGCACATAGTGCAGGTGAGTACATCTAAGATCTGTTTCCTGTAGTACAAGGTTTAATTTCACCAGCCATTTTTTGTTTTCTATATGAGTCTGACCAAGTTACTTCACCAGTCAGTACTTGTGGGCTGCTCCTGAGAAGAGACCCTTGTGTCCAGTGGGCTGTCCCAGGATATTAGCTAATGTGTTATACATTTGTCCTTTGAGTTCCTGCACCCTTCACATATCGCCAAATAGCACTTCACAGTGACTGAGCAAGTCACTTAAGAAGACAGTGCTTTGGAGCTGTTCAAAATTAGGGCTTCTTAATGGTCTCCTAAACTGCATGCCTAGTAACTATGAACCAGCTGTTGATTGCCAGCCATTCTCTACTGTATAGCTGATCTACTTCAGGAAATGTTATGGCAATATAACCAACACACCAGTTTGCTTAATGCAGCATAGGCTATTTATTCTTCAACGTACGCAGGCACTGCATCTGTAGATGAAGCAATGAAATGCAAAGTTATTTGCCAACTGCAACCTCTGCATTAGTAATATTTCTTTTTAATGTAGAATTATTCATATGACTTTTACTTCTTCAGAGATTGTGCATATACATTTATCATATGTTATCAGGTGATTAATATGTCTTATGCTATCATAAATACTTTTCAATTTAAACTGTGCTACATATGGCTGAATCTTATGGTATGATGCTAGTGATCTTTATGAAATTTCATGTAGTTCATTAAGCCCTCCAAATAAAGTACATACATTGTCCCCTGGATTCACGAATCCTCCGTATAAGACTAAATAAGTCTTACTCGGAGACTGCAGTTGAACGGTATGATGTCAGCATGCCATGAATATTCATGAGGGCATGCTGACTCCACTCCAAGTCTAACATGGACCGTGCAGGAAAGCAGGGGGCGTGTCCAACTGCCGAGCAGTCTAAAGGTCCACGTCCCTGCAAGTGTCTGAAGTGTAAAATGTCAACACACAAGAGCGAGTCCGCTCAAATGTCCATGTACCCAACACCACACTCCCTGACATTGTAAACCCCCAGCACAGTTATAAAATGTAAAACATTAAATTTTTTTCTAATTCCCGATATAGCTGCCCGTATTTGTGCATGTGTGTGTGGGTGTGCCCATTGCTTAGCTGCAGTTAGCAATCTCGACATGGAAGAGCATAATAAGGAATGTTTATGCAAATTATGCCAAATAGCAATAGCGTAGTGGTAGAGCCTTCGCACAAAGAGGTAAAAGTGAATTTAGCTGTTTTGTGAATCAGTGAGTGTTTATACAAAGCGTTGGTCATTCTAGCATTTCTAATGTCTCCCAGATGTTCTGACATCGGACATCTGAACTGTCTGGATGTTTGACCAATGTAGAATGCTTGACATGTGCAAGTTGCCAAGTAAATAACCCACTCACTTCCACAATTAGCAAAACACTTAATATCAAATAATTTACCTGTATTTTTGCTGGTAAAATTCTTAGTCTTAAAGATGTGTTTACAGAAAGAACAATGCCCACATGGATAACACCCCACTAATTTCTCCCCAGAAAGAGTAGTTTGGTGATGCATGCTCGATTTGGTCATGATCCTTTTGTAATGTGAGAAATGTGACCCCAGGGTTTTTCCTTTTCTATACGAAAACTGACATTTGTCCCCCAACCAATCATCAAGTCGTATGTTACTTTTAAGTACATTCCAATGTTTATTAATGATGTGAGTGAACTGATAAGTATTCCTTCCAAATGTTGTGACCAGCCTGATGGTATCCTGATTACCCAAAAAATGTTTGGATTTGTATGTTAATAGGCTGTCCCTCGATTGATTACAAGCCCATATTGATGCAGTTTTAACATTGTCCTGCTTGTACCCTCTTTCTAAAAATCTATTAGTAAGATCCTGGTGACATATATTGAGGTCTTGCTCTGAGGAGCATATTCTTCTGATTCTAAGAAATCGTGATTTGTCAAATTAGGGGGTCTTTTTCCACCAGGTCTTAATGACAAGTTATGAAACTTAGAACCTGTTAGCTCATGACCTCGCCAGTGTCACAGGCGTTCCTCGGACTGGTGAGTAGGTCCGTCACCACCATGCAGACCTGAAGAGATGGAAGCAGGACCTACTGAACCAATGGATACAGGAGACCCGTGGGATGCAAGATGCCCCACAACTGAGTAGGTAGCCATGGAATGCAGTATGTACGACATGCTAATTTATTCTCTATAATGGATAGGTATGTCTCAATATCCCTTCATTTACTTCACAGCTGCAGGTGTCTGTGCTGCGAATCAGCAAGCCTATGCAGATAGGCTGTTAAGGCTGCGCCACCAGGCAGGTTAGTAATTATTCTGCATGTATTGTTATATAAAATAGGTGACAGAGCCTGAAAGAAAGTGTTGTAGCCCAATAATACAGTCATAAAATGCCCTGAACAATTTCTCTGCATGTACTGTTATATAAAATAAGTCAAAGAGCCAGAAAAAGAGTGTAGTAACCCATTAAGAAAGGTATAATATGTCCAGAATAATATCTCTGCATGTACTGTCATATAAAATAAGTGAGCGAGCTTGAAAAAGAGTGTTCTAACCTATTAATAAAGGTATAATATGTCTTGAGTATGTCTGCCATATGCACTGTAATATCAAATAAAGGAGAGAGCCTGTGGAAAAGTGTGTAATGTAATCAATAAAGGTATAAAACCTGGAGTTTGTCTGTGTCACTTACTTTGAAATGTTGTATCCTTGCATTATACAAATAGTACTGTTTTAATAAGTGCTGGCAACCCACAGTTGGGCAGTCCCATCTAAGGTGGTTGATGGAAGTGCCAGTAGCTGTGAAGCATATATACAGTCCTCAAAAGTCAGTTACTGGCTGGCATGCATAAGTTCATAGGTTCATAGGTTCATAGGTTCATACTAGGCTATCTGCCCGAGGGCATTTACAAGCCTAGCCCATAGTTTTGTGGCTTACGCCACCCCTTTAGTATGGGGAACTATACCCATTATTTTGCTGTGCCTCTGTTGAGCAGTGACACTGAGGTAATCCCTGGGGTATATCTGCGATCTCCCATCCATTGGTCAAGATTTCTCTTGAACAAGGCCAGCGAGGTGCTCTGCCTCACATATACCGGGATTTTATTCCACAGCATAGCATAGCTGCCCATTTCACACACATGTCCACTGGACATGTAAACTGATAATTATAACTGGCAGTATAACATACTTTGTTGTCCTCACCCCTCTCCCAGGGGTGGAAGGTTTTAAGTAAATCTGGCACACGAGTAGCTTGTTAATTTGTTCCCCAGAAATGTGAGTGTGCTACACGAAATGTAGGGTTCTGTACAAATTTAACTGAAAATGTCATGTGAACACATCCAAATATGTAGATAAAGAAATATAAATAAAATCAATAAATATGTAGCAGTAACATCTGCATATTGGACAGTTAGTATGTCAGATATAGGTCAGGTATATAATGAACTAGTCAAAACCATTACACAACCTAATGCATGTTGCCAAGTGTAATAATACATGTAGGGGATATACACCTGCAGTCAATAGGAATGTAGTGTAGACTAAAAGTACTTATAAGATGTTAATTGAGGTTTCTTTCTACACCCTACTGTATGTGCATAAACAATGCAATTCCACACCTCACTGGGTATGTGTAATCTCAAAACATTTGTTGGGACATATGTCCTATTGTTCTATAAATATCTGCATTCACTTTAATGCATGTGCCCTGTTCAAACACCACAATCATGGTGGCCTGTTGCCACCAATCATCCCTGCATGCTGTTGGAATGTCCACTGTCATTCAACATATGCATGTGTTATGCTTGCTGTTCAACTGTTGGAACTTTGGTGTGTTGGGTTAATGGGAATATCACCGCATGTTGTTACAACTAATTTGGAACGCTGTTGTTTATGTTGTAATTAAACACACCTAATCACAGAACATATGGGAAGGCCAGTCCCAGCGGACCCACCTGTCCCTCCTCAGCTGGCGAGTGCACCTGGCACCAGCAGGTCCAGTGCCCAGCCCGGGCTCCCCTCCTCCATTGGTCCTGTGCCACCTTTGGTGGGTGGAAGCACTGCAGGGGATGGGGCTCATCCCCCCGTGCAAGCATGGGCAGAGAAGGGCCACCTGTCACCCTTCGAAGGGGCTGGGCTGTGGTGCATAGGAAGATCCAGCATTCAGTCACTGATCCCCTATACCAGCTCAAGGCGAGAGTGGCGCATCTCACGGGTGAGCCTGCCCATCCTACGCAGCCCCCAGCACAGCCACCCACGGGGCTGTGAAGGTGCAGTGGTGACTGCCCATGGGTGGGGATCTCAGTTCCACTGTTACCATCTGTGGGCTCATGGGCTTGCAATTTCCAAACATCCATCCCTGTCAATTGTGTTCACCCACCCCATGTGTCATACACTGTCCCTGTATGCGTCTTGTTTGTCTTGTCTGTTTACCTCCCCAACCTACCTCCCCAAATATACCTACTTCCTCTACCTCACTTTCCACTCTCACCTGAAAAAAAAGGCAATCTGTCCCTACAAAAAAATTACGCCCCATACATAGCTGCCCATTTCACACACATGTCCACTGGACATGTAAACTGATAATTATAACTGGCAGTATAACATACTTTGTTGTCCTCACCCCTCTCCCAGGGGTGGAAGGTTTTAAATTTCACTCCAAATTTATTGCATATGCACAGCTGTTGCTGGTAAAGAAATGGGCAGCTATGGACCTTCCCTACACCCATCCTGCACATCCCGAGCTTGTTTTCCTACTGTCTTTCCCTCTTTGTGCCCCCTTTTTCACCACTTTCCTATCTCCCCATTTTCTTTTCTTTCAAAGAAATTAGCGCGGGGGTTAGCGGGAGTAAGCACTTTTAAGCAGTATTAAGCGGGTTTAAGCGAGTGTGCGCATGTGTGTGCTTAGCTAAGCATCGCGCAAACCCGCTTACAACTGCTTAAAAGTGCCTTAGTCACTCTATGTTAGGGCCCTTGTTCTGCTCAGCAGCAAAATAAAACACCTCTGTCAGTCTCAAACCCCAGACCTTGGGCACACTAGACTGCATGAAGTATCACTAAGCCACAGCAGATATACAATAAATTGGTGCTGAAATAAATATATCATGCATTACAATGAGTGAATGTAAATGAAAAATAGGAAGGCCATAACACAAAGCTTGTTCTGTGGATCTTTACCAGCAATTGTTGTGGAACTGCATTATATGAGTGTGATATGAGAAGCAGCCATTCTAGCAGCAAATAATGTTACAGAGGCACTTCACAACCCCCACACAGTATCATAGCAGGACAAACAGTGGCATATCTGATTAGGGCAGAGGCCATACTTCCTAACTGTGACTACTTTTCAGGGATGTCCCTGATTGTGAAACATATTTTAGCTGTGTCCCTCTGAATCCCTTAGAAAAGTACTGACGTCAGTCAGAAAGGTGGGGTATTACACAATGAATACTGACAATAATAACAGTAGACACCGCTTGTACTTCATAAAAGGAGTACTAATCCATATGCACTGCTTCACTCAAGTCTACACTTACTGTCTCTATTATGTGTAAGGTGTACCTCACTTTTAACTACCTATCCCTGACTCCATGCAAAGATGTATCCAAGTGCTTCATAGGCCTGGCAGAGGCACAAACACACAGGCATATCAGCTATTCTGCTGTTACACACTCTGCAAATAGCTTTGGTAGGACTTGCACAAGCATACCCTTATGTAGGAGTACAACACAAAAAAAACAAACGATGCAGCCATGTACTGGTACCAACCGACTGTAACAATGCCATTGTACCAGTGATGAAAACACCTGTGGGTTGCACAGACAAAGAATAACAGTGTAACATCTGGCTACCATCTGGATAGGTTCACAGTTGGGAACTATGCAGACAAACCACCTGCCTTGATAAACTAAGAGGTACACACCAATCCTTTAAGTCCAGTAAGATAACATTCACACAATAATACATAATGTTCTCTGTATGTCAGCACCCCCCCCCACAATTAAAATACATGTGTGTGTTTAGGGTCTACCAAGGATGTAGGTAGGCATACTCAGTACTGGAATTGTCCAGTTTTCCTGAGAACCCTGTGCTAATTTCAACAATAAAAAACACAAACCCTGCAGAAGTGAGTACATTAATATTCACAGTATAACAGTTCACAAACAGTTCATATGCCAAAAGAATACTTCTCAATAACTACTTTTGTATGGCAGTTAATTATATGAGTAGAAAAGAAACTGCATAGTCACATAAATGTTGTGTAAGCATTTGTAGGGGTGAGTTAAACTCTACACTGAGAGCTTTGTACTGGAAGTGGCAACAGTCAGGTCTGAGTACAACATGTACATCACTGTCTATACCTCTAGCTTTAGATATAAGAAGTATACCAACCTTCTGACTTACACAACAGTGTCCACAGCAAACAAGCATGGGCCCCACTCTGGAAATCTGAAAGGGCTACGCCTACATACCTTAGCAATTTATAGCATTGGGTTGCTATGACACTGAGTACTGCAATTACCACACAGCAGGCTGTATGCATTGACTAAATGCTGGGCACCAATTGGTGCAGAGGGCATCACATACACATGCGCAGATACCTATAAAAGCAGACTTTACTTGCTATCCCCACATGCAATCATTACATTGCACGTGTCAGAGACTATATAACTCCTGGAGAGTAGTGAAAATAAATTATTACTTAATAAAGAAATATTTAATTAGGTAAAAAATATATATACTTAATTACTAACTAAAAATATTAATTAAGAAAAAAATACTTAATTAATAACCAAAAATAAAACTTAAGTAAAGAAACTTTACTTAATAAATAAAAATAAATAAATAAAAAAGTTGTCATAGCATACACAGACAGACCTGAAAGTGACAAACAGGTATGTAACAGATATGTAGTTACCGGCAAGCAGTAGATGTTTATGAATAGTACTGTACATACTCTGAAACATGCATATGTGGCAGTAGTAGGTATGTATGCACTGATGCCATGCATAACTACTGCCATGGACAAATAAGTGTGTAGCTGTGTGCAGTGGGACATAACTGTGACATATGTAACTCAGCATTATATGTCAAAGATCTGATCATGTTATCTATGTTCTGTACAGTACTGCGTATAATGGCAGTTTGGGGGAGTAGTCCAAACACCTATATAAACTTGAATGTGACAGAGTAAGACATGCATGTTAGTCAGATAATGTGTAGGTTAGCATTGGCAACTGCTGTACCAGGCTAGTATAGTAATGTAGCATTTGCAGCCATATATACTCCCTGTACTATTACTGTATGCACACATGTGACAACTGTCCATGTTGTAGCAAGGCCCAACAGGTCATCTGTGAGGTGCATGGACTTACAACAGTGTGGACCTTGTGTGTGTATGGCACACACATATGGAGAGATATTTATGTGTCCGATATATTAGCATCTTAACATGTGCATAGAGCAAGGGACATACTGCAACCATTTGTGAAGGGTGGATATTTATATGTTGGTGCAAGTTGTTATGTGCATATTTATATATAGGTTGTAGTGTGTGGCAAACAAGACAGCATACAGTGCTGGCATATGACATGTGGTGTTTAAACGCTGTGGGTATGATTTGTTAGGTTTTTAGTCTTCCAGACAGGGGGTCCTGCTAAAGATACATGGGCTGAGAATACTTTCCATGCATTCTGCACAAGACTGTGCAATATCATTACATAACTGTATCCCTCTCAACCTTTGCATAATTGATATTCCCACCATGAAAGGTGGACTGTATATGTGCCTATATGTATATCTATATGTACACCAATGGATGTTCATATGTACGCTCAAGCTCAATGTTGTAAACGTATTGCCATCCCTTTTGTTAAAAACCCTGTACCCATGAACTACCACATAGGTGGTAGTCTACTCAACACCAAAAGTGTGATAAGAGACTACGGGACACAGGTGGACAGTAGTGTCCCTTTTGATAATCACAGTGCCACACTAGTCATATAAACTGTGTACGGTCCACATGTCATCA
Source organism: Protopterus annectens (assembly GCF_019279795.1). Taxonomy (NCBI): domain Eukaryota; kingdom Metazoa; phylum Chordata; order Ceratodontiformes; family Protopteridae; genus Protopterus; species Protopterus annectens. The sequence continues at coordinate 608,532,042 of NC_056746.1, read as the reverse complement.
GAAAAGGTGTGTCATCCATGGAAAAAAGAGGTTAGTATTACACTCTACTCATCAGTCATAACACCCATCATAGAGTACAATGGCCCTGTTGGTATGTACCTCAGAAGACATCTACAGCAACTGTAGATGCCAGACACATACCTCAAAAAGAGTATTATCAGACTCAAACAGATGCCCTATGCAAACTGTCTTACAAAACCACAGCTACAGTGTGTCGCATACCGCCTACCCAGAGGCAACCTCTGCCTAACATACAAAGCTATGCCAAACCCACAGGTGTTGGACATGCTCCATATAAGCAGATTAAAATCCATACAAGCTACAAACTGTACTGATCTAAACCTTGTAACGTCAAAAAGCAGAACATGCTAGAGTGGTGCATTATCATCTCAGACACATACCATACTCTGGAACTAACTACCTATCAATAGCAAATGAAGGTCCTCATTAGCAGTTGTCATGAATAATCATGATGATTGGATGTGAGATGGGAAACACAACCCGGGAATCACCTCTGTGGCTCTGCATGACAGGGGCACATGAACCTAAATTACATGGGTGTTGAAGGGCAGGGTACCATATGGCTAGGGTTCCATAGGCCCTACAGATAATAGCCTATTAACTACCTAGGACCTGATACACACACGCATGTACTTGTTGCATTACTTGCTATGTGAGGTTGACTGAGTGTGATGGTGAATGTGTAGGTGAATGTGTCAAAGTTGTGTATATTTGTGATAGCCTAGTGGGAAACTGTTTATATCATGGTATGTAGCGTTGTAGCTCTGATCCCAGCAAAAGATATGTATGCTATTGCTAGGCAGGAAAAGCAGTACGGCATACGGTATGATGTAGCCCCATGGTGTTGACTGGAGTGTGCCATTGTAGGCTAAAGCAGTACATGTATGCTTATTGTTTATTAACACTAGTGAATACAAATCCTGTATGAACTGTAGTACTACCTGAAGCTGTAGACCTAAACAGCACAGTATGGTGTATATCCACATTGCTTGGAAACACTGTTTTGTTTGTTACCTGTAGTCCTCACACATTACATACCTCAGGCATGAGGTTTTGTAAGTGCTGACACACAGTACTGTATGGTACACAGGTAAAACTCATCTGGGTTGCCATACCTTTGTGTCTTGTAGGTATGTCTGATGTGTGTGTAGGTATGCCTGTAACATGGCCTCGGTGGTATGTGTGTCACAGGCTATAAGTGCATATCTAGCAACATGTATAGTGTAGTACAGCAGTATGCCACCTATATTGATGAATGTGCACATATGATACTGAGGGGTTTGCTATAAACAAGTAGTGTGGTGTACTGGTAGTACTGTAACTGTACTTTACATTCATTTCAATGGATGACAAATGTCTGTATGCATTAGCTTCATATATACCTCCTGTGGCTAGGTGGTGCATTGTGTCACATACAGTGTGCCATGTACTGTTGTATAGTCTTACATACTGGTTTCACTTTGTTGCTGTGCAGAACATGGTTTGGTATATAGTATGTGCCAGGCACTGTCAAGCAGTTGTGGACTGAGCAGTGATATGTGGTATTAAAAGTGTGTATCTACTGACAGCCATTAGGTTGCTATATACGGCATTTCATTGATGTCTGTACTTTAGAATGTTAAGTGTGCCACATGACTTGCTCACAATTACTGTTTTACTGTCTTCCAGGGACATGTCTCACAATAGAAAACCCGCATATTCCCCTGAGGAGGAGGAAGTCATCCTAGATGCCCTAATACAACATTACAACCTGCTGTTCTCCAGAACCAGCCAGGACCAGCATGGGCGCACTTCACTGTGGCAGGATGTTGTCCATCGGGTGAATGATGTAGGCATGCATAACTGGACTTATGAGCAGGTACACCATCACTGCAGTGATTTAATCAGACATGTCCAGCAGCATGCCTCCGATGTCCACAGACAACAGCTTGCCACAGGTGGTGGTGCAGCAACACATCCACCCCTCACCAGAGTGAAAAAGCTGCTCCTCAGCGTGGTGGCTCCTGGCCAACCAGTACAACAGACATGTGTCATCATGGAGGCCGGAGTCACCCAGCACGTCGACTCAGAGCGTGCAGGCAGCATGGCATATCTGTAGACTACTGTTAGCTCGATTGTTAGAACATGCATTTATCAGATGTGTACTGTGTATTCAGATGATGTGGAGCCTGGTGTCATGCAATACTGATGATTTGGAACATAATCTGTATGCCTGTGACTGTCACCTGTTGTACTACTGTAAAAATTGCAAACACACAACAGCAATGCCATAGTTGTTGACACTGACAAACTGTCTCATATCCTTGTAGGTCCCTCTGGTGTGATAGCAAGACAGCAGACCCATGCTGGTGAGTGTTTTACATTTAATATAGCATATAACATGTGCATGTCATAGGAGAGTTGTAGGCCACATACACATGTAAAATACCTACACATAATGCATGCTCTGCATGTTCTCTGTGGGACTATGCACATCCCAGTAACATGAGTAGCTGCCTCAAACACGTGCAATACACAGAGCATCCCAACCAATTGTGGTACACTGTACTGGACATTGTATAGGCAGAGTCAATACTCATGCACACAACATACACCACTTTGTCATATGCAGTAAGTGTTAATATGATACACATTGCGTTTGTAGACACCTGCTGTAAGGTCATACTCCAGTATCCCAAATGTCATCAACACAGCACACATACTATAGCTGAGGGCTAAAGGCCTATCATGGGGCAGTGCGACATGCTTCAACACACAACACATTCATGTTAGGCAATGCTCCCTATTGAACACCTTACATACCCATGTAACAACTGGCTGTGAAATGGTTAATGTAGCCAAAGTGATGCAGGTCAGGCACAGCAAGATAGTTACCAGTGTGGTATACACTAGTGGCCTTGAGTGACCACATGATGCTGCCTGATGATGGCTCATGGTACTACACTACATCCAGTTACAGTAACTACAGTACTACACATAGCATTCATTGCTATACACCTGACAGTTGTGTGCATCCGGTCATGGTATGTATACCTATGAGTGTATACCTATGAGTGATGGTGCACAGTACACTGGAAAGCATTTTAGACTTGCACAGCAATATTGTGTCCATGTACACATTGTGTTCCAGGGCGGGGCCAATCATTGAACAACACACATGCATCAAAGACATGTATACTGTTATCAACAAGGACTCTCTACACTCACACTGCATGCTGTTGAGCAACACACATCCTGCATGCTGACACGTGTGATAGCACTCTTTGGCTTGTGATACTGTACTCCACCATCAACTACTAATGAGTATGTTCCGTATTGCTGTTGGTGTGTGTGTGTGTGTGTGTGTGTGTGTGTGTGTGTGTGTCAACTTGACTGAGTAGTGTATTTGTGTGCATGTGTTCATGTGTGCATGTGTGCATGTGTGCATGTGTTCATGTGTGCATGTGTTTACATGTGCATGTGTGCATGCGTGCATGTGTTCATGTGTTCATGTGTTCATGTGTTCATGTGTGCATGTGTTCATGTGTGCATGTGTTCATGTGTGCATGTGTGCATGTGTTCATGTGTGCTAACATCCTGTACAGATTGTAAAGTGTGTTTCCTGTCTCCCTCTCACAGGTCCTGAGGTATTGTTGGATGAGTGCAACAGGGAACCTGAAGTCACCGCCACAAATAGTGGACATGATGATACCTGTGTTGTGGCACAGGCAGGTTTGACAGGGTCTTTCGTTGGTCCGCCAATCGACAGTACACAGCTTTCCACCCCATCTATGCACACATTCATACTGCCAATACATCCCTAAACACCAATGGCCTTAGCTGAGGAACAGCATACAGTAGGCATCGACCAGGATAGTGTGGTATCTATGGCGGGTGGCCACAGTGGTGCAGTGGTTATCATTGTCACCTCACAGCAAGAGGTACTCCAGTTCGATCCACGGCTGGGGTGCCTTCTGTGCGGAGTCTGCATGTCCTCCCTGTGGTCGCGTGGGTTTCCTCCAGGGGCTCCGGTTTCCTCCCACATCCCAAAGACATGCAGTAGGTGGATTGGGTACTCTAAATTGGCCCTAGGTGTGAGTGTGTGTATGTGTGTGCCTTCTGTGGAAGGTTGGGCACCAGGCTGGCAACTCGACACTGTAAAAACTCCACTGCCAATCATGAGCAGACAGGTGATCCGCTGTGGCGACCCCTAACCGGGAAAAGCCAAAAGAAGAAGTGTGGTATCTATGGCACATGCAACCCCACACAGCAGCCATACCCAGACACCTGGAATGGTACCACATAGGCATATGTCCAGGGGTTCTCATGGGAGCACTGCTAGTCATAATGCCCCTGGCAGATGTGCAGCCAGACACCTGGAATGGTACCACATAGGCATATGTCCAGGGGTTCTCGTGGGAGCACCGCTGGTTGTAATGCCCCTGGCAGACGTGCACCCACAGGTCTCACAACCTCAGGTATGTTCTGGGCTGTAATGCAGGCACAGGCACGTATGAAACAGTACACCAGGCAGGGACTAAGGGCGCAGAGGGCTCATAACACCGCTATCAATGTCAGTATCCATGTCCTTGCCAGTGCCATCCGTAATTACACCAAAGTCATTGATAGACGTTGGGGGGGGAGACACTAGATGTCCTCCGCAATGTAATGTCCATGTGCCAGGACAGTGCAGGATGGCTGAGACGTCGACATGGACATATGCCAGCAACATCATCAGCTGGCAGTCGTCGCAGATGACACACAAGTCCCAGCCGCTCCCATAGTGGCAGTACCAGCCCCAGCAATGTTGGGGCTGGGCTGTCAATAGACCGTCCTAGACGACCATGTGCACGTGGCTCTGGCCAGTGCCAGCAGGGACATGGGTCCAGTCGACATCCCTCTGCCTCTGATGATAGTACCTAGTCTGGCTTAGTACCCGATACTGTCCGTGGCACCCCTGCACCCCTGCCAGGCACAGGTACTGTGTCGATGGTCGGAGACAGTGATCTGTACAGCCTGGCAGGTACAGTCTGTGGCTGTCCCACAGCCTCCTGTATTTGGCAGCCACAAGGTGGAACTGTGTGCATGCAGACACACACACACATAAACCAAACACCTAGGGCTAACACATACACACACACATTACATCAACACTGACCCATACTGTACTGTTGTCCCTCACACATACACATACATGTTGATTGGATGTGTCATTGTTGGGCTCTGGCAAACCAATAACACACCCTGTGCATATGATGAAACTGTGCCACCTCCTATCATCTGTGACATTAATGCAGGAACAGGCTAACATGGTTCTGATGCACAGGGTGACCTAATAGCAGTGTAGCAATGTTAGCATGCTGTCAACAGTAAAGTGTAATGATATCCTTGTAGGTATATCTGAGCAGGCATGATTATCAATGTAGTATTGTTTACACCAGTGTTAATTCCAAAAATGTATTGTCCGCCCATGTGCCACTTGGCTGATGTGTGTGGTACTGGCAGCATGTGTTGGTGAGTGGACGGTACGTGTGTGATGTGTGCAGTACAGATTTGCAGGTGTATATTTGTGAACATGGTGGAGGTGCACTGTCTGCATGTACGTGCATAGTGGACACATGGGAAGGGTGACATGCCCTGTATTATGCAGTGTTAACACTTCATATTTCCTATTGATGGCCAATATGCATTTTACTACACATATGTTACAACTTGGGTACACGTGTGTATGACATGGTTTGACACTATGCTGTGGGTGATACTGTTAATATCGGTCATTGGTTTGCATTCTGGTAGTACACATAACCTCAACAGCCTGATTTTAACCAATCATTAGATGATGTCTTGACAACTGACACACAGATGTAGGATACACAGTAGCATTTGAATCCTTCTGGTACTATACTATACCAGTAACCAGTGGTATTGACCGCCACCCATTCCTGGGACCACTCCTGTTTGGCATGTAGCCGTCCTAGGTACAAGCAAAGACACTAGGGATATGTCCGTCCACATCTGGTAATGCATACAGTGGCCTACAATGCATTCTCCGGATGAGACACTTATCCTCCACAAGGGTATCATACAGACAGATACCTGTTGAGCAACCCATGCTGTAAAGCTATAAGCCAACTATAGCATAGTCATCCACATTTACTATACATAGTATCCTGACAGTACCACATTGGTAGTAGCCCACAGCATGTAGCAGGGGTACCGATGTGTACATACAGCCACATGTTATGTCATCTGTCCTTTGGTATTTACATTTCCAAAGGTATGCTGATGTCCCTCAGTGTATCACATAAGCAATAAGGGGTCTGTATGCATATCCACGGAGTTGTTGTACACCTATAATGAATGCCCATTATTGACAGACTGTGTTGTGTTTGAACATGTCTGAAATATACCCCAGGCATGAACCCTCATTCACACTATTCTATAGAAACTGTCATGGGTGCGTGTGACACAGATGACCTAGGCCACAGATCACTACAGTGGCTGTCTTTGTCATATACATACATATGTGACCTAAGGTTTGAGAAGCAGCAGCACAAACTGTCAATGGTAACAGATGTATTCGTGTAGAAAGCAGGCTTCACACCTCTGAACTAATTGAGGTCACATGTACATATATGTATTTACCACACAGTTACCAACTGAGGTCACATGTACATATATGTATTTGCCACACAGATACCTGAAGTGTGCAATGCACATACTGTTGTTTTACTGATATGTCATACAGTAGTAAAAGCAAACCCCACAACCCATTGATCAACAGCATCACACACACTCAGCAATTGCAGGATTCAAAACCCCTACCTAACTTTGTTATGATACTAGAGAGATATGCATTAACACAACACACTATATGCTTTACTGGGAGTTTTATTTCCACTGCTGTATTTGTGGGATACTGACATCATCAGACTTGCCAAAGAAGTTACCTCTTTTAATGTGTTTTCCTAGTCTCCAAAAAAGGAGCTCTTCTCAAAGGAAATCACACACACACACACACACTCAGCAAGTGCAGGATTTAAACCCCTACTTAACTATGTTATGATATTAGAGAGATATGCATTAACACGACACGCTATATGCTTTACTGACATTTGTTATTTCCACTGCTGTATTTGTGGGATACTAACATCATCAGACTTGCCAAAGAGGAATTTACCTCTTTTAATGTGTTTTCCCAGTCTCCAAAAAGTCACTCCTCTCAAAGGAAATCACACAAACCCAGCAATTGCAAGATTCAAACCCCTACCTAATTATGTTAGGATACTAAAGAGACACGCAGTAACATGATGCGCTCTATGCTTTACTGGCAGTTTTCATTTCCACTGCTATTTTTGTGGGATACTGACATCATCAGACTTGCCAAAGAGGAATTTACCTCTTTTAATGCATTTTCCCAGTCTCCAAAAAGGGCACTCCTCTCAAAGGAAAGCACACATACACCCCCCCCAAACACACACAGCAATTGCAGGATTTAAACCCCTACTTAACTATGTTAGGATACTAGAGAGATACGCATTAACACAATGCGCTAAATGCTTTACTGGGGAGTTTTGATTCCACTGCTGTATTTGTGGGATACTGACATCATCAGACTTGCCAAAGTGGAATCTACTTCTTTTAATGTGTTCCTAGTCTCCAAAAAGGGCACTCCTCTCAAAGGAAATCACACACACACACACACTCAGCAATTGCAGGATTCAAACCCCTACCTAACTATGTTATGATACTAGAGAGATATGCATTAACACAACATGCTATATGCTTTACTAGGTGGTTTCTTTTCTCCTGCTATATTTGTAGGATGCTGACATCATCAGACTGGGCATGGTAATGTGTGTGCACTTTGTTTTATGCAATCCCAGGAATGAACCATGTGGGTCAGCAGGTGTTAACAGCTTGAACAGGACTCCACAATACTTAGCTTGTGTGATCTATCTGTGGACAAATTGCCATTCCTTCATATGACAATACATATTTATGCACAGATTGTTGATTTTGTGGATATGACGTGTCTAGGATGTTGATAAAGGGCTATTCAAAGTCTATGTGGGACGTGTGTAGCTCCTTTCAGTGATGTATGTCCTGGGTGGCTGCCTTGCAAACAGTCTAGCAGGTTTAGGAACCATGATCTGCCCCTGAACATACCAAAGTTGGTAGGGTTGTGTGTTTGTCGGCTTCCAATAGCTGTGTTTATGACTTCAATCATGATGGACTCCATGGCCTTGCAGATCAGACTTCATAGGATTATAGGACTATAGTTCCCATGGTCTGTTGTGCACCAACACTTGTGGGGTGTGCCATATGTTGCTGTAACACATTCAACAGTTTCAGATCCTGCAGAGAGGGTGAGGCTCAACGAACTGTTCAGGTGCAGGGTCTGTTTGTTCTGTAGTTCACTTATGACACATATAGGGAAACAATGTAATCTAACTGATGCCATGTTTTCGGCTTTGGGAGGAGCTGTTTACCCATTCTACATGTGATATCTCCTGGTATGATGATAGGGCCTTTTGTCAGTGGGAGGTGGGTATGTATGTATGGGCCTGTCTGACAGGATGTTGGCATTGTCAGTCAGGTACAGTTGGCCCTGACTCAGGACATATATGAGTGTACATTGCTATTTATGACATAGCTGAAGGAAGTGTCATGGTTCTGTCTGGACTCCTTCACAGATAATCTTTCCAAAACACCGACAAACCTGAGCACTAAACCCCTGTTATACTCTTTTACACACTTAACACCCTACTGATCCTTTTTGATCAGTCAACAGAGTATTTCATCATAATATCCTGGCATGTCCAAAGGTCGTTTTCATGTGTACTCTCCAATCCAGCTGGTGAATATGGGAATTTTGACGCAATGTTACAACTGCCTTATGTACACAGACAACCCTCTCCTCCTCCCAACAAACTCAGATATATGTGAGAGATGCAACTATATACACAAACAGGAGGCTGAGCGCTCTCGACCCATGACTGGCACAGTCTATCAGGTGGTGAAGGTAACCACACACACCACAAATCCAGTCTCACATAGACCTATAGCGAAAGCAAACAAAATACATTATCACACAAAAACATACTCGGAGGCTCTAAATAAAATCTGCCTAAGCAGCAGAGACCTCCAAAGCAGACACCCAAACAACTGCTACCCCACAACAATACCCACATATCACATAGTTCACAAAGTCAGTGTGCCACACAGTCACTGCCCTTAGGGCTAAACAACACACCTAATACACTTGTAATAGGTGACTCTATTGTCAGACACACTGGTGTCCCACTCACCAGGCTGAACAAGGAAGAGGTCTCTTTGAGCTGTCTGTCGGGTGCCAGGATATGCTACATAACACATGCACTCAGGTCACTCCAAAGCAAGTACACATATGGCTCCATCATTGTCCATGCTGGTGTGAATGACCTCAGACGTTCCTCCCTGGACTACATGACAAGAGACATATAGGAGCTCTCTGATCATGTAGCCCAGGCCATTATGACCCTGACCTTGTGTAGCATCTTACCCTCACCAAGAATGATGGCACAGTATACAGACAAACTGATCAATTTTAACAGTTGGCTAACATATTGGTGTCATTCAAAGGGGTTCCAGTGTCTGTCAGCCTGGAATGACATGCTCGACATGCCAAGTAGCTTCGCTATGGATGGCTTGCACCTGTCATCCCTGGACTTTTGAATACTGGCTAAGGCTCTTGCCACCCCCCATAGTGCCTTTTTTAGGCAAGGTTCCTAAGACAAACCAACCTCCATAGACAATACAAGGTAAAAGAAACTAAGGGTAATGCTGCTCAACACCAGATGTCTAAACCTCAAAATGCATGCACTCAAGACTCTCCTCAGTATGGAGAATGTCGATATCTGTGCAGTAACAGACACCTGGTTCAGGCTCTCGAAAGCACCCCAGCACTACCAGGTTATACTTCATACCATGCTTTTCGGCCACAAGACTCGAACTGACCAACAAAAATAGGGGGAGTATCCATATACATCACAGATACACACACCTCCAGGTTAGTAGCACTGCACAAAGCATCATAGACCATACATGTGCAACTAACAGTGGGCAAAACTGCCTTTTAGTTTGTAGCCTGCTACAGACCACCCTCCCAAACTCAGGAACCCCACTCAGCTTTCCTGGGAACACTGGAGAATATGAAGGTCTCTCCAAACACCATTATATTGGGTGACTTCGACTACCCAAACATTGACTGGGACTACTACTCAAGCCCTAACACCCTTGCCCAATGGTTGCTAGAATTTATAAACTCAAATGCTATGTCACAACTGGTCACCACACCCACAAGAGGAGAAAACATATTGGACCTGATCATCACCAACATGGTGACTCTATGTTCCACACCAGTGGTATACCCCTCATTGGTAAGGTCAGACCATACATTTATCTCACTGGACATCCATATCCCATCCCCACCCCCATCCTAGGTAATCTCGGTGAAGAACTTCTCAAAAGCAAATGTCACACTTCTCCAAACCGAGGTGGTATCCTTCAAAGACCCTGGGACAGTGGTAAATACGTCTCAGACCGCTGAATCCTTTACAAATGCATTCCATGGACACCTACTGGAATGCATGGATCGTGCTATTCCAAATAACAATAAGACTCACTCCTCCAAAGGCAGGGGACCTGTCTGCTAGACCCCGGCCATAAATAAGCTATGCAATGAAAGGAGGAGGCTACTACATGATAGAGCACAATCCCAAAAAGGAAAGGCATCTCTGATCAGTACTAGCAAGAAGCTACGATCACTCATGAATTCATCTAAGGCCCGCTTCAAAAGGAAAATTGCACCAGACACTAAGGACAATCACAAGGCCTTCTTTAGTTAAGTTAGGAACCTGGGTGGAAACTCCCAGATATGCTGTGAGTTACTGCAAAATGACAAAACATACACTGAACCCACAGACATTGCCAACATTCTGGAAAACAGGTTCAGTGCAAATGTCTCCCCCATCCCCCCTAAAGAGCAAATGTCCATCCCAATAGAGTGTAGCCTCCCTGACATCACAGGTGAATAGGTGAGAGCTGCCCTCTCCAAAGCAGACAACACAGCATCAATGGGACCGGACAGTGTCCCAGCCTGCGTCTTACACGAGCTTCATGACGAACATAACCCTCACATTAAGTCAGTGTTCAATATCAGACTTACTACAGGATATGTACCCAAGGAATGGTGTACAGCAACAGTGGTCCCGCTCCACAAAGGTGATGCCACAATGGACCCTGGACACTATCGCCTTATAAGCCTAACTAGCCTGGTCTGCAAAGCTATGGAGCGTATCATCATGGAACTTATACACAAAGACATCGGGAACCTACAGACACTGGATCCTACCCAATTCAGCTTTGTTGTGGGCAGATCTTGCCTCTTGAACCTGGTCGACTTCTATAAACAGTTACCAGATCCATAGACGTAGGGAAGGTAGTCCACACAGCCTACCTGGACCTTGCAAAACCCTTCAACACAATACCCCACTCGGGCATCATACATAAGCTCATCAGCTTCGATATTGACACATATGTCACAAGATGGATTGCTAACTGGATCAGGGATAGCACCCACATGGTCAGTATTGCAGGTGCCATGTCTGACTCTACACCAGTTACACATGGCATCCCACAAGGCTCAGTCCTGGGACCTCTCTTGTTCAGTATATATTTCTCTGATGTACAGGCTAACACAGGAGGAATATGGCTGACCATGTTCACAGATGACTGCAAACTGGGTGCCATAATCGACTCTCCAGCTGGCGCAAGCATCCTCCAAAAGGGTCTCACAGAGATGGATAACTGGTGCCAGAGCCATGGCCTACAGCTAAATGCCTTTAAATGCATAGTCATCCCCTTTGGGAATAACAAAGTGCCCCGCACATTACAACATAGGTGGTAATCCATTAAGTACGGCAGAAGTTATTAGGGATTTGGGGATACGAGTAGTTAGTAATCTCGCCTTTGACAATCACGTTGCCAAAGTGGTTAGTCAGACCTTCTATATAGCCCACCTTATGACAAAAGGTTTCACATCTAGATCAAGTGAGGTCATTGTGCCCCTATACTCATCAGGCACATGATTGGATACAATGCCCCATTTGGGATGTACCTTAACTGACACCTGCAGCAACTGTAATGGCCACAAAAGTACCTCACCAAGTAGATCTAGGGACTCACACAGATGCCCTGCGCAGTCCGGCTAAAGTAACTCCAGCTCTACTCAGTCGCTTATCGCTTACTCAGATGCGATCTGTGCCTGTTGTTTAAAGCCATGTCCAACCCAGAATTAATGAACATGATCCACCTCAGGATATCCAAATCCCTTAGAGCTACACACTCCAGGGACTTAAACCTCAGCACAGATATTAATAGGACATGCTGGAGGGACATATTCATATCCCAGTGGCTCCCCTCACTCTGGAAGGAGATCCCAGTCCCACATAGACAGAGCCCCCCACTGACCCCCTACAGGAGACATCTTGACGAGTGGATGGGTGATCGTATGTTTACCCCTGGGATCTCTTCTGGGTCCCTGCTAGACAGAGGCACTGTAAACTAAACGTAAAAGGGCTATCTGGTGTGACCTACTATTCACAGGCACAGTCTACTAATCTAACAGGGTTGCAAAAGCCAAACACACTCTGGCTAGGCTTATAAATGCCCTAGGGCAAATAGCCTAGTATAAACCTATGAACCTATGATAATGTTCGGAATGCACATTGTGTATTGATGATACTGATTGCAGGTTTTTTATCTTCTTTGCTTTCCCACTTTCTATGAACAACCTAAGTATCTGTAGTACACATTTGATTATGACAGGGTTCCAATATATTATATATGTGCCTGTTGTCATATAACTAAGTGCACAAGGTGGATTGGTGAATAGTGAGAGGTTCCTGGGTTAACACATGCAACTGCCGGGTATGTGTGGCCCACTGCTGTACTCAGACATGGCCTAAGTGTGTGAGCATGCCCAGTTTGGCCTTTCAGTGTTTTGTTGCCTGACATTTGTCTCATTTATTCTAGTGTGTGAGCATGCCCAGTGTGACCTTTCAGTATGTTGCTGTCTGAAGACCACTACATTTGTTGATGTGTGTGAACATGACCAATATTAACATTTATACTATATGTGTGTTGAAAATCAGGTTCTATACTTACTGCAGGGCTCACCTTTGTGTCATAACTCGACAGGGATTATGCTGTGCCTGCAGGGTTTCCATGAGATACTTTGCATAGACTTATCAACATTTCTTCATAGAGGATGACCAGTGAAATAGTGTCATGGTTTAGTGGTTCAGTACTATGACTATAGTGCACAGTATCCTGGGTTCGAGGCCTGTCACTGCTTTATATTTTCATACTGAGCAGACCAGACTGCTTAAGGGCCAGTAGAGCAAATATGAGCATGTTGGCTTTTGTTCAGCTATGCCCAACTTAGACCAAGCTTGTCCAACATTGCTCAACGTTAACCAACATTGCTGAACGTTGCCCAATATTGCTCAACATTTACCACAGTTGTGCTAGTTAGTGTGTGCAATTTTGTTTACATATACTAAATGGTGTTAAAAGCTGTTTAGCACTGCTTTATATTGCTTAACACATGGCAATCATGCCTCAGGTGGTGCTGCAGGGCTGCCTATGTCGGATGCACATACTACACTCCCTATACATGTTTGAAAACAGGTAGTGACAAGTTAGGCATCCCTTTTACTATATGTGCGAGTCAGACAGAGGTATCATTTCCAGGGTTCCTACTGAGCCAGTGTATGTGGTATGCATTGCCTCTTTGCCAAGGCCAAAGCATACTGGGCACGCCTCCTTCTGCCTACTGGGGCAGGCTCAGGTTGTTCCTCCTCCGAGTCACACTCTGCCTGTGATGGTCTTGGCAATGGTAGGGGGCTTTTTTGCCCGGGCCTATGCTGCTCCTACTGCAGCTGTTTTCGCAGGATCATATTATGTAGCATAGCACATACCATGACAATTTGGGTACATGTAGTTGATGAGTACTGCAAGGCTCCACCAGATGTGTCCAGGCACCAGAACCGTGACTTGAGCAGCCCAAACACACGCTCGATTACATTTCGTGTTTGTGTGTGTGCCTCATTATGGCATTCCTGTTCAGGTGTGTGCGCGTTTCTGATGGGTGTCATCAGCCACGGCTCCAGTGCATAGCCAGCATCCCCCACTAAGTGACCATGAGGGATGTCCCCACTGGCAAATGTCTGGTACAGCTGTGTCAGATGCCAGATATGGGAATCATGGTAGCTTCCAGGGCAGCCAGCACACACATTCAGTATTATGCCCTGGGCATCACACACGACCTGGCAGTTGATGAAGGGGAAGCCCTTGCGGTTAAAGTAGACCCTATCCCGCTCACCGGCTGGTGCTTTGATGCTTATGTGGTGCAGTCTATTGCACCCACTACCTCAGGGTATTCCACTATTTGCTGGAAGAGACGCATATTGCTGGCCAATACCTCACAGGAATTGGGGAAATATACCTGATCACCAACATGTGCTGACATGGCATCCAGGAACTGGTGCAGTACCCTGGATGCTGATGCCTGTGATATCCCCATCATATCACCAGTTGGTCTCTGGAAGGTACCTGTTGCTAATATTCTTAGGCCAACACATACCTTGGTTTCCACTGGGATGGGTTCCCCTCTGTTGGTTCTGTGTGTGAGGCATGGCCTGCACAGCTCAACAATTTGCTGCAAGAGGTCTCTGTCCACTCTATAGCGCTCCAATATCTCCAGCTCATGTAGCCCCTGATAGGTTACCCTGGGCCTGTACACTCTTCTCCATCTCCTCACTGTGGGTTGTCCAGCAGCATTCGCATTGTCACCACCCTCAGCATGTTGCATATGTCACCTTATAACAGCAATAGCAGCCCCTAACATTTCTTTGTCTCAGTAAAGCTTTTTCAGTTTTCACTTCTATTAGCTTACTGCAGTGTTGCAGTGCCTCTGAGAGAAACATAGTGGAATGTTGTTTGCAGAATTTTAAGTGCTGGACTGGGCTGGGCTAGTGTACTGCCTGTGCAATTGCCTGATTCTGATTGTTTTCACCTGCTAGCTCTGCTAGTACTCCCTGGTTAACTTCCTACTATTTGTTGTGCTTCCTTTTCCCTTTCTGTTTCCTCAGGGGGGCAGCGCCGTGCACACAAGCGCAAACATGCGCACACCAGCTCACACGCATGCACACATGCTTACACAGACTAAAACTTGCTTATTCTTGCTAAAACACATGCACACAGGTGCATACATGCTTACACACATTTCAACAACCTTAGACATGCTTACTCCAGCTTAAACGCGCGCACACAGGCACACACACGCGCACACAGTCTTACTCGGATGTACGGGCACGCACCCACGCGCAAACACGTTGCAAGCTCTTCTACAAGAAACTTTAGTGTTATCCATGGCATACATCTTCAATTTATTGCCTTTAGCTAGGGTACCTGTTGACACACCTCTTCCAGTGATGAGTAACTGACAGCAAACACATGCCACTCTGCTCCAATGAGCTTCACTTCTTTCATATATACCCCCCTCATGATGTCACCTATCTTCTACTCTGATACTCCCCTTATCCTACTCCTGCACTCCACTGACTGTGCTCATTTGCTATGTAAACTTGGGATTCACTATCCTTACCCTCATTTGCATAGGATTGCCTACTAATGCTTGGTTACATCTCTTAGACTGAGCTTCCCCCCTTAGCAATCTCTACTCCATAGCCATGTTGTCTTCGGCCTGCCATTCCCTTGCATTGTAAATTAAGAATTACAATAAAATCCTTTTTTGTGGATTTTAATTATTGGTTTTCTGGTTTTAAGAGCACAGCGTATTTACGCGGTGCTGCACTACGCTTAAACTTGGGAGATCGGGATAAAAAAATTATTTTATTTTTATTTTGCATCGGTGAACATTGCCAATGGTCATATTTTTGGCCATTGGCATGCTTCCTCAACTGGATGCATCCTTTTTTTGGAGCTGTCACAGCTCTGTTTTGCTATTTGCAGAACGGGACTCAGTTGTCAACGGAGTACATTTCTGCAAATAACACTACTCTTACTCTGACACGTTCGGGTTTCCTGGATTGTAAATGTACCTCATTTGCATTGCTTTCACATACAATTGAGGTAATTTTCATATCCTAGCCCTGTCCATGTAAGAGTCATTTTAGGAGCTCTCTTGCACGCCCCAACCGGCTGTTCCTGGATCGCTCAGCGGACATGTTGGCTGCATGGAGTCTTACTCTACTCAGACTCCGTGCAAGCCTTCGTGAATCCAGCCCTTTATATATTCATCATAACAATAGGAGGTTTATACAGTTAATAAAGTGTCTATAACTGCTGGTGGGGGTGAATGGCTATCTGTGGATGAAAGTACCTTATGCTATCATCTAGTCATTTGTAAACAGTCTTTAATCTGGTTCTGCATGACTAGTGTGTATATGTGTATGTGAATTAAGTTGGAATACTTTGACTACTTTGTGTTTCTGATAAATAAATTTGAAATATGTGACTGGTCATTATTATTTTTTTTTACAAAGACATTTTTGAAGGATGCAGTCAACAACATAGCTATAATTGCTGGGTTTGGGGGATGTCTGTGGAAAAAATAACCGAACCTACTGAGTTCATAAAGATAAGAGGTCTTTAGTCTATCTTTGCAGGACTAGTGTGTATTTGTGCAAAGCAAATTGAATACTTTATTATGGCCATTTTTATAACAGTCAGACGTGATGTGTACACAGTAAATAAAGTGTTTGCAATTGCTAAGTATGGATATTGGTGGATTATAATGGCAGCAGTCAGAGATATTATTTTGGCTGAAATGTTTTGAAATGGATATGTTTTCCATTATTAGTTCATAAATTTTGCTTCACTGCTTACTGGAAAAAGTGTTCAAAAATACAAATTTAAAGCACACTGTAAGAAATGTTGTTGCATTAAACAAGTAACATAATTTAAAATGATCAGGAAGGTTACTCAAAGAATATGTGCATTTATGCATGATCTTAAAATGTGTGTAGGGGGAGGCACTGTATGAAAATTGCCTGGGGCCCAAGGTACACTAAACTGTCACTGTTTCAGACTTTTTTATTTTTTATCAAAAAATATATATCACATTACTATACCTCTGCAAGTGACCACTTCAAAGTAATTGATTACAGGCACAGTCACTTAAAGCATTTGATCTTTCATGAAAGGAAGCATTGTCTGTGCAGACGCATTACATTTTTTATGGACAGAGTCACTTAAAGCATTTGGTCTTTCATGAAAGGAAGCATTGTCTATACAGATTCATTACATTTTACAGGGACGTGCTATTGAAAATGTTTAGCTTTGCCACAAGCGTCACCCAGAAAATGTTTTGCAGTATTCACATTTAAGAATTCACATTTCTTCCTCTTTCAGACACTAGATGGGTTATCTTGGGAGGCTACTAAAAAGATGTGTGTGTAAAAAGTGTACCCCTTTCTTATGCTCCCTAATGTCTTGCCTTACCAAGTCATTTGATCTGTAACTATGAACTTCTTTCCAGTTCTTCTTGATTATCCTATTGGAGGTTTATCTGATTAAGCTTATCAGCTGGCATTGTTGATTGCTGGACAGATATATTGTTGGAAGTCATTGCAGGAGGTCTATAGATGTTTTAATGGTCCATCCAATCCATCAACAAATCTCTCCGTGGTAGCATATGCCTCCATTGTAGGCAAAAACCTATAATTGGAGTATACAACTGGATAATCATCTCACTGTTGAGAAACATAGTAAAGTATTGGTAAGAAACATTCATCTAAAATATGAATCTGTTAGGCTTCCTGCAGTTAAACTTGTCATAGTCTCTTTACAAGTGGGAAGTGCATCTCATATGCTTTTTTTTTCCTGGAGCACAGAAATTTAAACCAACAAGAAAGGGGGGTTGACATAAGCCTGCCTGAGCTTATTACAATAGTTCTCACCATCCATACTTTGAAAAATGATGTCAGGAAAGAGCCTGTCCTACACCAGTAGGACAACCAAGTCATTGTGTGGTAAGTGAATAAACAGGGTGGAATACACATACATACACATACACACACACACACACACACACACACACACACACACACACACACACACACACACACATTAAATATATCACTATAAACTTTGCCTGTGGGAGCAAGCCACCTGCATTTCCTCAGGCATCCTCAGCTAGATGTATTATCACCTCTAAAGTCATTGCAAGTCAGAAAAAAGTTTAACCTTCTTACCTGCAGCAACCTTGGATTATTGGCTTGCTGAAATCTTCCCAGCTAACAACCCAACCAATGCAGTGGTTGACTCTTCAGTGACCTTGATAACAACTTTTGTGAAATGGGCATCACCAACTAATAATAATAATGCTCATATGCCTTGTGCAAGTGGCATTGTAGGTGTGGTAGTGGGCTACAGACCAAAGTATCTGTAGCTATGCATGCTCCAGAAAAAGAGAAAATTATGGTTGAACCTCTCAGCTGTGGATTCAGTCCTCTCCTAAAACAGAGGAAAAGAGAGACTCATCTTTTCACCACTCAAAAAAATTATATTCTCCTTTTGTTATGCTAAGCTCAGCATGGTATTTGGGAGATGATGATAGATGCATTTTTATTACCCTGGAAAGGAAGAGTCCTGCATTATTTTCCACCTTTCTGTCTGATTCTGTGCCTCTTAGTCAAATACAGAGAAGACCAGAACTCACCCTCATTGACACACAGTGGTTAAAAAGGGTATAATTTCGGATTTGCAAGTTCCTAGTTCGAGAGGAACCTATCCCAGCACAAGCCAAGAAAGTCACCTTTAGATGAAGTGTCAACTCCGGGCATGCGTGGTTCATTACATCTTGCATTCCTATGGTACCTTCTGCAAGAAGTTTCAGGATTGTAAATGCTACTGCAAGAAAGTTTAGATACAAATATGACTTACATCTGAGTCATTTCCAGGTTAAGGTAAATGTTTCTGCCATTTCTAAGTCAAAGTGCATGTTTCTGCCATTCTGGAACATCATAATCTTATAAAGAGCAGAACTATGGCCCAGCTCTATCACAAAGGTTTTGCATCTTTATTTACCTTGGAAGAACTTTTCTGTTCCTTGGGAATTTTTTTACATTTCTTTTTCTCCCCATGTCCTGCTAACCATCAGCCCTCCCAAGATTCAGTCGGTCCACTCTTTCCCTGTAGAGCAACAGCCATGGCGTACTATCATCCGGGCAGCCAATAAGGTTCAGTGACTGATCATTAACCCTCAATTCCCATGTTAGTTGATGGGTTCACCCACAGTACCAGCTTCCCTGACATGTGCACACTCTAGCTACAGTATGTGCTGCTTGGCATGCATGTCTCCATGATGGCCCAGGTGCTGCTAGCATACCCACAGCACACATGACCATCAATGGGTCTCAATGTCCCATGGTACTAGCTACCATCCTTCTCCCTGGATGGGTGAGCAGGTGTCAGCCATTTACTCTCATCCTTCCTCATCAGCTCCTAAGTCACTAGTTGGCTCCAGGTCATCTGGGTCATAGTCAGGCTTTCACTCCTCTATACAACAGAGTCAAAAATGTTCTCATATTGATGGCTACTTTTGTATCAGTGATTATTTTAATTGTAACTGTTTTTTGCCGTATTTATTGCATATGTTTCTTTGTTTTCATCTTCCTTGGGAGACAGAAGCTGAGCCACCAAGGAATATATTTTTTGACCCTTTTAGATGGTGTCAGTAGTTTTTCTTTTATGTTTTTATAGTAGCTGTTGATTAAATCTGAAGGACTTCCTGCTGTAGTATACAGTGCTAATTGGTGTGTCACTAATGACAAACATTTTTCAGTGGATAGTTAGTCTAGTGTAAATGCTCTTTTTTATTTGAAAGGGCACTCTGTTCCTTCATTCACCTATTCTCTGACAGGTTTGCTTTATTATAAAGCATCATAACTGTACTTTGGGTCCACTTCAATTTTAAGTACAATGCCAGAGTTCTTTTCAAGATTTTTGCCAGAAGGACAACATAGCTAAATATTTTTATATTCTTGTTTTTTTTAATATTATTGTACTACATGGTTTTTTGAGGAAAGTAATTGTGAAATTACATTGAGAAAGAAATTCCAGATGCATGATCCAGGTCCATCATCATTTGACATGGAACTTCAAATTAAGAAAACATTGCTGCACTGAAATTGAACCGATCCATGTCCTACCTGGCTGAATGAAAAAAATCACTTTCAATAAAATTGTGGAATTCAAGAAAGCCTTGGTGGACATCTTTTTTTTTAAGTACTACAGAGTTTAGTCACTTCAGCTAATTTAGATAAAATGCAACTTTGGTTCAGAGGACAGGGCGTCAAAATTACCATGGTACAACTGATTGTATAATGCAAAGACAAGAATGAGGAATAGCACAGAAAAGGGAAGTGTACATATTTTTTGTATGTGTGTGTCTGCTGATACAACATAGGAAAGCTACTCCTCTAATGTGCCTGCATTATTTAGCTACATAATACCTTTTGCTATCAATATGCACTAATAGCAAGCCTTAGACAGCACAGTAATATATATATATATATATATATATATATATATATATATATATATATATATATATATATATATATATATCTCGAAAACAAAACACTCCAGCACTCAAAGGAGAAATATCTTCAATTCCTTAAACCATCAACATATCTGTGACAATGCAGCATCCAACAAACATAACTAAGCACAGACCAGTTTCACAATAGCGTCATCAGTATAATCAGGCATGCACTTCCTTACATATTTAAATAAACACCATTTAAAGAGACAGACCCCCATTTCAAAAGTTGCACCAATTCCTATATCTATATCTGCATCTATCTATCTATCTATCTATCTATCTATCTATATATATATATAAAATAAAAAATAAATTTATATTCAATATCAAATAAGAAAAGGTTTTTCTATAGCTGGCATACACATACACACACAAAACTATTTTAAGGCCTAACACATATACAGTGTACTATAAATATATATTTTTAACACATAAATATACCTACATATATATATATAAACATATAAGCATCTCTATACTTCAAGTCCTAACTCATTGACAACTCAGTTTTGAGCTCACTGATCTCTGTTTTCTATATAAAGTCACTGCTAGTGCAGTTTCTAACTATGCATTCTCAGTGCAAGCAGTGATTCCAATGCTTTGGGAGATTTCTCCCTTTATTTATGCCGGTGTAACTGTGTAGTTGGGATATACAAGTTCATGGCTGCTGGGTGGGGGGTGTAGGAAGGTTTGCCCCTCCACCGCAAAAAAAAAAACAAAAAAAAAACAAACTTGCTTTTAATTCTGGATGGTGATTTTAATCCTGACCAGTTTAACTTGATCAGATGACTTTTCATAAAGTTATATTTTGGTGATTCATAGTGGAAGCTTAGGCTGTAGTCAGTCTTGAGTCCTGTTGCAGTTAGGATTCTGAGCAAGTCTCCTTTTTGCCATTACTGTGGCCTTTCCAGTGCTGTCCTGAATTGGTTGGCTTCTTATTTGACAGGTCGTCCTCAGAAGATTGTGTCTGGTGTTAGTTTTTCTTACACTCTGAACTACCTCTGAATTGTGGGTTCCACAAGGCTCTATTCTTGGTCCAGTGGTATTTATCATCTATCTATTGCCACTAGAGTTATGCTGCAATATCATTGCTATGCTGATGACACACAGATATACCTCTCATATCCTCAAGACTCAGTGTCATGACTAAATTCCTTTTCTAATGATCTGGAATTTATCCACGACTGGATTGTCAGAAATATGCTTAAACTAAACACTTCTAAAACTCTTGATGCATGATAATCAGCATCATGGCAATAAAATGAAATTTGTGTCTGAGGTGCATGATCTTGTCATAGTCTGGCTGACACTTAATGACCATATTTCAGCAGTTGTCAAATGACCTTGCTTCCATCTTTGGAAAAGCTCCTTAATCAAGCACCTTATTCCTTCCAATGACCTTCCCACTAAGGGTTGTGCTTTGATTTCTTTTCACTTAGAATATTGAAACTCTTTATTGGTTGGTCTTCCTGAATATAAGCTTGCTCACTTGAAACTTGCTCAAATTCTACTGCACATTTACGATCTGGTGTTCCAAGACATTATCATCATGTGACACCAGTTTTGTACAGTTTGCATTGGCTTCCAATAAGATATTGTATTGTGAACAAGATAATCCTTGTGGTATATCTTTCACTTAATAATTATGGGCCACCTTAATTAAAGGAGCTACAAAATATTTATATTTACTCCCACTTACTTTGTTCCAGTTCACAAAATGTTCTTACTATAGTAATACACAATCTGGATTCTTCTGGTTTGAATTCATTCAGTTACCAAAGACCTTTCATATGGAACCATCTTCCATGCTGGCTTCAGGAAATAACCAGAATTCAATGCTTTAAGAGTGTTCTCAAAATGTATTTGTTTGATGTTGCTCATGTATGTTTGCTTTATTGTTTTGATATGCACACTGCTTGGTTTGAAGCACTTAAATAAAGTTGAACTTGAAAATTCAGAACTTTATTTCAGTTTAAACAAATACAAAACATTGTACCTGAGACACAACAAAACTGGTATGAAGCATCAACTGGGCAGACTGGTACTGATGGCTACAGAGGAGAAAAAGGATATAGAGGTGCTTATACCTGTCATCATGTTAAAAGGATGAGTCTTGAGGTAAAAAAAGAATGAAGTAGTAGTAATGGGAAATGTCAGTCTCCAGCAGCAGATTAAATATTACTGCATCCAAATTTGGAGAGAATGAAGTAATGGAGGCAGTAAACCAATTGGGCTTTACTCAGTGTACAGGGTACAATAAAGTGTAAAATAAAAGGTGTACTATTTTGCAATGATGAAGGAGGCAAGCAGTGAGTATGCCACACTACGGCTCACCATGGGGATGAAGACAACAAACCAACAAAACGAAAACGTGGGACTGCAGGAAGACAGACTACAACAGTCTGGGGGGTGCTTTTTGAGAAAGAAATTGGTGAAAGAAGGAGGTACAGCAGCCTGAGGTAAGATAAATAGAAATATACAAATATGTTTGGAAAAGGAGCTAAAAAAGCAAAGCAGAAAAAAAAGGAAAACGCCACTATGGTATAAAAAGGAAGAATGTAGAGGCAGCCTGAGCAAAGGAAAAAACATTCAGTGAGTTAAAGAAGGACGTTGAGGATGTTCGGCAGCAGTTTAAGAGGAAAAAATGACAAAGCTAGCTATAAAAATAAAGACAAATTTAGATAATGGAGTAGCAAATGGAGTAAAGATAGAGAAGAAATAATTATTTATATACATAAAGGAAAGAATGAAATTTAACATGGAGCTGGAGTAACTGGTTAAGGTGGAGAAGGAGAGCAATAAGGCTGGTAAAGAAAGCATAAAAAGCATATATTGTTAATGAGTTGATTACCTCCAGTCTCCCAAAAAAGAACGAAGGAAGATAAAAGGGGAGAAAGAAGAAAGGACAACTGACAGCTACATTCCAGAGGAGTAGCAGAACTGCAACATAAGGAGTTAATGCAAGACAAGAAGCAAAGTATCTCCCAGGATCCTAAAGAGCTTGATGTCTGTACTTCCAAGTTCCCTGACCTGGCTTTTCAGCCACTCAGTCAGTAACTAAGAGGTTCTGTAGGACAGGAAAGATGTTAAAGTGCTGCATAGGTCAGATCTAGATCTAGCCTAATTAACTACAGAGCCATAATTCAAAACGATCTGAGAATAAGACTTTATTTTTAATTGTTAACCAGGTAAGCCAACTGGACACAAATGTGCCTTTTCAGGGGCAATCCAGGAGCACTGTCTGGTTGTGTGACTTGGTTGGTTTCTTGGGGGAAGACTATACAGGATAAGACCCAAGAACAAATGTGGGTTTTTGGAAAACAAATTATGTCAATTCAAAGTGATCCAGTTTGATAATTTAGTTCATGTTACAATGGAAACCCAGCCACTGTCATATAACCTACCATCAGTAAAGTCTTTGACTCAATCACATACAGGAGGGTAAGAACCAAATTGAAGAAATTTGGAGGAGAAGAGAAGTTAATTAGAAGGGCAGAAGGGAAGCAACAAGCTATGTAGCAGTGGAGCTTCACACGTAAGAAGTGGCACCTGAGGTTCAATCCAGGGAAGAGTAAAATGTTTTACCTGGAGTCAGATAACCCCCAAAACCGAATATCACCTTTAAGAAATGACCTTAAAATGTTAATAAAGAAAAATATGTTGGGGTGATGATAACAATAATAATAATGACAGAAATGAACCACCATATATAACTAAAAAAAAAAAAAACTCCTAACCAAAGCTATTAAGATGCTATACTTTACCCAAAGGGAAAAATTACAAACTGGAGGCTGAGCTCTCTCAACTCAGGACTGGCAAGACCAGACAGGAGGAGAAGGAAACCACGCACACCACAAACCCAGTTTCACATAGAACTATCATAACTGCAAAACAAACACATAAACACACAAAGACATACTCGGAGGCACTGATCAAAAATCTACCAAAACTACAGAGGCCTCCAAAGCAGACACCCAAGCAACTGCCACCTCAAGACATAAGACATGCAACACATAGTTCTCAAAGTCAGTGTGCTAAACAGTCACAGCCCTTAAGGCCAAACACAATGCCAGACACACTTGTTATAGGTGACTCCATAGTCAGACACACTGACGTCCCACTCACCAGACTGAACAAGGAAAAGATCACAGTTAGCTGCCTGTCAGGCGCTAGAATCCGCCACATAACACAAGCACTCAGGTCACTCCACAGCAAGTACAAGTATGACTCAGTCATTGTCCATGCTGGTGTGAATGACCTGAGACGTACCTCCCTGGACTACATGAAAAGAGACATAGAGGAGCTCTCAGATTATGTAGCCCAGGCCGGTATGACCCTGACCCTGAGCAGTATCCTACCCTCACCAAGAATGATGCCACAATACAGAGACAAAATGATCAGCTTTAATAATTGGCTTAATTACTGGTGTCATTCTAAGGGGATCCAATGTCTGTCTGCCTGGGATGACATGCTTGACAAGCCACGCTGCTTCGCAAGGGACGGCTTGCACCTGTCACCCCTGGGCTTCCGGATATTGGCAAAGGCTCTTGCCACCCCCATAGTGCCTTTTTTAGGCAAGGCTCAAATAATAAACCTACCGCCCTAGAAAACAAAAATGGAGAAAAACTAAGGGTAATACTGCTCAATGCCAGAAGTCTAAACCTCAAGATGCACGCCCTCGAAGCCCTCCTCAGTATGGAGAACATCGATGTTTGTGCTGTGACTGAAACCTGGTTCAAGGCTCCTGAGAGCACCCCAGCACTATCAGGTTATACCTCATATCATGCGTTCCGGCCCCAAAATCCGGACCGAACTACAAAAGGAGGGGGAGTATCCATATTCATAAAGGATACCCACACCTCCAGGTTAGTGGCAACGCACGAAGCATCGGAGACCATACAGGTGCAATTAACCATAGGTAAAACTGCCCTACAGTTTGTAACATGCTACAGACCACCTTCTCAAACTCAGGAAACCCACACAGCCTTCCTGAAGACACTGGAGAGTATAAATGTCTCTCCAAACACCATCATATTGGGTGACTTCAACTACCCAAACATAGACTGGGAACATTACTCAAGCCCCAACACCCTAGCCCAAAGGTTCCTTGAGTTCATAAACTCAAATGCTATGGAACAACTAGTCACCATTCCCACAAGAGGAGAAAATATACTAGACCTGATCATCACAAACATAGGGACAAAATGCTCCACACCGGAAGTATATCCCTCATTGGTGAGATCAGACCATAAATTAATCTCACTGGAGATCCACATCCCGCCCCCAACCCAGAAAAAGACCACAGTGAAGAACTTCTCAAAAGCAAACTTCACACTTCTTAAGACTGGAGTGGTATCCTTCAAGGCCCCGAGCCAGTGGAAACCACAACCCACGCTGCTGAAACCCTTACAAATGCCTTCTACGAGCACCTCCAGGAATGTATGGATCAAGCAATCCCTAATAAAATCAAGACCTTTTCCACCAAAGGCAGGCGCCCGGTCTGGTGGACTCCAGCCATAAACAAACTCTACAACAAGAGGAGAAAGCTACTACATGACAGAGCAAAATCCCTAAATGGGAAGGCATCTCTGATCAATACTAGCAAAAACTACGATCACTCATAAAATCATCCAAGGCCAACTTTGAGAGAAAAATCGCTAATGACACAAAAGACAATCATAAAGCCTTCTTTAGCTATGTTAGAAACCTGGGTGGAAACTCCCAGATATGCTCAGAATTAGTCCAAAATGATAAAAAAATCACTGAACCCACAGACATTGCCAACATACTGGCAGACAGGTTCAGTGCAAATTTCTCCTCCCTCCCCCAAAGGAGAAATATCTATCCCACCAGAGTCTAGCCTCCCAAACATCTCAGATGCCCAGGTGAGAGCTGCTCTCTCTAAAGCAAAAACACAGCATCAATGGGACCGGACGGTGTCCCCGGCTGTGTGCTACATGAACTCAATGAGGAACTAAACCCACACATAAGGCTGCTGTTTAATCTTAGCCTTACTACAGGATACGTACCCAAAGAATGGCGACGGCAACTGTGGTCCCACTCCACAAAGGCGGTGCTTCTACGGACCCTGAAATTACCGCCCCATAAGCTTGACGAGCCTTGTCTGCAAAGCTATGGAGAGGATCATAATGGAACTCATAAATAAAGACATTGGGGACCTACAGACACTGGATCCTACCCAATTTGGCTTTGTCAAGGGCAGATCCTGCCTCTTGAACTTGGTCGACTTTTGAAACAGTCACTAAGGCCATTGATGAGGGTAAGGCAGTTCACACAGCCTACCTTGACCTAGCAAAAGCATTCGACACAATACCCCACTTGGGCATCATAGAAAAGCTCACCAGCTTAGATGTAAACCCATATGTCACAAGATGGGTTGCAAACTGGCTCAAGGACAGAACACACAGGGTTAGAGTTGCTGGTGCCATGTCAGACTCTAAGCCGGTCACGAGCGGTGTCCCACAGGGCTCAGTCCTGGGCCCCTCTTGTTCGGCATTTATTTTTCTGAAGTGCAGGCAAACATAGGGGGATTGTGGCTGACAAAATTTACAGATGACTGCAAACTGGGCACCATAATTGACACTCCATCAGACACAGACATCCTCCAGAAAGGTCTCATAGAAATGGATAACTGGTGCCAGAGCCATGGCCTTAAGATAAATGCCAAAAAATGTATAGTCATACCCTTTGGGAAAAACAAGGTAACCCCTAATTACCACATAGGTGGTAATCCATTAAACACGGAAGAAGTTATCAGGGACCTGGGGACCCAAGTTGACAGTAACCTCTCTTTTGACACTCACATTGCCAAAGTGGTTAGGAAGACCTTCTACATTGCCCACCTGATCATGAAGGGATTCCCCTGTACCCCTGTACTCTTCACTTATCAGACCAATGATTGAGTACAACGCCCCATTCGGAATGTACCTTACCCGACACCTGCAGCAGTTGGAAAGACCCCAAAAGTTCCTCACCAAAAGGATAAAAGGGCTCAAACATATGTCATACGATGCCCAACTGAAGAAACTCCAGCTCTATTCAGTCGCATACTGTCTGCTCAGAGGTGATCTGTGCCTGACATACAAGGCCATGTCCAACCCGGAATTAATGGACATGCTCCACCTCAAAAAATCCAAATCCACCAGAGCCACGAGAGCAAGAGACTTAAACCTCAACACGGATATAAATAGGATGTGCTGGAGGGACAGATTCATCACCCAGAGACTCCCTACACTATGGAACAGAATCCCAGTCCATGTGAGGCAGAGCCCCTCACTGACTCTGTTCAAGAGAAATCTTGACGAGTGGATGGGAAATCGTAGGTTTACCCCGGGAATCATCTCTGTATCACTGCTGGACAGAGGCACAGCAAACTAATGGGTATAGTATTCTCATCCTAAGGGGTGGTGAAAGCCACACACACTCTGGCTAGGCTTATAAATGCCCTAGGGCAGATAGCCTAGTATGAACCTATGAACCTATGAACCTATAAGTGAGGTTAGGCTACCTGTTCAAAGGCCAGTGGTTGGGTTGCATCTAGCATACTATGTTTAATTCTGTTGTCTACACAGGAAAGAGAAAATCATTCTGGTCAACAAAGGCTGCAAGTACAATAAAGAGAACAGAGTTCACGCTGTATGAGGAGAGGTAGCAGGAGCCAAATCTATCCTTCCTTCAACATCTGTGAAAAAGAAAACCAAACATGATATAGGATCGTAAGAATTAGGAGACATTGGTATGTGGTATAACTTAAGAAGAAAGTTAGTAAAAGAGATGAACTACCTGACTGAAGATTATGAAGTTTAACCTGGATAGCAAAAAGTATGTTTTGCATGGAAAGACTATTGCACAAATAAAACAGATCAGTGAAAGGGTTAGTGGGTTATAAGATTATAGACACTTCTAAAAAATCCTTGACTAGGTGGTAGACTAGGAGAAGGTGCAAAACCACGACACTTGGAAACTATTAGTGACAAAAATATACACACACTGAATGGACAAATCACCTTTTTCTGCCAGCAAAAACTATGTTGTGTCATGAACTATACCTTATGCCACATGATCTACTTTTACCACTCCTTTGGAAGAATGCTGATAAAAATCAGTTATGTCATACTCAAATATTAGTCTGGCAACCTTTCCTGAATCCTTACACGTGAAATTTATATGTGAAATTTACCAGATTTAAAAACAAATCATTAATTACCATGGTAAAGCATACACTCTGTAATTTCCACACTGTAGCTAGTGTGGTAAGCTGCTTTTTCTAGATGGTTTATGAAGCTAACAACTAGTTCCTGTGCACTAACTTCTTAGTTGTATGAAGTTCTACAACTCACTAGCCACACTACAGGTAAAGTTTGCTTTCCGTGCTCATCAAAGATACATTTAAAAAGAATATATATTTTCAGGTATAACCCTTCATTTTACCAGCGCATATTATGATTGGACACTATTCATGGTTTGGTTCTTTTAAAAGCTGTGAAAGTTCTGTAGATATGAAAGTTCTTTCTCAAGACTAAGCCAAGTGCATTGACTTGTTCAGCTACAAAGTGTGCTAATTAATGTTGAAGGAATGAAACCATAATCTACTACATCTATGAATGTTAATGCTAGGCTGAAATATTGCTGAGCTGTACCCTATGACATCAAGACTTAAAATCTTCTTCTTTTGGCTTTTCCCGGTTAGGGGTCACTACAGCGGATGACCTGTCTGCTCATGATTAGTAGTGGAGTTTTATGGCATTGAGTTGCCAACCCGGCGCTCAACCTTCCACAAAAGGCACACATGAGCACGCACTCATGCCTAGGGCCAATTTAGACTGTCCTAACACATTGAAAATGAAAAATGGCAACTTTCCACCAGAAGAATGTAGGTAAAAAAGCTAAGAGTTATACTAAATATCCCTTTTTCATCTATTGCTTAAAACAGTCTTTCTGTGAACTGCAAACATGTACATATCATGGAATGCATCCATCCACTCCTCCTCTGGGGAGAAGTGAATATTTATTGACTTAACCAAAAACAAATATTTATTGGAAAGCCAAAAAAGAAATGGACAATGATTTAATTTCATAAACAGGCAACACATCTCAAATTACCTCTGCATGAGGCTCTGTAATTACTTATGAATGAGGCTCTCTCACTAGTAGTGAAGTCCATGTTGATACAGAAAAATCAATACTGCTTACTCATCATTAAAAACTAAACCAATTTCTAAACTGTGTGTAATCCAGCTCAAGTTATACTGGGAAGAAGGCAATGTATTCCAGACAAATGGAGCAAAACAGAAGAGGGTGTTTACCCTGTTCTGAGCTTCTTACATGATATAACCAACAGCACAGGATTTTCAGAAAGGTTAGAGAGTGCAAGCTAGTAGAAGCATTGTACGCTCAATGAAAGTTAGATAACTGATTTCAACTCCATGACTGCCTTGCCTGTTCAGTGTCAAGAGTGTGCAATCACAGAGGAAGGTGTGCAGTCCTAGGTGCTGAGTTGGGACTGATCCCTTTTTCATTCATTGTACGGTGAGTAGCAGGGGAGGTGGAGGACATCACTTCTTGATTTTACAGACTATATCTGATTTTGCCTCATATTTTTGCCATGGCTCTCATAAAGGTTTTATCTATTAAATCGTTGAGGATTACAATCAGTTAATAAAGTAAGAAATTAGAGTTTTATACTTCATGCTGTTATTCAGAAAATGCAAACCCCATTGTTCTATTACCTTTTTAACTGAATAATATTAAAAAATTGTCCCATCCCATGATCCTCATAAAATTTTTGCTTATCCATTAAATTGTTGAGGATTACAATCAGTTAATGAGGTAAGAAATTAAAGTTTGATACTTCACATTGTTATTCAGAAAATGCCAACCCTATTGTTCTATTACCTTATTAACTGAATAATATTTAAAAAATGTCCCAGATTTTGGGTATTTACCCCTCATTATTTTTGGCTTTGTCCCTGATTCTTGAGCAAAGATGTTGGGAGCTATAATATCTCCCCCCCATGTGCAGGCACAGTAGGACTTTCTCCGCAAAATACTTATTTTATGTGAATGTAGCAACCTGTTGATGTAAAGCACAGCTGCCATGGAGTTAGTTTTTTCACAACTGGCTTTAAGTGACTTTGATAACATTAGGCATGCAACAGCTAAAACTTGACGATGTACAGCTCAAAGAGTTTGCTGTGAAAAGTATGGACAACTGCCTGTTAATTAATCAGCAAGCTTTTTAGGGTAGAAGTACCCACTCTTGCAAATAAGACTGAATGTTGATAAGTTTTTGACCTTCTTTGGTAGCCTTCCAGTCCTATAAAAGTGTTCTGTGAATGGTACATACAGAGGAATTCAAAATTTATATTGTTTCAAACTGTGCTGAAACTGTTTACAAAGTTTTCCAGGGTAAGATGGATAAGGTTGGCAGTTGGTGGATCTAGACATACAATGCTACTACATACAATGCACAATTTTGTATAGAAGCTGAAGGGACCTTTAATCAAGGAGCACATCTACCTAGAGAGGTTCTCCTTGCTCTCAAGGTAGAGA
Source organism: Protopterus annectens (assembly GCF_019279795.1). Lineage (NCBI taxonomy): Eukaryota > Metazoa > Chordata > Ceratodontiformes > Protopteridae > Protopterus > Protopterus annectens. The sequence goes on along the minus strand of NC_056746.1, from coordinate 608,500,793 downwards.
GATCCTCACCAAGTAAATTATTTTAATAATGGTTGTATGGGGAGATTGGAATTTGTACCCTTTAAAAAAGATTCTTAAACTATGGCTTAATGGACTTTTGACAATATGGTTATGGTTAAGAGTCCATTCACATTTGCAAGTTCCAGAATTTCTTGTATATAAAATCAAGTGTCTGGTAAGGAGCTGATATTGATGTTCTCAAGAAAAACTCCTTTCTGTTCCAGGTCTGGCCACCAGAATTCCTGATTCTACAATAAAACTGGAATGGTAAACACACACTGATCTTACTGCTGCATGAGTGATAAATAAAAACCCAGCTTAACACCCAAGTACTTGTTCTGTTTCATATTACAATGTGATATATGATCACATCATCTGTGGACTCTGAGATGCACATTTAGCTTCTGAGTCTTCTAAAGATGCACCTAAATGGTCAGATGCCTGGAATTATGGATTAGTAGCGATGGAAACTAAGAGCACAGAGACCTTAGAAATCCATTTTAAACAGACTGTACTTTCAAAGTCAGTTGCTTAACAGGTAACACACTTAATTTTATTTTGGATGACCAGAAGGCTGTGTGTTCTATTCAGACTCCAGATGACTGGATTGCTTACACTGCAATTCAGCACTGGGGGTGTTGCACTCCGGAATATGCCATTCTTCACATTAAACCGAGGTCTCATCTGCTTGAGCTGGTGGTAGCTCAAGTGAATGTACAAGATACAATGGCAACTTTTAGAAAGAGTAGGGCTTTTTATTGTTCAACAAAACTTATTTACACAACAATTATATATACATATTTACAATACTTATATATATATAGGTTTATTTCATTTGCCCTAACTTCAGATTGCTCGACACCAAATGACCGAAATTTCATTTGACCGACACTTCATTTGACCGACAAGTATTATTGGCAAGTAAATGGGATATGCCCCCTTCCCCACTGTAGTGTGACCCTGGAGTTAGAATATATAGTTGGGGGGTGTGAAAATCCATTCTCTTTGCTTTCTCTGTTGTCTGCTCATCGCCATGTTTCTTCCTGTTTCTCTGGGCCACCTTCGTGCCTGGATCAGAAACAGGAAAATAGATGCACTACACACTAACGTATCCCCCTATGCTGAATAGTAGGTGAAGTTCCCTGATGCCTTGACCAAATTTCCCCTTGGGTCATCCCTAAAAAGTGGCCACTATTTTAGTCAGACTAACGCAGTTAACAAAGGATAAATAAATAATTATAAAATAAGCAGACAATTCTTATTGATTTGCACATCTCTATAAGATGCAACTGCTGCTTTTCCTTTGATCCTTTGATCCACTCTCCTTTCCTACTTCTTCCCTTACTGAGGAATTCCTTTGTCACTATCACTACACTGTATTCCTTTGTCTTACATTACTCATAACTCTGCATGCAACATGTTGCTGCTGACACACACCAAGGCCTACCTGAAGTCTTTGTATGAGGTCATTTTGATTAGCTCAAGAATTTCGGACTTTGAATGTTTTTGGTGAATCAGTACATAATGCACATAACCTCCCTCCCATACACACAGACATACACACACTACTTTCACATATACAAAGAGAGAAAGAGATAGATATGTATAAGGATGCATGATGAAAGAATGGACCAGAATACTTTAATGAAACCCTTAGTCTGGAATACCTAAAATAACCTAGCGCTTTCATGACTGGAGGCTGCTTCGTCAGACCATAATAAACTATAGCACTTTTAAAAGTACAAGTTACCCAATAAAAAAAATCAGGTCACATGGCTACTAAGGGAGTGGTAGGGCAGAACCATTCATAAAACCATTCTAAAAAATTATAAAATCAATGCCTTAAACCACATGCTTTTAAAATTGGTTTGATAGAAACATCACTATTCAAACCAGGGGGTGAATCTGCTTTTAATAAAATAATACATTTAAGTTCAGCACCTTCAGTAATATTTGTGATATCCCCTCCTCTAATGGTACATTCAATGCACTCTAAAACAGCATCCAAACATATATTGACTACAAGCTCTATTGGACATACCTCTTTGTGCTATCAAATTCAGTTTGACTTTTATGCTTACTCATTAATTTGAATATGATTTATTATGCAAAATGTTGTGTGCAGAAGTTTTTTATGTAGGAAAAACAAACCAGATGCTGAAAGACAGAATACTTGAACATGTTGGGACATTCGCAACAAAAAATGTAAAAACTTACAAATGCTTTAACTAAACATGTATCGGATTCTGTCTCTGCTCATTCTTTTAAATTTACTGTTTTAGTAGCCATGTGACCTGGTGTGTAAAGTACTTATCTCAACACACAAAATGTTCTTCCTCTCCTTCACCGTATTGTGTCCATCTCTCTTGACAAAATTCCCTTAATGTTCACCTAATTTCCATGGTTAGTGTCTTGCCTGGTTTGACACCATCAATTATAAGTTTAAATATTTCATTTTTAGACAAACTACATCTGTACATAGCAAACTCTGTTTCTGTCTCAGGCATACCATAATCTTTTCCACCAGCCTCATCTTAACTGCCTAAAGTCATCCTGTAAATAATCACTGTTACCATATATGTCACACAGTCAAGGTTTTACTTACTGTAATCTGCTGTTCCTGGCATTATTTACCTACCTGGTCATTCATCTGTGCTGAATTAATTAAACTGATGATAAAACCATGGCTGCTTTATACTTTACAATTCATACACAAGTGTTATTTATTCTTTTATGCATTTCACTAAACATACTGTAACTGCTATACATTTATGTGATTTATTCTTTTATGCATTGCACTGTAAATTAGTATAATTATTATTTACAGTGTATATGGTGCTTTCCTATGTGGATTCCAGTGAAAATGGGCCTCAACTAAATTTGACAATGTGGACAATAGATAAGTTAATTAAGTAAGAAAATAAAAAAATTACAAACAATATGATGAACAGGACATATGTCTGTCAATAATCTACAGTATTACAAGGGGAAGGGCATCCCCACATTATCCAGACTCATATACAAGCATAATTTCATATATACAGGCATATGTGTTATAATCTCAAGATGTTCTTCATACTGATCACTGCTATTGTAGCCTTTGCTATATGGAGTTATATTGTGCCAAGGATATAACAACTGGGCAGCTACCAAAGCTTCAGGGCACCTTTCATGTGTCCAAACTCACAAGCAGCTTGAGATGTGCTGACTAAAAGACAAGTGTGGGCACGAATCCCTTCAGAGCTTTACTGCTGCCAGAGCATGCTCCTCTGAGGCGTTTGAGGATAAATGATCAGCTTGTGCTTTCTTTTGAGGGCCAGATAAGTTCCCTTTGGGGGAAAACTTTCCATTTCTTTCTATTTACTGAATTTTTATTACTTTCCTCTTCAGGAAAAGCATTTTAAAGCTAGAAGTGTTGTGTTTTAATGGGTCTATATTAGTAGTTCGAACGCACAATTGTCTGATCTCCGTAACATTGAACTGGGAAGTTCGAAATGTCAAAATAGCGAAGCCGCGGAACACCAAATTGTTTCCCAGGGAAAAAATTTGGTGGGCCATTTCCGTGGCTTTGCTATTTCCTCCACTGTGGTGCGATCTCGGAGTTGGTCTATTTAAGTGGGGGGGGGGGTTGAAGTGTATGTGTGTTTTCTGGATTTGTAACTGAACAGTGATTTTTTTTCCTGGGAAAAAAACGCTGTTCTGAGTGTTCAAACTTATTGCATTTCAAACTTCCGGGTTCGACATTTCCGTAGTAAAACTTATTGCAGTTCGACTATGTGATATAGACCCTTTAATGGACTGTGTCAAGGCTGTAATGTACTTTTACATGCAGCACTTGTTTTTCTGTCAGTTTTAAAGTACTGTAAACTAACTGATAAATAAAGTGCTTTTTATTGTGTTTTTGTGGCATAAAAGTAAATTCTTTGGGCTGGCAGTTTTACCAGCACTTGCTGCTTGCCTTCCCATGGAAAGAGGTACCATTTTCGTCTTGACTGTGGAACGGATTGTTGGTCCCATGGTCAGTCCTTCTTCCAGACATAAAAAGAAAAAAATTAAGCAAACAGTATTTGTCACCACAGCAGGCTAGCAATTTTCCTCAGCCACTGGTGGGTGAATATGCTGTGGCAATTTGTTGTACCTCAGACCACTCATCTTTTACCTCACATTTTCTGGTGTAGCACCTACAGCCATTATGAATTTGGGGTGAGCCATGTTCTCTGCAGCTGTTGGAGTCCCCAAGGTGAGCAGGGTAGAGTCACTCTTGATGGTCCTGGGAGGTTTGTCCTATTTCCCTGTCAAAAAGAAACAGAAAACTAAATTTGCATCTAAACCTCCTCAAATTTATTTGGATAGCAGTAGCTTACTGGGACTAACTCACAGTTTAATATAGGCTATTGATCCTTCTCGTAGAGTAGTTTCTTGTAAAATAAACAGGAATGCCTCTTTTCCTGAAGAGATTCAAGATTCTGAATCTCAGCAGGAAAATGCAGGGACTGGTTCTGGATTTTGTTCTCAGATTTCTGATTCACTCATAGAAGAGCTCAGTTTCTGATTCTTCCAGTGGGAATTTCTCTTTCTCTGACACTTTTGCAAGAATGTCCCAGTGTTTTCAGTGGAAGATCACCAAGGTCTCACAGTCCCACAGAAAATATTATGAATTGTTACAGAAGGATTTTCCAGAATCTACACCCATTCCTCTTGTGCTGTCTGCATTAGAGGATGTGTCTCACTTCCAACAATTTTCCTGAGTGATAGCTAGTTGTCCCAAAAAAGAAAGACAGCATGCATAAAGTCCTTTAGTCTTTTAAATATTTATACATTATTCCCAAACCTGACCCTTCAGCTATAGCCTTAGCCAGTTCCACCAATAATAAGCACTTAGTTAATTCAAATCCTATTCTTGCTAAAAAGGATGGAAAAGTTTATTGATAAATATGGGGAAAAAGTGTAATACTTCTTCAGCTTTGATTTTCAGAATTTTGAACTATCAAGTTCATATGTTAAATTTTGTTCTGGCATATTGTGAGAGTATGAGGAATGCTTTTAGAATGCCTTCTTATGAGGAAAAACTGATTTAAATAGCATAGTTTCTTATACTGCACAGCACAATACTTATTGCTTGCAATGTGTGTATGAGTCTGTAGATGCTACTTCCAGGGCTATGGCCACCGGTACTGTTTTAAAGAGGTTGCAGTCTCAGAACCTCCCAGAAGACTTAAAATAAGATTTTAAATTCTTCATTTAGAGTCTGGCCCTTCTGCTGCAGAGGTGATCAAAAAGTGTGATGATAAAAGGCAAGCTGGTCTATGGAATCTCTAAGATTTTTTCAGCCATCCTTTTCCAAGTTGTCAAAGAGATTTTCTTCCTTATCCAGTTTTGGCAAAAAAATAAAATAAAATAAACTCAACAGTACTCAAGTGAACAGATGTTTAAAAGGAAGGGGCAAGGAGTTTCTAAAAAGAAGTCTTAAACCTCCCAGAACCAAGGAAAGTCCTTCAAATCTGAACCACTGTTCAAGAGACCTTGTCCCCTCCTCCTGCCCTGGTCCAATTCTCTTCCAGAAAGTCTGAATCTCCATTTTTCTCTTTGGCAACAGATTGTTTCAAACAAATGGGTTCTGAAAATCATTCAACAGGGTTACAGATGGCAGTGGGAGGAAATTCCACCTTGCTGGAAGAGTGGGGGTGGGATCATTCCTCATCCTGCAGATCAGACTGTTTTGTTTCCTCCTGTTCTTTATCACATGTTGTCCCAAGGAATGATAAAACCAGTTCCTCCTTCCCAGGTGGGGAAGGGATTTCATTCAAGGTTGTTCTTAGTACCAAAAATTAAAGAGAAAAAAAAAGAAAATTTGTTATAATGTCCAAATTCAAAATGATGCCACTTCACAACCAGTTACCTCTTATTCCGCTTTCCAGTTTTCCTGGTAACACTAGAATTGAAAGATGCTTAACATCATATCCCTATTCATCCAAACTTCAGGCATTTCTTATGTGTGTGTGTGTCTGCATCACATTGTCAATTCTCTGCCTTACCCTTTGGACTATCCACTGCACCAAGAGTGCTCACAATGTGTCTGGCTCCAATTGTAGCCCATTGCAGGCTACAGGGTATCTGCATTTTTCCATACTGAGATGACTTGCTTATCTTTGCAGACTCCTTTTCAAAATGTCAGATGTCTCTCTCCCTCTTGGGTGAGAGATCTCTTGCACAAGCTGGGATTACAAAAGGACATTCAAAAATCTTTCTTGACTCCTTCACACAGAACTGTGTTCCTAGGATGTCAAAGACACCTCATTTGAAAGAATTTTTCCTCCACAGGAGAAAAACATATCTTTATCTTGATCTATTTCTAAAGTTTACCACTGAGACTTTGGTCACTAAGAGGGAATACCTCAGAATTTTGGGTATCATGACATCTTTGGCTTTCATGATACCCCTGTCAAGACTCCACATGAGGATACAGTGGTATATGAAATCTCTTTGGTCCCAGCACCAACACCCTTTATCTTTTAAGATCCCAGTACTGGGATTTGTCAGAAGAGAAATGTTTTGGTGGAGACAACAGATATCCTTAAATCCAGGTCTCCCCTTCTCCATCTCTGCTCCAAAGCAGTCAGTCACCACAGATGCTTTGGACTTTGCTTGGGGAGAAATTTCAGGAGGGATATAAGTACACGAGGTGTGGGACACCAAGGACAGCATCAAGCCCATAAATATTAGGAAGATGCTTGCCCTGATCAAGCCACTCAACTCTTTGCGTCATGTTTGGTATTGGGACCTCTTCAAGTGGTTACAAACAATACCACAATCATGTGGTACATCAACAAGCAAAGGGGAACTATGTCATACTCCTTTTGCAGACCTGCTGTGTTAGCTTGGGATATAGTTTCACAGCACAAGCTCACTCTACAGGCATCCTACATTCTGTTGAAGTAAAATTGTATGACAGACAAGCTGAGCAGGACCAGGGCAGCCCCTCAAAAATGGAAACTAGATCAGTGGGTCTTCCAAGATTTGACCCATCTCCAGGCTGAGATTTCTGAGAAATCTGGCTGATTTGAGGTTTTTAACATGGAAAACAGTTTTACTGACTGCTATGACCTCTGCAAGAAGGGTATCTGAGTTGCAAGCTCTTATGATGAGTCAACCCATCCTCATTTTCCATAAGAACAGGGTTTCTTTGTAAACTAATCCTTCTTTTATTTACTTTAAGACAATTTTTCTTTCATGCACTTAAAAATGAGGGAGAGGATACTCCATACCTTGGATGCCCACAGACAACTCAGGTACTACCCTGACAGAACTAAATGTTTCAGAACTTTGGATCTATTGTTCAATTCTTGTAAATGTAAGTGGGGACAGATGTCAAAATAGACTGTCTAAATGGCTGTCTAAGGCTATTACCATTAGCTATATTCACTATGACAAGCATTTTCCAGGCAAGTTCACAGCCCATTCTATATTGGAAAGGGTTGTAGTCTAAATCCATTCTAGAAAATGCTACTTGTTCCTTTGTACATACTTTTACAAGGCACTATAAGCTTCACTCTCTCTCTCTACAGCTTGATCAAGTTCTGCTAGGATCATTCTGAAGGGGCTCCTGGACCCTTATCCTTTCAGGATTCATCAGAATCAGGGACAAATCCATCAGGAACACTCTTATATTTAGTACTATTAACGTGAAACAGTAACAGAGTAAGATAATGTGAATTAATATACAGTTTCTAAAATATAGGAAGTCTATAACTCTAATTGTCATTAAGTGTAATTCACCACCTTTTTCTCCAAAAGTCATCAATTTTAGTAGGGATTAAGAGAGTCAGAGCTAAATTTTGAGTTAAAAATCAGAAACAGTTGAGATACCTGAAACAACATTCTTCATACATTACTATCCCTTTAAGCAATCTCTCCATTTGTTTATCAATATTTCGACGATTACAGCCGCCCATGCTTCTCAAATGTCTTTGCCAAAACGCGGGACAAGTAAACTCACAATATAGAACCAGACTGGTTCAACCAGTACAACTTCAGCTACTAAGCACATTTTATAACGCGTTAACTTTCATAGCTCTCACCCTTCCATCTCCAAAATGAGGAGCACTCACCTTCATAATGTGGAACACATACTAATGGCTTATTAACAACTTCAATTAGGAAGATCATAGGATGGTTAAAATATGCTGTTTAGATCCTTTAATTAATTAATATGATTAATTTCTATTTACCATGGATTTCACTTAAAAAAATTCCTAACACTGAATGTATGACAGACTCTTTCAATGTGGAACTTTGAGGAACTTCGAGGAACATGAACTTTTTCAGACCCCAAATGAGGTACGTTCTCGTAATGAGGTACACTTGAGAGGCATGAGTTACTTTACACATACATACATTTGTTAATGGCATTCACAATTATCTGACATGGACGTGTTTTAAAAAGTCTTAAAAATGATTATGTAACAGACAATTCCGTTGTGACAAATGTCAAAACAGACTTTCTAAATGGTCGTCCCAACACTTTTTCGAAAAATTAAAAAAACTACACACAAACTCTGAACAAAAACTAAGGACGCCCTGCATTTTTACCACTGTTAAAACAATTCAGTCTCTACGTTACCTAAATATACTGCATTTTATTAGAAACAGCTACAGACCTGTCAAACAAAAGACTTAAATTACATAATAAATCTACTGAAAAAGAAGAGTGAGTAGCAGTTCCCCAACACAAAAACCATTGAGTAGGCAGGACGGGGATAGAATAACGCAATAGCTGGCGAGACTCTCGGGATTCTGCAGGCTGCGTCTGAAGGTGTGGAAAGGACGTAAGAGCAAACAGTTGCACCGGGACGGGGAAAAGTTAACAAAAATAAGAAAAAGAATCCTAGTAGTTAAATAATCGCAATGTCTGTTCAAAACGATCTCTCTCCGGGTTCAACGGGGGACCAAGCTGTGACTGACATGGAAGACAATGGTAAGCAGCGATGTCTGTGATCTAGTTTTAGTTCCAGATAGAAGTTAAGGATACTGGGCAGGATTACTGTACAGGTATAGTTAAAGAGTGTGTGGGGTACAGCAAAGCAATGGTTAGTGCAGTTTTACATCTTGGATCATCTCGAACTCGTGAGCTGTCCATTTTTTTTCTCTTTTTCTAAGCTGCTAAGAAGGTTGTTTTGGTAATACTGCAAATATGTGTGTGTATATATATATATATATATATATATATATATATATATATATATATATAGGTGTAGATGTATGTATATATATATATATAGAGAGAGAGAGAGTCGATAGCATATGAACTGAGATAGTTCTCGATCTGAAAACAAAACGACATGTTGATAATTTAACTGTTAGCTTTGGAAGTGTGCCCCGTAAACGTGGGTTTGATCTGTCGCTCTGTTGACATTCTGTAAGGCTAAACAAGCTAAGCTGTAGAGTGAGCCCCGAAGAATAGTCTTCTGAGTTTCTGAATAAATACTTGCGTGACTACGTAATAATTGATTTTTGTTTTTAAATGTTTGGCCGTACATACCGTTTCCAAATTGTGTCGTGTTAAAGAGGTTGCCTTTTCCACCAGTAGGTGTACTTTTTGTATGCTGAGGAAGTCAGACTTGCAGTATTTGTTCTCTTGATAAAGCTGGATTTGGAAATAATATGGTGTAGTGATCTTACTGGGCTGAATACCCCTGCATGATGTGTCAATTACATTCGTGACTAACGGTAAATAGTGGAGGTCACACTATAGTCAACTCACATACTTCAACCTGTCAGTTTTCAAAAGTCATAGGAGGAAGAGGCCATCAAAAACCATAGCTTTGGGACCAAAATTACTTGGCATTCAAAATTTGCATATGTGTAAATTCATGCCCCGGGGAATGGGGCCACCAATGTGTAAATTTGCTCAGTTGACGGCAATTGACTGCTGCAACCTATCAGATTTGGACTGTTCTTGTACTAACATGCTCACCTATGTAGCTGTTCCACATTTTCTTGCATTGCTATATGCGCATCTGTTAGTTTAGTTAGCTGTATTACTATAATTCTTTTTTTGTACAAAGGCATTGCTATCAAATCTTCAGTAAGTCACATTTATGCTGCAGTTAAGTAAAGACCGCAGAAGAGACCTCAGCCTAGAAAAGAATCCCAAGCCAGTTTCTGGGCAATTTAAGAATGTCATTTTTTGCTCTTCCAGAAAAAAAAATATTTAAATCATTTTAGTTCCATGCAATATACATACAGATCCAGTTAGTGACATTCTAAAGCGTTGTTGCCAAATGACTAAAATACTGCCTTATAAATTCTTAGTGCATTGCATTTTTCCACAAACCTGTGTCCTTCTTATTCAAAATCACATTACAGTGTGTAATTATATATGCGTATATAAATATGCATACGTGTGTGTGTGTTTTGTTATTTATATATATATATATATATATATATATATATATATATATATATATATATGGGTCCACTTCATATAACCAAAATGCCACCTACCTGACTTTCAGAAGCTCGAGCCTAGAACACTGACAGTACAAAACGCGGACCGGTAGGAACACCAATGGTAGCTAACAGTAAGTAACTGCTTCGTCAGCATGTTGATCTTTCCCCTTACCTCCCCAGTAGTGTGATCTCAGAGTTGGTATATCTGCTTCCGTTTTAGTGTGCTTGTTGGTTTGGCCAACAGGTTACTTACCGTTTTACACGTTTTTGTTCCCACTATCATGGGCTGCTATTAGTAACCTTTTATCCTTTGGTTTCAACACACCTCTTTTTAACCATTCCTGTGTACTGTTGGTGTTCTTGGCCGATCTTTTGAAAGTCTGGTAAGTTGGTTTTCAGTTATACAGAGGGGATCCATTTACACACACACATACACACATACACATTATATATATATATATATATATACACACACATGTACCTACCTTTATATATTGTGTGTGTGTGTAGAGAGAGACATGCCTACACGCACATTCACATCTGACCATCAGTTACAGTCACTTGCATGACATCCGTAAGACACAACCCACACGCAAGGCCGTAACCTAGTCTGCGACATTAATAGAACTTGTTGACGGGATAGATTGTGTCCCAAAGACTCTCCCATCTGTGGAATAGACTCTCTCTCCACGTACATACCTATATAAATTGTGTGTGTGTGTGTGTGTGTGTGTGTGTGTGTGTGTGTGTGTGTGTGTGTGTGTGTGTGCACGCATGTGTGTGTGCGCCCGTGCATGTGTGTGTAGAGAGAGAGACATGCCTACACAAACATTAACACGTGACCATCAGTTACAGTCACTTGCATGACATCCATTAGACAAATTCCACTCGCACAACCTGCATGCAAGGCCTTAACCTGGTCTGCGACATTAATAGAACTTGTTGGCGGGATAGATTATGTCCCAAAGACTCCCCATTCTGTGGAATAGACTCCCTCACCGTTTCAAGCAGAGTACCCCTCTCTAGCCCTCTTTAAGAGGAACCTGGATGACTGGATGGGAAACAGAAAATATACCCCTGGGATCCCACCTGTGCCCTGCTAGACAAAGTAAACAGGAGCTGACTTTGAAAGAACATGGGTGAAACTCTTGACTAGGCATATAAGGGCCTCTGGGCCAATAGCCTAGTATCATCCTATGAACCTATGACAGCATTCACGTCATATGTTTGCATGCAATCAAATGAATGAATAAATAAATGCATAAATAATGATGTTGAAGTGTATTTCACCCTGCTGTTTTCAGAACCATGCGGAGCGAGTATCCACCATGCCCTCCCAATCTCTTAGCTGAAGAATCTGGTACAAAGAACCAAGCTCGGGGACAGATTTTAGATATTGCTGATGTATACTTGAAAAGTTACTTGTATAAAAATGTGTAATTGGCAAGCATTTTTTATTTAAATTTATGATGTCTAAAACACAACTTTACATACATACATATGTACAAATTCAGGTATTTCAACCACTGGCAACACTGCCCTTCTAGCCTGCCAATATACCAAAATAGACATTCACATAATAAGTGTTCAAGTTGTTCTTAAAAATATCTAAACAGCTTTCTTTAATGTAATTTGGTAGTTTGTTTCATGTATCAGCTATCCTGTCCGAATGCTAATTATTACATCTCTCATTCTTATGCTATTAATTTAATTTCTCCAAATCTTTGTGGTTTCTAGTAACATGGCAGGAATGGATCGCATTGCTAATTCAGGATATAATTAAAGTTCATGAAATTAGTATTGATTCATTCTTTGATGTTTGCCAAAAGTGCTGTTCTCAGCACCCACAATGTGACCAGAACTGACTCCTGCCATTCCTATGGGTTACATGTATAGGTAGCATATCTACAAACAACTGTAGATTCCATTTTTATTAGATACATTGCTTCTACTACAGTTGGAACTGTATGGATATCTTTCTTCCACATTACTCATTTATGCCTGCCAATACTAATATTTTGACTGCATCCCTGTGTGTGTGAGACACTGTAATTGTGAAGTGTAGTAATTTCAATGATCAATGCTAGTTTTGTATTTTTTTTTCATGGACTACTTAACTGTTGGTAATGGGTGATCTCATGGCTTTGTGGTTCATGTTTCCAATGCTTCTTATGTACTTCTGTGTTGTAGTGTTTGCATAATCTCCAGTGCAACAGTCTTGCCACAATGTTGTGCCTTTCAGTGTTTATGTCCTCTGCCATGAGTAAATCCCACCAAGCAACAAAGTGTGTGAGTGTTTCAAATTCTGTTTTACATAACCTAAATTTGTCTGTTTCTCCCACGTTTATTGGACTTTCTAAACCAAGGTGTACGTAGTCCACTGTCATGGGCTGCTATTAGTAACCTTTTATCCTTTGGTTTCAACTCGCCTCTCCTTAATCATTCCTGTGTCAAATCCTGATCAACAAAAGTTCCAGGAGATCAACTATATTTATGGCTTTTCCACACCTTTCCTTCTCCTCTGATCCTTTTTACTTTATATTCTCTCTCTCTTTTTTTTTTGTCACATTCAGTTGCTGCTTCCTGATTTTTATCTGTTTATGGTTTGATTTCCATTCCCGCTTGACACCATAATGCTGCTACTAAACTAAGGCGAGAGGTCATTTAGACTTCCTCCCGTCATGTTTTAAAACTTTCACTATGTTTTGAACTGATGAAGTCAGCAGATATGTATGGAGTCCCATGTTTATATCTCCAACTGATCCAGTACCTTTTGGACCGTTCAGTCACACCAAAACTGTAAGCTAGAACAGTAACAGCAAATTGATTTATAGCTTAGACTTTATTTGTAGATGTCAACACTGTTGTCAGCACTAGGTGAGTTTTATGTGCATTTATATTTTATTGCTAATCCTTCATCAGTTCCCAAATGTTTATATACTCTTCCTGCTCAAGTTTCCGTATATCACATTCCAGTCCCAGAATAAATATTTTCTTGGTACTGTAAATTTCCTGCTTTGTGTTGCTTTTGCACATTAATCAAGAGCAAATGTCATTCTTATATCATTTGAGAAAGTTTTAACCACTTGCATTTGTGCTTTCATCTCCTTTTTATAATGAACTGTACTGTTTTTAAGTCATCTGCAAAAGGCAGATGAGAAGTCTTTTAAACAAGGTTGCTTACTGTAACCATAATCTATCATTTTAATGGGTTAAGGGCAAGATAAAATGACAGTGCTGACAAAGAATTGCCATGGAATGTCCATCTTTGAATTTTTATCCCTGGAATAATATTTGCCTTTATCATGGCGTAATTGCAGTTGGTTTGCCACTGTTTCATGGTCACTATAATGTAATTGATCATTATAGGATGTGTCTTGTATATGTATAAGTATATTTTTATTAAAAACATACGGAATTAAGGATTTTAAGGGATGTGGTCTAACTTATTATTTTATTACTTTATTTTACATTTGTTCACTTGGATGGTCCGACTAAGCTGAATAGCCCTTTTTCAGCGGAGTCCCCGGGAGAAAAGCTCCACAGTATACAAGTCATTAAAAGCAGTAGAATTTCACAGTAGTTATATAGAAAGTATATTAGTTAATACAGAGGTAATTAGTTAAGAAGCTTCATTGTTTTTGAAATGTAAGCATTAACAATATAAGACAATAATTCATAAAAAGCAGCAGTAATTATAAGTAACAATAGATGTTTCTAATAAATAATTGAGATCAGAAGAGGAAATGAGATCTGTAGATGTAAAGGTAAATAGTATGCAGAGGTTACAGTTTATCATCGGAGGTAAAAGAGGACATACTGATAGTGAATAGTAAGGTAGAGTTTAGCAAGTGGACTGAATGTAGTTTATGGAGGATGATAACAAGGACAGGACCAGTGTGCTTTTAGGTATTCTTTGGTTGCAGTTTTGAATTGATTAGTTTGTGTAAGAGACCTGATTTCTAATGGCAGTTTATTCCATGCTATAGAAGGATTGGAGCTGTAGAGATTGCATTCAGATTTATTTGTAATAGGTTTTGGTCAGAGCTATGAAAGGACCTGGTAGGGGAGTATTGAGAGATTAAAGAGGATAGGCTAGGACAGAAGGATTACTGGTATAGAATTGTATGGATTATCTGTAGTTGGGAGTGAAGGAGTGAGTGGGGTAGTTAAACTGGCTTGAAGTATCTTAGTGAGAGACAGTGGTGAGATTTATAAGTTTGTTGGGCAGCGAATCTTGCAACCTTGTTATAGGTGGATTCTAGTTTCGCTAGAAGTGTGGAGTTGATTAGTATGAATTTGACAGCTATACAATAGATTGGGTAGGAGGTATGAATGAGAGAGGGTAACTCTTGCTTTATTTGTAAGAAACCTTTTGTTTCGATAGAGAAGGCCCAGTTTTTGGTGTGTCTTTTTATTAGTTATTTATATGCAAGTCAAATTTAAGTTGGTCATCTATTGTTACTCCTAGTAGTTTTGTGCTAGTTTCAACAGTGATGGATGTGTTATTAAGGGAGAGTACTGAAAAGGTTGATTTAAGATGGGTGAGGTTTTTAGGAAGAAAGAGTAGGAGTTTTGTTTTTTTAGGGTTATGTATTAGCTGGTTGTCACAGAGCCAAGATTCTACTGAGTTGAAAGATGCTTGAGTAGCAGAGGTAAGGTCATCGGGAGAATCTGCAATGGTGATGACTGTAGAATCATCTGCATATTGAATAAGGGATGACAGAGGACAGGAGGTATGTAGAAGACTAGTGAAGATATTAAAAAGTAATGGGCCTAGGATGGATCCTTGGGGGACACCATTTTCACTGGTAGAAGGGGGGCGCAGGCAGCCATTTCACACATTGCAAGCGGTCAGTGAGATAGCTGGTAAACCAGGTAATAGTAGCGGTACAGTAGTTGAGGTTAGACAGTTTTGAATAGTAGGAGAGGCCGAGAGACTGTATTGAAGGCTTTGGAGAGATCCAAGAATAGGCAAGAAACATGTTTATTGTTATCCCTGGCCTGTGAGATAGTGTTAGTGAAGGATATTAGGGCAGTCAAAGTGCTGTGCTTAAGGCGAAAGCCATGCTGGGTGGGTGTAAGCAAGGACTCCTGTAGTAGATATTGCATGATCTGCTTATGTATGCATTTTTCCAGTATGTTTGATAGTAGAGATAGGATTGGGATAGGTCTGAAGTTTGAAATGTCAGTAGAGTTACCTCCCTTGCGTATAGGTAAGGTGTAGAACTCTTTCTAGATAGAAGGGACTTTTGATTTTGAGAGCGATTTATTAGGATAGATACAGGAACAGCAATAGACTCTGCAGCTACTTGCAGAAAATAGGGAGGCAGATGGTCAGCCGAGGAGGAGCAATAGACTCTGGAGCTGCTTGCAGGAAATAGGGAGGCAGATGGTCAGCCGAGGAGGAGCAGAGTTTAGTGAGTAAGGATTTGATATAGTTAGTAGGTACTGATGGAGAGAGAATTTGGAGAAGGAGAGGGTTTGGGTGAGTTACCTATGTTGGTAGTGGAGGAGAAGGTGTTTATCATCTTTGATATGGATTCAGTAAAATAGGTATTGAATATGGCAGCTGTTTCTTCTGGAGTATTGTTTGTGCAAGGGTTGGGAGAAGAAGGGTTTCCAGGATGCAAGATTTGTTTAACGGAGTTCCAGAATTTTTGAGGGTCTGACCTTTGGACAGTGTGTGTGTGTGTGTGTGTGTGTGTGTGTGTGTGTGTGTGTGTGTGTGTGTGTGTGTGTGTGTGTGTGTGTGGGGGGGGGGGTTAAATAAAAGTTATTTTTGTCCTAGTTAATGTGTTTTATTTTTTTATTTTTTGCCAGATTTCTGAGTTCTTTATATTTTTGTAAATGGGTTGGGAGCTTAGTTTTTACCCACATTTTCCACATTTTGTCTCTGGTATTCATTAGAGTATGGGTAGCTTTAGTTAACCATGGAGATGTATTGGATTTGATCCGGACAGTGCAGAGAGGAGCAAGTGAGTTTAGGATATTAAGAAAGATTGAGTTAAATGAGTGGCCAGCATTGTAGAGGGGGGGAGCATTGTAGAGAGGGGGGAGAGTTAGTTGTGACCAGTTTATTTTGGAGAGAAGAGCATTAAAGGTGACAGGGCAGAAGGAGATAAGTTTACAGCAGGTTATGTATCTGTGGAGCTTGGTGAAATGAGGTTTGTATCTAAGAGCTTTCACAGGGAAGTGGAGCTTGATTAAATGAGGTGTGTATCTAAGAACTTTCACAGGGGAGTGGTCACTTAGGGAGTCAGGTAGGATTGCAGGATCATGATATTTATTTGGGTTAGAGACTAAAATCCAGTCTGAGAGAACTGGAAGTATGAGATTTGTTAGAATGGGTGGGAGAAGAGATTAGTTGCACAAAACCATGCAAGTTGATGAAGGAGGTAGAGTTAGGTTCCTGAAGGGTTAACCAGTTGATATTTAACATCCCCAAGAAGGATGGTTTCATTGTGAAAGTTTAGAGAAAGGTAGGAGAGAATGCTTTCTAGAAGGGTAAGATTATCACCTGGAGGAATGTAAATAGCTACAACGGTGATAGTTGTATAATCATTAAGTTTAAAGTTAGCCATTGTTATTAAATTGTCAGTAGACTGCAATCTTGGACCGAATAATCCAAAGTGTGCAGTGCTCTTTAATTCTGTCTAAGGGGTCCATAAATAGACTCTGTGAGAGAACAAGGTGGGTTTATGGGTAGGCGTCGAAAATTACCTATACATGTAATTAATAGCAGTACAAGCTTGTGGGAACTAAAACCAGGGGGATTCTGGGTAATAAATGCTTGTGGACTATGTTATTTATTTTTTGTAACTTATTTTACATTTATTATGTCAGAGAAAGTGAAGAATCTACGAAACACGTGGTTATGAATTGAAGTAAAAAGGGGGGTCCAAGTTAACAGAGCAGGAGCTAGACTTTAGAAAATATGATGTACGAGTCTTAAAGATCATGAATTGAAATGAGCATCAGAAACGGGACCTAAATTATAAGAATTAAGTCCTGTCAGATAAATAAAAAATAAATATTATCCAGAGAAAGGGAACTTTATTAAGCTTAGGGAACACATTAGAGGGTAGAAGACAAGAACATTGTTTAATAGTTTGATTAGTACTGGCCCTGAATAAATCTAATTTAAAAATGCGCCAAAAAGTAAGTGGGTAGATGCAGAGTATACTGGTCCAAATAAAGGCTTTTAAATAAATATTGTGATGGATAATGTCTATAAGACCAGTGTAAAAGTACATAGTCACAAAGATTAATCTTGTAGAATTCAGAGATGTTATAGGGTGTGTAATCACATTGGAATGAAAATACATAAGTGGAGAATGTCTGTCTGGCTTGTGGAATAAGAAATATGTAAAATAGTAAAGTATAATAAAACTGGAAAATAATGGGGGAAATGAAGTAAGGTTCCTATTTAAAATTGGTGATATTTATTAAGCTTAGAGAGTGAATGTGGGAGTTAATGAGGTAAAAACTAAAAAAAAAAAAAAAAGAAAACTGTTTTCATTGTTTGAAGGAAATACCCATTTAAAAATTGTGTTTAAAAAAATATACAGGAAAAAATGTAGGGTCAGCTTTAAATTTCTTCCAAAAATGATATGGTGAAAGAAATTAGCCCCAGTGATTGATCCAACAAGCAGTTCTAGTAAAGAAAAAGAGAGAAGTCAAATAAATAGTAGTCAAGTATGAAAAAAGTTGTGTAAGTGGGAAATGTCAGGTGTTTTCACCTTTGTGCACCCACTCAAAGGTGATCAGCTATCAGATTTGTAATGTAAAAACCCATTTGCATGGTCAGACAAGTGAATTGCTTTCTTTGTATATTTTAAAGTGATTTATTTGTGTCGCTATGGGGGGGATTCATTAATCCTCCGTGTAGGATGAACGAAGTCCTACTCCGAGACTGCCATCTAAGAGTTAGACCTCTGCGCGTCATGCATATGCATGAGGGCGCGCTGACTCAACTCCCAGGCTAACACAGAGCATGTAGGAGTGCAGGGGGCGTGACAGACTGCCGAGCACTCCAAATATCCATGCCCCTGCAAGTGCCTAATTCTGCAAATGTCAGCAGATATAAGCGAGTCCGCTCAAATGTGTATACCTCCAACACCACACTCCCCCACATTAAAAAGCCCTGTATAAATGAAATAAAATGCAAAACTATTTTTTTTATTATTCACCATATAGCTGCCCGTATTTGCGCGGGAGTGCCCTAGCTACAGTCAGCAGTTTAGACATCGAAGAGGATAATAAACCACTTATATGCAAATTAAGCCAAATAGCAGCAGTGTAGTGGTAGAGCCTTCGTACAAAGAGGAGGCATTCCCGGTTCGAATCCCACCACTCCCCTCTCCTTTTTCAGTAGGAAATCCGTGCAGAAAAATAAATCCTGACATTTACCTTTTAAATTATATTAAAAAGCATTTAAATGGCCCATGTACTAGTGAACAATATGTTAAATATATATATATATATATATATATATATATATATATATATATATATGAGAAAGTGAAACGGACGTGCACGATAATGAATGCATAAGTAACCTATTTAAGCAATGTAAAGCACTGCTAAGCAATGTTTACCAGTATTAAACACAGTTAAGAATAATTGCCCATAGCTAAGCACTGCTTTAACTAGCGCAATATAATTGCCCATAGCTAAGCACTGCTTTAACTAGTGCAATAGCTTTGCGCGGAGCTGCGCATTGTGCCAACTAGCGAAAACCAAACTTGTTTGCGCGGAGGTGCGCACCGTGCTAGCTAGCACAACGTCGAGCAACGTTGGGCAAAGTTGAGCAAAGTCAGCTAAACACAGCCACACCCCCTACTGGTCAGGCCAGTAGTAAAATAAAAAAGCAATGACAGATCTCGAACCCGGGATAGTGTGCACCATAATCACAGTACTAATCCACTAAGCCATGACAGCATTTGATGTTCATGGACTGTCAACACACGTATACATATGAATCAAAGTTTACACAGTGCTAAGCAGGTGTTCACTCAGGTGAGAGCTTACAAATCCGGCCAATCACAAATAAGTGCAGGAAATGAGGCATATATAAGCTCCATAGGTGGGAATACTCGCCATAACTGGTTGCAGCTCCCATCTGCAGGCAGCAATGGCTGGTGTCGGAGAGGGATGTCACTTCCGAGTGCAACGGTGGAGCATTGAGGAGTCAAAACAGATGGTTTGTCTCCTAGTCCATCGTCATGATACTAGACTCCTGCAGGGCCAGTTCCCGGGCATGGAATACAAAGCGGAGGCCTGGAACCATCTTGCACATGAATTCACCAGTGCCACAGGCATCCCTTGGACTGGTGAGCAGGTCAGACATCACCATGCAGACCTTATGAGATGCAAGCAGGACCTACTGAACCAATGGATACAGGAGGCCCGTAGGATGCAAAATGCCCCACTACTGAGTAGGTAGCCATGGACTGAAGCATGTAAAAATTGCTAGTGTAGTCGATAGTATGGATAGGAATATGTCTCAATATCACTTCATTTACTTCACAGCTGCAGGTGCCCGTGCTGCAAATCAGCAAGCCTATGCAGATAGACTGCTAAGGCTGTGCCACCAGGCAGGTTAGTAATTGTTCTGCATGTACTGTTTTATAAAATAAGTGAGAGAGCCTGGCTAAAAGTGTCTCAGCCCAAGATATAATAAGGCTTGAATAACCTCTCTGCATGAACTGTTATGTAAAATAAGTGAGAGAGCCAGAAAGAGTGTTGTAAACCATAAATGAAGGTATAATACATCCTAAATAAGATGTCTGCATGCACTGTAATAACAAATAAAAGAGAGCCACTAAAAACGTGTGTAATGTAATTAATAAAGGTATAACAGCTGTAGTGTGTCCATGTCACTTTCTTTGAAATGTAGATATACTCTTGCAGTATAGAACTTGTAGTGTTGTATTAAGCGCTGTCAACCCACAATTGGGTAGGCCCATAGAAAGAATACGAAGGGAGTACCAGTATCTCTTAAGCATATATACAGTCCCCAACTGTAGTTTCAAGGCTAGCATGTATATGTAAATCTAGCACACGAGTAGCTTGTAATTGTGTGCACCAGAAATGTCAGTGTGCTGCAAAAAATGTAGGGAGCTGTTAAAATATAACTGGTAATGTCACCTGAACACATCCAGATATGTAGACATATGAATATAAATAAAATATATAAATACGTAGCAGTAACATCTGCATCCTGGATAGTTTGTGTATTAGATACAGGTCAGGTACATAATGAGCTAGCAAAACACATCCCACAGTGTACTGGACATGGCCTAGTGTAATAATACATGTAGTGGATATATACCTGCACTCAATAGGAATGTAGTGTAAACTATAAGTTCATATAAGTTGTTAATGGAGGTATCATTTTACACCCTACTGTATGTGCATAAACTATCAATTCCACACCTCAATGGGTATGTGCAATCTCATAACATTTGTTGGGACATGTGTCCTGTTGGTTCATAAATATCTGCATAACTTTGATGCATGTGCCCTGTTCAAACACCACAATCCTGGTGGCCTGTTGCCACCATTCATTTCTGCATGCTGTTGGAATGTCCACTGTCGTTCAGTTATATGCATGTGTTATGCTTGCTGTTAATCTGTTGGAACTCTGGTGTGTTGGGTTAATGGGAATATTACTGCATGCTCTTACAACTAATTTGGAATGCTGTTAGCTATATTGTCATTAAATTCACCTAAACACAGAACATATGGGAAGGCCGGTCCCAGTGGACCCATCTGTCCCACCTCAGCTGGTGATGGCACCTGGCACCAGCAGGTCCGGTGCCCAGCCCGGGACCTCCTCCTCCGTTGGTTCTGTGCCACTTTCGGGTGGAAGCGCTGTAGGGGATGGGGCTCGTCTCCCCCCCCCCCATGCAAGCGTCGCCGGAGGAGGGCCACCTGTCACCCTCCAAATAGTCCGGGCTGTGGTGCGTAGGGAGATCCAGCGTTCAGTCGCTGATCCCCTACGCCAGCTCGAGGCAAGAGTGGCCCAACTCACAGGTGAGCCTGCCCCTCCTACGCAGCACCCAGCACAGCCACCCTCCGGGCTGTGAAGGTGCAGTGGTGACTGCCCATGGGTGGAGTTCTCAGTTCCACTGTTAGCATCTGTGGGCTCATGGGCTTGCGATTTCCAAACATCCTTCCCAGTCAGTTGTGTTCACCCACCCCATGTGTCATATTCCGCCCCTGTATGCGTCTTGTTTGTCTTGTCTGTTTACCTCCCAAACCTACCTCCCAAAACATACCTACTTACCCTACCCCATGTTCCACTCTCACCTAAAAAAAAAAAGGGCAATCTGCTCCCGCAAAAAAATTACACCCCATATATAGCTGCCCATTTTGTACAGATGTCCACTGGACACAGAAACTGAAATTCAATTGGCAGTACAGCACACTTTGTTGTCCTCACCCCTCTCTCAGGGGTGGAAGGTTTCAAAATTCCCTCCAAATTACTAGTATATGCACAACTGTTGCTGTTAAAGTAATGGGCAGCTGTGGACTTTCTCTACACCCGTCCTGCACATCCCGAGCTGTTTTCCCTACTGTCTTTCCCTCTTTGTGCCCCTTTTTCACCACTTTCCTATCTCCCCATTTTCTTTTCTTTCCAAGAAATGAGCACGGGGGTTAGCGGGAGTAAGCACTTTTAAGCAGCAGTAAGCGGGTTTGAGTGAGTGTGTGCATGTGTGCGCTTAGCTAAGTATTGCTAAGCGTCGCGCATACCCACTTACTACTGCTTAAAAGTGCCTTAGTTACCCTGCATATGAGGGGCCTTGTTCTGCTCAGCAGCAAAATAAAACACCACTGTCAGTCTCGAACCCCGGATCTTGGACACACTAGACTGCATGAAGTACCACTAGGCCACAGTAGATATACAACAGGATGTTGCTGAAATATATATATCATGCATCAGAATGTGAATGTAAAGGAAAGATAGGAATGCCATAACACAAAACCTGTTCTGTGGAACTTTATCAGCAGTTGTGGAATTGCATTACATGACTGTGATAACAGAACCAGACATTCTCTAGCAGTAAATACTGTTACAGCAGCACTTCACAACCCCCACACAGTATCATAGCAGGACAATCCTCACCCAAACGTACAAAATACCAGTGTGTTCAAGGTACAGCAAGGATGTATGTAGGCATACTCAGTACTGGAATTGTCCAGTTTCATGAGCATCCTGTGATAATGTCAACAAAATAAAAAGCACAAACAGTGCCGAAGTGAGTACATTAATATCCACAGTATAGCTGTTCCCAAACAGTTCATGTGCCAAATGAAAACATCTCCATAACTACATATGTATGGCAGCTAATAGTGGATGTTGTAAAGAAACACCATACTCCCATGTATTTTGTGTTAGCTTTTCTAGGGGTGAGTACAATTCTACACTGTCAACTGTGTACTGGAAGAAAAAAATCCAAAAAGCGAAATCTCTCCACTCGACTGAATAACAACAAAACTTTAATTTGAAATGAAAGGTATTTTAGTTTAAGAAGTTGTATAAAAGACAAATTAGATGAAATGGTTTTTATCTGATGACGTCCAGGCTTGTTGGGACGAAAACGCAATTGTAACTGAAGGCGTTCATAACGTTTTTTTTTTTGTGTGAGGAATCGTAATAAAGAAGTGGCAGTACTTTCTCTCCTTGGTTCTCTTTTTTGTTGTGTACTGGAAGAGGCAACATTCAGGTCTGAGTACAACATACAGATAACTGGCTACACTCTTAGCAACAGTTAGAAGAAGTATACCAAACTTCTGAGTTACACAACGGTGTCCACAGCAAACAAGCGTGGTCCCCACTCTGGAATTCTGAAAGGGCTACTCCTACCTGACCTAGCAATTTATAGCACTGAGTTGCTATGACAGTGAACCACACAGCAGGCTGCATGCAATTGCCAACTGGTGGCCACCAATTGGTACAGAGGCCACCACATGCACATGTGCAGATACCTATAAAAGCAGTCTGTACTTGCTGTCCACGCATGCAATCATTCCATTGCAGGTACGGAGAGAGAGAGAAAAGAAAAAGTGAGATAAAATAAAGAAATATAAGAAAAAGAATATATTGAAAAAACAGTATACTGATAAAAGAAATTATATTGAAAAAGTATATTGAAAAGAAAATATATTGAAATATATCATTGAAATAAAATATATTGAAAAATGTATTGAAAAATAAATTGAAAGAAAAATGTATAGAAAAAGAAACTGAACAAAAAATATATTGAAAACAAATTGAAAACCAATATATTCTGAAATATATATCTATAAAAAAACATCTTGAACAAGCAACATATACAAAGGAAAGGTATGTAACAGCTATGTATTTACTGGAATGTAGTAGATGTTTATGAAGGGCAGTCTATATAATTTGAATCATCCATATGTGGCAGCAGTACGTATCGATGCACAGATGCCATGCATAACCACTGGCATGGGGAAATGAGTGTGTTGCTGTGTGCAGTGGGATGTGACGGTGACATATGTAGTTCAGCATTAAATGTCAAACATCTGATCCATGTTATCTGTGTTCTGTACAGTAGTGTGTACAATGTCTGTTTGGGGTAGTAGCCCATACGGTTATGCAAACATGGATGTGACAGAGGTAACAAATGCATGATAGCCATATTAATGTGTAGCTTAGCATTGGCAACAGCTGTACCAGGCTAGTATGCTAATTCATTATTAGCAGCTATGTATACACCCTCTAATATTGCTGTGCTCACGTGTGACACCTGTTCATGTTGCAGCAAGGCCCACCAGGTCAGCCGTGAGGTACATGTACTTAGAACAGTGTGGTCCTTGTGTTTGTATGGCTCACATATACGGAGTGAACTGTCCATGTCAGATATATTAGCATCTGTACATGTGCATTGAGCAAGGGACATACAGCAACTGTTTGTGAATGGTGGATACATATATGTTATTGAAGGTTATGTGCATATTTCTATGTAGGTTGTAGTGTGTGGCAGACCAGACAGCATACAGTGCTGGTATATGACATGTAGTGGTTAAA
Organism: Protopterus annectens; assembly: GCF_019279795.1. Classification (NCBI taxonomy): domain Eukaryota; kingdom Metazoa; phylum Chordata; order Ceratodontiformes; family Protopteridae; genus Protopterus; species Protopterus annectens. The sequence continues at coordinate 608,476,282 of NC_056746.1, read as the reverse complement.
CGCTGTGGGTATGGTTCATCAGGTTTGCAGTGTTGCAGCCAGTGAGGCCTGCTAAAGTTACATGGGCTGAGAACACCTTTACCGCATTCTGTACAACACTGTGCAATGTTATGACATAACTGTATACGTCACAACCTTTCCATACTTGATATACCCACCATGACAGGTGGACTGTATAAGTGCCTATATGCATATCTATATATACAGCAATGGATGTTCATATGTGTGTGTGTGTGTTTGTGTGTGTGTGTGTGTGTATATATATGTATATATATATATATGGGTCTACTTTAGAACACCGACACGCCAGTTCGCCGACACACAAATCACCGACACCAAATAACCGACAACACACAATACCGACAACGCAAAACACCGAACACCATTACACCGACACAGTAAACGTAAACAACACATTACACTACATTACATATCCACTAGCCCAAACCCTAACCCTAAGGTCCGACACTACCGCACACTTACCCTACCTGCACCCTAACCCTAACTCACTTAACCCACCCCGAACCCTAAGGTCCGACACTACCGCACACTTACCCGACCTGCACCCTAACCCTAACTCACTTAACCCACCCCTAACCCTAAGGTCCGACAGTACCAGACACTTACCCTACCTGCACCCTATTCCTAACTTACTTAACCCACCCTAAAACATAAACCCGTCACTAACACACACTTACATTACCCAAACCCTAACTCCGACACTACCGCACACTCACCTTTCACACACCCTAACCCTAAATCCCTCACTATTGCACACTTACCTGTCCGCTCCCTAATCCAAAATCCCTCACTATCGCATACTTACCAAGTCGCTTACACGTTCCTTGTCGGTCTTCCAGCTGTCGGGATTTCAGCATGTCGGTCAACTGCGTTGTCGGTCCTTTCGCGTTCCTCTTCCGCGTGTCGGCGAACTGACATTTCGGTAATTTGAAGAGGACATATATATATATGTGTGTGTGTGTGTGTGTGTGTGTGTGTGTGTGTGTGTGTGTGTGTGTATATATATATATATATATATATATATATATATATATATATATATATATATATATATATATATATGTGTATCTATGTATATATATATATATATATATATATATATATATATATATATCTCTCTATAGGGAGAGAGACAGGGTCATAATTTCTGCAACAGATGCCTGGTGACAAAGCCATGGACTCAAGCTCAATGTTGACACTGTATTGGTATCCCTCCTTGCAAAGACGCAGTACCCATGAACTACCACACAGGTGGTAGTCTACCTATCACCGAAGGTGTGATAAGAGACCACGGGACACAGGTGGATAGTAGTCTCCCCTTCGATCGTCACAGTGCCACACTAGTCATGTAATCCGTCTACGTGGCACACGTCATCACAAAAGGTATGTCATCCATGGAAAAATAGGTCCGTGTTCCCCTCTACTCCACACACACAAAACTCAGTATAGAGTACAATGCCCCATGTGGTATGCACCTCACAAGACATCTACAGCAAGTGGAAAGGACACAGATATACCTCACAAAGAGTGATACCGGCGTCAAACAGATTCCCTATGCAGACTGTCCCACAAACCCACAACTAGACTGTGTCACATACCGCCTACCCAGAGGTGACCTCTGCCTAACATACTAAGCTATGTCAAACCCAGATCTGTTGGACATACTCCACGTAAACAGATCACAGTCTGTACGAGCTACATGCTTTAGAGACCCAAAGCCTTTGATCACAATAAACAGCATATGCTGGAGGGATATATTCCTATCTCAGAGACATCCCATACTCTGGAACTAACCAACTATCCATAGCAAACAAAACCCCTAATTAGCAGTCGTCATAAATAATCCTGGAGATTGTATGGGAGATAGTGAATACCCAGGCAATCACCTCAGTGTCCCTGCTTGACTGGGCCACGTGCAATTTAAATAACTGTGTATCAGAGGCCAGGGTAGCATATGGCTAGAGGTCTATAGGCCCTAGGGCCAATAGCCTCTTACCTACCTATGAAGTGCAACACACCCACATGTACTTGTTGCAATAATCGATATGTGAGGTTGACTGAGTGAGATGGTGAATGTGTTGGTGAATGTGTCTGAGTTCGGTATATGTGTGATAGCTTAGTGGCAAACTGTTTCAGTCACGGTATTATGTGTACTAGCTGTGATACCAGCAAAAGATGTGTATGCAATTGGTAGGCAGAAAAAGCAGTATGCCATACGGTCTGACATAGTCCCTTGTTGATGACTGGGGTGTCCCATTGTAGGCTAAAGCAGTACATGTATGCTTATTGTGTGTTACTGCTGGTGAATCCAACCCCTGTATGAACTGTAGTACTACCTGAAGCTGTATGCCTAAACAGCACAGTATGGTGTAAGTGCACATTTATTGGAACCACTGTTATGTGTGTTCCCTGTAGTCCTCACAGATTACATACCTCAGGCATAAGGTCTGGTAACTACTGACACACAGTACTGTAAGGTACACAGGTAAAAGTCACCTGGGTTGCCATACCTTTGTGTCTGTTATGTATGTCTGCTGTGTGTGTGGGTATGCCTGTACCATGGCCTCTGTCATATGTGTGTTACACGATATAACTGCGTATCTAGCAACATGGATAGTCTAGTACAGCAGTATGCCACCTATATCAACGAATGTGCACATATGTTAGGCAGTGGTCCGCCATCAACGTCTAGTGTGGTCTACTGGTAATACTGTCAGTGGACTTTACATTCATTGCAGTAGATTAAATATTTTATGATGCATTAGCATGATATATCTCCTGTGGCTAGGTGGTGCATTGTGTCACATACAGTGTGCCATGTACTGTTGTATAGTCTTACAAACTGTCCTAAATTAGTTGCTGTGCAAAACATGGTTTGATATATAAAGTGTGCCAGGCACTGTCAGGTATCTGTGTGTTGAGAATTGATATGTGGTATTGAAAGTGTGTATCTTCTGACAGCCAATAAGTTGCAGTTAATTTATATCTGTACTTTAGAATGTTACGTGTGCCACATGACTTGCTCACACATATTGTTTAATTGTCTTCCAGGGTGATGTCCCACCACCGTAACCCGGCATATAGCACGGCCGAGGAGGAAGCGATCACAGCGAGCCTGGTGCAGCACTATGCACTGCTGTTCTCCAGGACCAGCATGAGCGGGCTGTGCTGTGGCAAGACCTTGTCTGTAGGGTAAATGACATAGGCATGCATAACCGGACATATGAGCAGGTACGCCATCACTGCAGTGATTTAATTAGACATGTCCGGCAGCGTGCGTCTGATATCCGCAGACAACAGCTTGCCACAGGTGGGGGGTAGCCATCCATCCCCCCCTCACCAGAGTGGAGGAGCTGCTCCTGAGCCAGGTGGCTCCTAGCCAACAACAACCACAACAATTGACATGTATCATCATGGTGGCTGGAGCCACCGAGCGAGTTGACATGGAGCGTGCAGGTAACATGGCATAGCTGTAGAATACTGTTACCTCTATTGGTAGAGCATGCTTATGTGAGATGTGTACTGTGTAGTTAGACAATGTGGTGCCTAGTGTTGTGCAATACTAATAATTAGGAACATAAGTAGGCCTGTGACTGTCCACCGTTGTACTACTGTAAGATTGCAAACGCACAGTAGCAATGCCACAGTTGTTGCTACTGACAAAGTGTCTGATATCCTTGTAGGTCCCTCTGGTGTGACAGCAAGGCAGCAGAGCCATGCTGGTGAGTGTCCCTCTGGTGTGACAGCAAGGCAGCAGAGCCATGCTGGTGAGTGTGTTATACCTTTAATATTGCTAATTAAATGTGCATGTCATAGGTGAGGTGTAGGCTATGTACATGTAACTCGGCACGCATACTGCATGTTGTGCATGTTTGCTGTGAGACTATGCACATCATAGTAATGTGGGTAGCTGCCCAAAACACATGCTATACACAGAGCATCCCACACAATTGTGGAAACACTGTAGTGGACATCGGATAGGCAGAGTTGATACACATGCACACACCATACACAGCTTTGACATACGTAGTACACGTTAACATGCTACACATGGCGTATTCAGACACCCGCTGTAAGGTCACACTACAGTATTCCAAACCTCATCCACACAGCACACTTAATATACCTGAGAGGTAGATGCCTCACATGTGGCTGTGCAACACTCTTCAACACATAACACATTCATGTTAGGCAATGCCCCCTATTGGGCACCTCAAAAACCCATGTAACAACTGGCCGTGAAGTGGTAAATGTAGCCATGGCACTGCATTTCAGGTACAGCATGCTATGTGCCGGTCTGGCACACATGAGTAGCCTTGAATGACCACATGATGCTGCACGATGATGGCTCATGGTACTACACCCCATCCAGTTGCAGTGGCCACAGTAATACACATATCATGAATTGCTATGCACTTTAATGTTGTGTGTGTGTGCAGACATATGCACCTATACGCAATATGCATAACAATCCCCATTTGTAGAAAGTGACACACATGTGTCTTGTAATGATATGGGGTGTATAGGTCACATGACACACATTGTGTATGTGTGATGTTTCATGTTGCAGTTGTGTGGTAGCATGCCATGTCATGGCTGGCACTGGCATGTCCAAAATATGTCCTACACTCACCATAACCACTGTACAATGGCTATGTTGAGCAATGGTATTCCATCACGTATACATGCACCACTCATCCTGTGGGTATACATAGCATGCATGTGCTACACCTGTGTCCACAATCATCTGCTAAAGACACAGATGCTCTAATCAGAAATGGATATCTATGTGACACACTGATACACATCCAGCCATGGTTTGTATACCTGTGACTGATGGTGCACAGGACATTGCAAGGCTTTAATACCTGCACAGCAATGTTGTGTCCATGTACACATTGCGTTCCAGGGTGTGGCCATTCACTGAACAAAACACACATGCATCAAGGTCATGTATACTGTTATTAGCAATGGCTGTCTACACTCGCACTGCATGCTGCTGAGCAACACATGTCCTGCATGCTGTCACGTTTGATGTAAATGTTTGGCTTGTGATACTGTACCCCAACAGCACACGCTATTGAGTATGTTCAGGATTGCTGGTGGTGTGTGTGTGTGTGTGTGTGTGTGTGTGTGTGTGTGTGTGTGTGTGTGTGTGTGTGTGTGTCTGTACTAGTGAGGAGTGTATTTGTGTGCATGTGTTCATGTGTGCTGACATCATGTACAGGTCATAAAGTGTGTTTCGTGTCTCCCTCTTACAGGTGCTAATACTGGGCTGGTTCAGTGCAGCAGGGAAACTGATGTCACTGAGCATGATAGTGACAATGATGATAGGTGTGTTGAGGCACAGGCATGTTTGCCAGGGTCTGTAGTTGGGCCACCAATCAACACTACATAAGTGTCCACCCCATCCATGCACACAAGTCGTACTGCTAATACTTCTGTCACCAATGCCCTTAGCAGAGGGACAGCGTACAGCCGGCATTGGCCAGGACAGTGTGGTATCCATGGCACATGCATCCCGACACAGCAGCCATACCCAGATGTCTGGAAGGGTATCACATAGGCAGATGTCCAGAGGTTCTCGTCGGAGCACTGTTGCCCATCATGCCACTGGCAGATGTGCCACAGGTCTCAGTACCTCGCGCATGTTCCAGGCTGTCATGGAGGCACAGGCACATATGGAACAGTACACCAGACAGGGATTGAGGGCACAGATTGCACATAACACCACCGTAATAGACAGTATCCGTGACCTAGCTGGTGCCATCCGCAATTACACTGAGGTCACAGATAGACGTTTGGGAGAGACACTAGATGTCCTCCGCAGTGTCATGTTCATGTGTCAGGACAGTGCAGGACGGTTGAGTCGTCAATGTGGACGTAGGCCAGCAACATCAGCGGCTGGAAGTCGCCGTGGACGTCCCTCAAGCAACAGCCACTCCCGTAGTACCAGTCCCAGCAATGTTGGGGGTGGGCTGTCCATAGAATGTCCTAGAAGACCACGTGCACGTGGCTCTGGACAGTGCCAGCAGGGACCTGGGTCCCGTGTACATCCATCTTCCTCTGGGGATAGTACCCAGTCTGGCTTGGTACCCGATAGTGTCAGTAGCACCCCTGCCAGGCACAGGTACCATATCTGTGGGCAGAGACTGTGATCTGTGAAGCCTCGCAGGTACAGTCTGTGGCTGTCCCACAAGTACCCGTATGTGGCAGCCACATGGTGGAACTGTGTGCATGCAGACACACACACACACACACACACACACACACACACACACACACACACATAATCCAGGCACCTAGGGCTAACACATACCCGCACACTTTACATCAACATTGGCCCGTACCATTATACTTGCCCCTCACACATACACACACACACACATACATCTCGATTGGATGGCTCACTGTGGGCCTCTGGCAGACCAACAACACACCCTGTGCATATGATGAAACCTGCGCCACCTCCTGTCATCTGTAACATCGATGCAGGAACCAGCTACCATGGTGCTGATGCACAGGGTGTCTTTATAACAGTATAGCAATGTTAGCATGTTGTCAGCAGTAGAGTGTAATGATATGGTTGAAGGTGTAGCTGAGCAGGCATGATGCATTAAAGCTATGATTCATTGTAGTGTTGTTTACAGCAGTGTTAGTTCCAATTGTATATTGTCTGCCCACGTGCCACTTGTCTGATGTGTGCAGTATTGGCAGCATGTGTTAGAGAGTGGACAGTATGTATGGGATGTGTGTAGCACTTATTTGCAGGTGTACAGTTGTGGAAATGGTGGAGGTGCACTCTCTGCATGTACGTGCATAGTGGACACATGAGCAGGGTGACATGCTCTGTATTACACAGTAACACCATAGTTTCTATTGGTGGCCAGTATGCATTGTACTACACACATTTCAGAACCTGACTACACATGTGTGTATGACATGGTTTGACACTGTGCTGTGGTTGATACTGTTACTATCTGTCATTGTTTTGCATTCTGGTAGTATACATGACTGCAACAGCCTGACCATAACCAATCGTTAGATGTCCTGACAACTGACACACAGATGTAGGGCACACAGCAACATTTGGATCCTTCAGGTACTATCCTATGCCAGTAACCAGTGGTATTCAGCTGCACCCATTACTGAGACCACTCCTGTTCGGCATATGGCTCTTTTAGGTACAAGCAATCACAGTAGGGATATGTCTGTCCACGTGTGCTAATGCATACTGTGGCCTGTACTGCATTCTCCAGGTGACACACACATCCTCCCCAAGGGTATCATACAGACAGATATCTGTTGTCAAACCCATGCTGTAAAGCTATAGGCGAAACTAAGTGTAGTCATCCACCTTTACGGAACATAGTATCCCCACAGTACCACATAGGTAGTAGCCACCAACATCATGAACAGGTACCGATGTGTACGTGCAACCTAGTGTTGCATCATCCCTCCTTTGATAATCACATTCCCTAAGGTATTTTGGAATCCCTCTGTGGATCACATAAGCAATTAGGGGTCTGCATGCATGTCCACAAAGATTGTTGTACACCTATAATGCATAGTCATCATTGACAGACTCTGCTGCATTTGAACAGGTCTGACACATACCTCGGCCATAAACCCTCACACACACAATTCAATAGAAACCATAATGAGTGTGTGTGACACGGATGACCTAGGCAAGGCATCACTGCAGTGGCTGGCCTTGTCACAGGCCTACAGATGTGACCTAAGGTCTGTGAAGCAGCTGCACAGTTTGGCATCTTTGCCAACTGTGTACTTGGATAAAGCAGTTTTCCCTAAAATACTTGGGGTAACAGGTACGTATATATATTTGCCTCATAGCTACCTCACATGTGCAATGCCTACTGATATGTCCTACTGTAGTAAAAGCAAAACCCCCAACACATTGACCAACACTGTCACACGCGTAGAGCACACACACTCACCAAGTGCAGGATTCAAACCCCTACCTAACTAATTCATGATACTACAGGAGTACGCATCAACACGTCATGCTGTACACATTACTGGGAAGTATCTTTTCCACAGGTATATTTGTAGGATGGTGACATAATCGGACTTGACAAAGGATAGTTTACCACTCTTAAGGTGTTTTGCTACTCCCCTAAAAGGTTTCTCCTTCCCAAGGAGACCATACACAAACACACACACGCACACAGTTGTCAAGTGCAGGATTCAAACCCCTACCGAACTACTTCATGATACTAGAGGAGTACGCATTAGCACGACGTGCTATACACATTACTGGGGGTTCTCATTTCCACAGGTATATTTGTAGGATGGTGACATCATCAGACATGACAAAGATGTGTATACCACTTTTAAGGTGTTTTACTACTCTCCAAAAAGGTTGCTCCTCTCCAAGGAGATCACACATGAGCACACACACGCAGTTGTCAAGTGCAGGATTCAAACCCCTACCTAACTACTTCATGATACTTACACATTACTGGGGGTTCCCTTTTTCACAGGTATATTTGTAGGATGGTGACATAATCAGACTTGACAGAGATTAGTTTAACACTTTTAAGGTGTTTTACTACTCTCCAAAACGTTTGCTCCTTCCCAAGGAGACCACACACAAACTTGTCAAGTGCAGGATTCAAACCACTACCTAACTACTTTATGATACTACAGAGGTACGCATTTACATGCCATGCTATGCACATTACTATGAGTTATCCTTTCCACAGGTTTATTTGTAGGATGGTGACATCATCAGACTATACAAAGTGGGTTACATTAGGTGACATTAGGTGGGCTACATTGAAGGAATGTCTACACACTTTGGCCATGTCATCATTAAAGGGGTGTGTACTATCCTGTGACCCCAGGGCAGTAATGACTTTTTCTGTACATACTGGATTACCACCTATGTGGTAATTTTTGTGCACTTTGTTGTAACTAAAGGGGATGACTATGCATGGTTTGGCATTCAGCTTGAGGGCATTGATTTGACACCAGGTATCTGTCTCTGTAAGACACTTGTGGAGGATGTCTGTGTTAGCCATGCAGTCGATTATGGACCACAGTTACCATTCATCTGCAGACCTGTTCAGCCATACACCTCCCATGCTTGCCTGTACCAGTATCTACTGAACAGTTGGGGTCCCAGGTACAAGACCTATGGGATGCCATTTGTGACTGGCTTAGAGTTGGACATGGCATCAGCAACTCTGAACATGTCTGTTTGATCTGTGAGCCACCTGGCCACCAATCCTGTGATATAGCTGTTAATGTTCCAGCTGGTACGCTTGTCCATGATGACAGAGTGGGGAATGGTGTGGAAAGTCCTTCGTGAGATCTGAGTGGACTGTGTGGACTACTTTCACCTCCATCTATGTCCTTGGTAACTTTGAAATGAGTCAACTAGGTTTAGGAGCCAGGATCTGACTTTCACAAGGTGAAGTTGTGGAGAGTCCAGTGTCTGGCGGTCTCCAGTGTCTCTGTTTATGGGTTCCATGACAATTTGCTCAATAGCTCTGTAGACCAGGCTGAGTAGACATATTTGGCAATGGTGTCCATGTTCTGTTGTGGCACCCCCTTTCTGGAGCTGGATGACTGTTTGTGAATGCCATTCTTTGTGTACATAGCCTGTGGTACGCTTGTGTCTGGACAGTGAATGTGAGTGAGGGTCCAGTTCCTCATGGGCCTAGTGTATGACTCAGCCTGGGACACCATCCAGTCACATTGATGCTGTGTTCTCACCTTTGGTGAGGGCTGTCTTTACCTGCATGTCCATGACGTCTGGGGCTCTGCATCCTTCTGTGATGGGCACTGGCCCTTTTGGGTGTGATGGGGGTGTTTACACTGAATCTGTCCCCCTGGATGTGGGCAATGAAAGTTGTTTTGGTGTATTTATTTCCTTTTTTCAGTAGCCGACGGCATATTTGGAGGTTGACACCTACATGTCTGGTATAGCTACCAAAGGCTTTGTGGTTGTTATTCTCACATTCCTTGGCTATTTGTCTTTAGAAACTGTCCTTGGATTATTTTATGAGCGATCATTGTTTCATCCTGATAATGATCAGTGATGCCTTACCTTTAGTGAAGTTGGTTCTATCATGTGTTCGTTTCCTCCTTCTGTTGTCTAGCTTATTTATGGGCAACAACCACCTAATTGTTGTCCTATTTTTGGAAGTGTGCATATTGGTTTTATTTGTGATGTCTCATTCCATGCATCCCTGTAGATGCTCATAGGATGCACTTGTAAATGATTCTGTGGATTTTGTACCATTATCCTATAGCAAGAGGGCTTTGGAACACTCCACTTTGGTCTTTGGTAGTGTGCAGTTTGCTTTTGCAAATGTCTTCACAGTGGTTTCATTGACTGGGTGAGAGGGCTGGATGTGGATGTCCAGTGTGATTACTTCATGATCTGATATTACCAGTGAGGGGTTTATCTCTGTAGTGGAACACTGGTACCCCATGTTGGTGATGATCATGTCCAGTATGTTGTCACCTCTAGTGGGCGTGGTGACCAGCTGTTCCAGGGTGTTAGGGATTTTTAACTCTAGGAAACATTGGGCGAAGGACGTTGTACACAAGTAATTCCACCACTCACTGTTTGGGTAGTTGTAATCTCCTCATATAATGTTCCACTGTTCTCCGGAATACTGAGTGAGGTTCCTGAGACAAGGTACGTGATCTGTAGCAGGCTACAATCTGATGGCCAGCTTTGGCCAATATTAGTTGCACTTGCGTGGTCTCCAAGGCCTCATGCTGTGCCACTAACTTGAAGGTGTGGGTATCCATAGGTGAATGGGTACACCCCTTTCTTTTGTATTTCACTTGTGGTTTTGAGTCCACAGGTCAGAGGGATTGTGAGTGTTTTATGTGGACCATATCCAACAGCTCTGTGTTTGACATAGCTTTGTATGTTAAGCAGTGAACACCTCTGAGTAGGCGATATGCAAGGGGAGTACATATGGAGCATTTTGAGATGGTCTGTGTATGGCATGTAATTCAGGCTACTAATGCTCTTTGTGTGGTATTGCTGCTGGCTTTCCAGTTGTTGTAGTTGTCTTGTGAGGTACATAGCAACGGTGGCATTATACTCTATTATAGTTCTAGTGAGTGATGTCTACCTATGACCCAAGGTCTCTTGTCACACTTTCAGTGTGAAGTATACTACCACCTCTGTTGTAGTTCTTGGCTACAGAGTTTTTAACATAGGGGATGACAGTGTACCTTTTGGCATTGAGCTAGAGCCCATGGCTTTGACAACAGCCATCTGTCCCAGTGAGGCCCTTTTTTAGGATGTCCACTTCTTTTGAGTTTACCATTCTGGCTCCTGGTTAGCATTCCTCTGGAAAATTCAGCTGCCACAGACCTGCCATGTTAATGTTTACTTCAGGGAAGTAGATACTACACAGCCTGGGAAGGTATCTTGTCCCATGGCTGCTGTGATACTGGCTTTGGAGAGTGTTTATTACCTGTGCAGCCATGATGACAGCAACTTTGCAGTCTTCCATTATAGAGATGTGCTCTTTCATGGGTGAGAGGGGGGTACAGTTAACAGTGATTCTGTCTGCCAGGATGTTGGCAGTATCAGTTGGCTCTGTACATTTAATGCCATTGAGCTGTAACTCTGAACAGATCTGAGTGTAACCATGACATGAACCTGTCTGTTGGGCAGAGATCGCCTGAGTAGACAGTATGCCACAGAGTACAGATTGGGTTACATTCAGTCTTGTTGCATGGGGTGACAATTTGAGGCCTGCAATCCTCTTGTTAAGGTACTTCATTGGTCTTTCTAGCTGCTGAACGTGTCTAGTCAGATTCATCGCAAGTGTGTTGTGGTACTCTGACAGTTCTGATGACTGCTGAGTAGTGGGAACCTCCTCCTTTGACCTACATGCACAGACCTTGGCAGTTTGTGTGAACACATAGCATGATTTTCCAACCACTTTGTCAATGTGTTTCTGGAAGTAGAGATGACTATACACATTTGTCCATAGATCCCTGATTATCACATCCGTATTTAGACTAAGTGTGTGAGCATGCCCGGTATGACCTTTCAGTGTGATGCTGAATGGAATCCACTACATTTGTTGGAGTGTGTGAGCATGCCCAGTATAGACATTTATACTATATGTGTATGGAAAATCAAGTTGTATTTTTACAGCAGGGCTCACCTTTGTGTCATAGATCAACAGGGATCATGCTGTGCCTGCAGGGCTTCCATGCGACACTTTGCATAGACTTGCCAACATTTCTACATACAGGGGGAACAGCTATTCTTTGTACATTTCTACCCAGGGGCACACCTGATTGTTACTGTGGGTGTACATAGGATGTGGGTTTCACCTGACACTTATACACATTTGCTATGCCTGCACTGCTATGTACAGGACACCATTTCATTCTGTACTGTTGCCTATTGTAGTGGCTTGAGGCATACTACTGTACTACGGATGTTGGCGTCCAATGTCACGTATGTTACACTGTGACTTCATAGCCTACACAACCCACATCACACCGCCTAGCCTGATGTTCTCGGTCTGCATAAGCGTGTGGGGGAGGTTACCCATTTGCCTCTTTAGGGGCATGATACTGCATTTCTTTGTGTTTGCATTAGTGTACAATTGTCCTGCTGTGTCTGTGCCACTGAAATGTTATCGTGGCTTAGTGGTTCAGTACTGTGACTATAGTGCACAGTATCCTGGGTTCGAGCCTGTCATTGCTTTTTATTGCCATGCTGAGCAGACCAGACTGCTTAAGGAACAGTACAGTAGATATGAGCATGTTTAACTGACTTTGCTCAGCTTTGGCTAACCTTGCCCAACATTGTCCGACGTTGCGCTAGGTGGCACGAGCAATTTTGTGAACATATACTAGATATTGGTAAAAACTGCTTAGCACTGTTTTATATTGCTTAAAACAATGGCAATCATGCCTCAGGTGGTGCTACAGGGTTGCCTATGTCGGATGCACATAGTACACTCCCTATACATGTTTGAAAACAGGTAGTGTCGAGTTAGGCATCTTTTTTATTTTATGTGCGAGTCAGAGAGAGGTATAATTTCCAGGGTTCCTACTGAGCCAGTGTATGTGCTATGCATTGCCTCTTTGCCAAGGCATACTGGGCACGCCTCCTTCTGCCTACTGGGGCAGGCTCAGGTTGTTCCTCCTCCGAGTCACGCTGTGCCTGTGCAGGCCTTGGCAATGGTGGGGGGGCTGTTTGGCCCTGTCCCATGCTGTTCCTGCTGCAGCTGTTTTCGCAGGATCATATTGTGTAGCATGGCACATACCAACTACATGTACCCAAATTGTCATGGTGAGTACTGCAAGGCTCCACCAGATGTGTCCAGGCAACGGAACCGTAACTTGAGCATCCCAAACACATGCTCTATTACATTTTGTGTTTGTGCGTGTGCCTCATTATGGTGTTCTTGTTCAGGTGTGTGTGTATTTCTGATGGGTGTCATCAGCCGTGGCTCCAGTGCGTATCCAGCATCCCCCACTAAGTGACCATCACGGATGTCCCCATTGGCAAATGTCTGGTACAGCTGTGACAGATGCCAGATATGGGAATCGTGGTAGCTTCCAGGGCAGCCAGCACACACATTCGGTATTATGCCCTGAGCATCGCACACGACCTGGCAGTTGATGGAGTGGAAGCCCTTGCGGTTGATGTAGGCCCTACCCCACTCACCGGCTGGTGCTTTGATGTGTATGTGCGTGCAGTCAATTGCACCCACTACCTCAGGGTATTCCGCTATTTGATGGAAGAGATGCATGTTGCTGGCCAAAAACCTCATGGGAATTGGGGAAATATACATGATCCTCGACATGTGCTGACATGGCATTCAGGAACTGGTGCAGTACCCTGGATGCTGATGCTTGTGAAATCCCCATCATATCACCAGTTGGTCTCTGGAAGGTACCTGTTGCTAGTATTCTTAGGCCAACACATACCTTGGTTTCCACTGGGATGGCTTCCCAGTTCCCCTCTGTTGGCTCTGTGTGTGAGGCGTGGCCTGCACAGCTCAACAATTTGCTGCAGGAGGTCTCTGTCCACTCTAAAGCGCTCCACTATCTTCAGCTCATGTAGTCCCTGGTAGGTTACCCTGGGTCTGTACACTCTTCTCTGTCTCCTCACTGTGGGTTGCTCAGCAGCATTCACAATGGCACCACCCTCAGCATCTTGCACATGTCGCCTTATAATAGCAATGGCAGCCCCTAACATTCTTTTGTCTCAGTTAAGCTTTTTAAGTTTTCACTTCTCTTTCTAGACTGCAGTGTTTCTGAGAAAAACATGGGGGAATGTTGTTTGCAGAGTTTTAAGTGCTGGGCTGGGCTAGGCTAGTGTACTGCTTGTGTAATTGGCTGATTCTGATTGATTTCACCTGGCAGCTCTGCTAGTTCCCCCTTGGTTAACTTCCTACTACTTCCTTTCCTTCCTTTTCCCATTTCTGTTTCCACAGGTGGCAGCCCCGCGCAAACACGTGCACACAGGCTTGCACAGTCTTACACAGGCTTAGATGGGTGCACATTCTAGCATACAATCTTAGACGTCCTTACACAGGCTCACACACACGCACACAGGCTTAGACAGGTTTACTGGCGCGCACACAGTGTAAGCAGCTTTGCAAGAAACTTCAGTGATAGCCACGGCGTACACCTTCGTTTTCTGGTTTTCAGTTCAGACAACTGTAGACATGCCTCTTCCAGCCCTGAGTAACTCATAGCAAACACATGCCACTCTCCTCCAATAAGCTTACAGTCTTTTTGATACATACCCCCTCATGATGTCACCTATCTTCTACTCTTACACTCTACGGACATGGTTCACATTGCAGGGCAATTTGGGATTCACTATCCTTCTACTCATTTGCATAGGATTGCCTACTAATGCTTGGTTACATCTCTGACTGTGCTTCCCCCCTTAGCAACCACTACTCAGTAGCCATGTTGTCTTCAGCCTGCCATTTACCTGCATGGCAGATGGATATTTTGAATAAAATCCCTATTTGTGGCTTTTAGTTTTTGTTTTTCTGGTTTTTAGAGCGCCACACGTTTGCGCTGCACTACGCTTAAACATCGGAGATCAAGGGAAAAAAAATATTTTTTTACTATTTTGCAATGTATAAAAATGCCAATGGCCGTATATTTGGCCATTGGCATGCTTCCTCAACCGCATGCATCCTTTATTTGGAGCTGTCATGGCTCCATTTTGCTATTTGCAGAACGGTACTCAGTTGCCAACTGAGTACATTTCTGCAAATAACACTACTCTTACTCGGACAGGTTAGTGTTTCCTGGATCACAAATTTACCTCATTTGCATAACTTTCAGCAGCAAATTAAGTAATTTGTTTAAACTAACCCTGTCCGTGCAAGAGTCGTTTTAGGAGCTCTCTTGCACGCCCCTGCCGGCTGTTCCTGGATTGCTCGGCAGACATGTTGGCTTGCTGTAGTCTTACTCTACTCTTAGACTCCATGCAAGCCTTCATGAATCCAGCCCTATATCTTTTTTTTTTAGGATTTTATTATTGAGATTGACTTAGATCTTAACGTTATTTATAGGAGACCATATTGAAAAGTATAACCAAAGTCTGTGTATGAAATGTGTTTAAAAGTAATGTTTCAAAAGGAAGATTTTTTTTTTGTTTGAGATTTTACAGTGATGGTATAGCTAGATCACTGCATATCAATTTTTTTGGCTCAACAGTCATTGTTGGAGTACATTACCACTAAAAGATTATAGTAGCTGAGGAAGGAATAAGTTGACTGTTGTGTACCTTTAACTGAGGAGATGTCGCCTTTTCTGGTGCAACAATGTTTAGTTCATATTCTGTATTTATAGTCAAATGTGCATTCTTATCTCCACAACTGCAAAATTGCTACTGGTTAGGAATAAATGAAGTGGTTAGTAATGTACGTCCTTAGTCCTTTTCTTTTCAGACCAAAATATTAGATTTCTGCTTTTGGGGGACTGGAAACCAGATCAGTGATCCTCCCTAGGAGGAAAGTAACCATCTTCCAGAATCATAAGGATATAGAGAGAGCCTTCCTTCTGCAGTCGGTGGGGTGTTTACTATTGCTCCAGATACTACATCATCAGGAAGAATTAAAGTATGTGAAAGTATAATGTATAGTGATCTCAGGGCACATGATGATGGCTTGCTTCCTTTAGGGTGGTCACTGCTCTAGGGTTCTTCAGATACTGATGGAGGATGACAACTGGTTAGACTAATAAAGGCTAAGTAACTGCTGCTTTGACATACTGTGTACCCATCCCATGGAAAGTAGGGTTTTACATACTGTGTACCCATCCCATGGAAAGTAGGGTTTTGAAGATGAAGGGACTACAACTATCAGTTGTGTTTAAGAGACCAGGAAAATCTGTGGAAATGCAGGCCTATTAACATAACAGCAGAAACTGGAAAAACCAGAGACAGAACCCTAGGGGAAAAGCTGATTTCTTTCCTAGGAGACGGCAATCTGTAGAAAAAAAGCAAGTATGGGTTCATGGCTGTCAGTCAAATGTGATCCAGTCATGACTGAGATAGGGAACTTTACAACAGAGTAATTGATAGAATAGGTATGTCTGGGTTTCACTAAGGCCTGTGACTCTATTATCCTTAGGCTGCTAAGTCAATTACATTTAAAAGGGTTAGGAGATGAGAGCAAAGCCAGTTAATTGATTGCATCATGGCTAAATAGTAGGAAAGAGAGGTGTGTGGGGTAAGGCTTGATCTCCGGAATAAGAAAAGTTACTAGTGAAGTATTGCAGGGGTCAACTTTTCAGTGTTTTTGGGTAAGACTTATCTGAGAGAGTAGAAGAAAGGATCAGCCGATGACAGAGAAGCAACATGCTGCAGTGGGTGGTGGGGGCTGTATGGTGAGGGTTATATGGTTCGGTGAAAGAGTCTAGACGTGGATTTGGAAAGTCTCTCACTTCTTCAGTGGAAGGTAGCAGCTGGGGGTCATTGGAGACGGTTGTAGAGTACTGCATCTGAGCCAAAGCCACCCTGATGTGAACTACTAGGTGAGGAAGTGAAATTGATGGACAATGAATGCTCAAAAGACAAGCCACCCTGGTGGAATAATAGTATCAATGGGCTATACAACAAAAGGAAAAAATATGAAAAGCCCCCTGACCAATCTGAACAGGCAGCTAAGAGGGTTAATTAATACTTTTTAAAGAAAAAATAGCTTCTCGGGCAAAGAACAAGCACAAAGCTTTCTACAGCTGTGTCTGTAACTTCAAGGGAAATGCACAACAATTCACAGAACGAATTGTAAATGGCATCACACACACACTGAATTGGAGGCCTTTGCCAACCTTTTGGCTGACGGGTTCAGCTCAAATTCTACCCCCTCCTCCTGATGGTCCAAAGGAATTGCTCATGCCACAATCTCTCCAACCATTACTAGTGAACAGTACATGCATCTGTGGCCCCCGATGACATTCCGGGATGCTTACTGAAGAGCATGAAACATGGCCTCTCTAATCCACTTGAATCACTTTTCAACTGGAACTTACAGTCAGGTTTGAATGGAAGATGGCTCAGTCACTCCCCTGGACAGAGGAGGTCCAACTATCAATCTGGATAACTACAGGCCCATAAGTCTGACCAGCCTTATATGTAAGGCCATGGAAAGAGTCATCATGGACATAATAAAAGAGGACATGGGTAGCCTGCAAAAGCTGGACCCATCACAGTTCGGCTTTGTTAAAGAAAGGTCATACCTATTAAATGTGGTGGATTTCTTTGAAAGAGTAACCAAAGTAATGGATGACAGCGTACTGCGCACACAGCATACCTTGACCAGGCCAAGGCTTTTTGATACAGTACTCCACTCGGGCATTATAGACAAACTCGCTAAATTAGGCATTAACTCTTTTATCACTGAGTGGATAGCCAGCTGGCTCACTGATGGGATCCATGAGATATCCAGGAGGTAGAATTGGTGAGGCCACCTCCACAAAGACGCCAGCCACTAGTGGAGTCCCCCAGGGCTCAGTACTGGCTCCACTTCTTTTTGGCATCCAATTCTCTGAATTGGAAGCAAACACTGATGGTTCATGTCTGACTAAGTTTGTAGATGATTGCAAGCTAGAAGTTATCCTAGATTCCCTTGCAGACACTAGCATTCTTCAAGAAGGCCTATCTCTGACTAACAAATGGTGCCAAAGACAAGATCTTAAACTCAATACTAAGAAATGCATAACTGTAGCCTTTGGGAAGTAACCATCCCAGCTAATTACTGTGTTGATAATATGCCCCTAAGAGTTGACCAACTGGTCATGAATCTGGGTATGCACATAGACAGTAGCCTTACCTTTGACCACCAGTTGGCCACACTAGTGATGGGATCCTTTTACGCTGTGCAACTTGTAAGTAAGGGCATGGCATCTAAGTCAAGAGGTCATTATCCCACTGTACTCTGTCAGACCAGTCATAAAATACAGTGCTCCCTTTGGTATGTACCTGACCAGGCATATGAGACAGAAGTTCCTTACAAAAAGAATAGAAGGCCTAACAACCCTGTCTTACCCAAAGCACCTTAAAGCCCTTTCCCTGTATTCAGTCTCCTATAGACTGCTGAGGGGTGATCTGTGCCTGGATTACGAGGCATCCACAAACCTCACACTTTTGAATCTCCTGCATATTCCTAAATCAAACAGTAACTACAAATATAAGGTCTAATAACCTGAATTTTGTCTGTGATTTAAACAGAACATGCTGGAGGGAAAGATGCTTCTCCCAGAGACTGCCCCTCATATGGAACAGGCTTCCCATCCATGTGAAGATGAATCGGTCTGTTACCCTATTAAGTGCAGTCTAGACCAGTGGATGGGGAATAGGCAATTTACACTGGGCCTGGCACATATGTCTTTTACGAGCAGAGGAAGGCTATAAATGCCTGGCCTTTAATCTTATGTTTAGACACAGGATGTCATTATTTTGGGAAAACTTGACTAGGTTTAGAAAGGCCCCGTGGGTTGTTAGAGTAGTAACAATCTATGAAGACAGCAGCAAAAGGATCTAGGGATGCTGGTTATACTTGGACCACACCTAAATCAGAGTGACAGGGCAATGACAGCAGCCAACAGAATGGTGGGTATATACCAGTGGACGCAGAGAGAAAACTTTTCTTTTTGTGCGCCCTGAGCAGGACTTACCTTGAGCACTGTCTGCAGTTCTCGAGACAGTACAAGAAGAGGATTATCACAATCAAGAATGAGTTTGAAAGAAAATCGCTAAAATGATGTGTGTGATGGAAGGCAAAGAATCTGATCAGAGACTAAAATGATGCAGAAAAGCGTGTTAGGAAGATATGAAGGGTTGCCCTTGGTCAGGGAGAACTGGGCAGTGGTAGCAAGTTGTCATTAGTAACTAATTCTTGAATTCCTGAAGGTGTCGTAGGGAGTACTGATAAGCCATAGAATGGATGGAAGAAAGAAATTTGATTCAGACATTCAGAGGTAGTGGCACATGTGAAGAAGTGGTGAGTGGGAAGGTTGGGATGGAAGCAAGGTAAAATGCAGAATGCACATAAAGGACAGGGTAAATAGGCTGGCTCTCTTTTGACTTCAAGCAAAAGTAATTGATTAAAGTGTCCCGCAGCTTTGCTGTGATCTTCTGTTTATATGGGTACTTTGTGTCGGTTAGTGGGTCTAACCTTCATTTTTTTTTAACAGCGTACCTTGTTTAAATAACTGGCCAGTGGTAGATTGATTTTGGAAGCACCTTTGTTTGCGTCTGCCTCCAATTGAACAAAATGTTTTGGATCTTCTTGTTAATGTAATAACTTGGGTTCCAAAACCAAGCATGCCTGTTGTCATTATGTCACTAGCTTTTTTTTCTCTGTATCAAATCAAAAACCCGGTGACTCCATATACTTTGTTTATGTAGCAGAGTTATAGAACCCATTTCCCCACTTATCATAAATTAAATGAACCGTCACAGATTTCTTGATAAAGTTAGAATCCAAATAATTTTGCCCTTACACCTAAGAACACCCTCTAACTGCTGATCATGAACAAAAGCTGGTACTTCTCACTAAATGCACATAGAGTCATATGCTTTCATAGCAGCTGCTCTTCCATCATGCCTTTGCCACTAAATATTGATTAGCTCATTCTGTAAATTCTTTTCTACCATCTTCTCATAATTTCTACTTTCTAATCTCCCTAATTTCTATTTTTTCCCTTTGCACTCCTGCTACTGTGATATTGTACTATATGCTATCACTTCCATACACATGTAAAACTCTACTTCACAAGTTAATTTAACAAAGATATACACACTACTGATATATGTAGTTTTGATTTATACTAATGCCACCTGCTTTGTCTGCTATAAATTGTATTGTAATTTTGTGGAGCCATTCTCTCCAGAACCCCACTGAAAAAAGTTTTTAACTCAGTCAGACTGTCCCAGTTTACAAAGGGAAATAAATGCATAATATAAAATAAAGTAACATATTTGTACCACAGTGCCTGCCTGTCATCAATCCACTCCCTAGCTGCCCATTAATTCCCGACTGGGGTTAGAAGTCTGACACCTTTTCTTTACCTTCTGGGATGAGAGCTGCTAGGGCTCATTCATCCCTCTGTCAGGTAAGATCTAGTGGAGGCATGGCTGTCACTTAGACAGCCATGAGAGGAGTTTCTATACTTTCCTAACGTCACCTCTTGTTGGTGACATGACTACCTGCATCTACTCATCATTGGAGCATGCCTGCTCACTCCAAATGCTAGCATCAATGGACTGGGAGACTATACCTACATCTCTTTAACTACCTTGGGAAATGGCCCTTTAATTTGCCTGGAGTGAAAAGTTTGCACCTCTCCTACCCACTCATAAACCGGCTATTCAAGCATTCCTGGTGGGCATGTTGACAAAAGGTTGCACCTCTCCCATCTTTCCCAGCCTGGCTGTTCCAGCACGTGAACTACAAGTTGAACTTTGATCATCTGAGTTGCAGTTGGGGCTTTATTCCATTGCTCCACAAAGTAACGTGCTCACTGGTTCTTAGTAGATGCCTTCTTGTTTTAAGCAGATTAAAAGCAACTGTCCAAATGAACATTTGTTCTTATTTGGAAAAGAAGATCGACCATAGCCCATACAAATTTTCTTCAGCTCATTTCCACTGTTAGTGGTTGGGTTTCTGGTTCTTGCCACTAGTTGTATCATTAATAGTGTTGTCTGATGATTTTTTTGTGTTATTTAAATTCTTCACATTTAAAATGTGTGAACTGAAGTCATGACCACAATAAAAAGCAGGACTTTTGAGACTTTGGATGAGTAACCATAGTCTACGCAGGTACTAACTTTTAAGAAGTTAATTAGGAAACTTGAATGTTAGGTGTATAGAAAGAATTCCCTATATGGTTAATACCAGTGGTAGATTCAGTGTATTTTGGGCCTAAAGCTGTTTTCAAACCATGGGCCCCCTGCACACATTTTTAGGACCATGTACACATTCATGTATTCTTTTGAGCCTCATCTGTAAGGCTATGGAAAATGATCACTGTGTGTTTAGTAATTAAGGACATTAGAAGCTTACACTGTCTTGCCTGCTTTAACCTGGTTTACTTCTTTAAGAAGGTTACTGAAGCATGGGATGAGGGCAGATCAGTGCACATCACATATCTGGACTTCATAAAGGCATACAACCCCATCCCACACTCTGGTATTGTAGATAACTCTCTCATCTAAATGGAAATATGTATACAACATGTTGGATAGCAAATTGGCTCACAAATGGAACCCAAGAAGTCAGGGTGGGTGGCTGTACCTGCTCTAAAAGACCTTTCACTGGCAGTATGTCCCGTTTGACATTTACTTCTCCAAGATCAAAGCAACTGTTAAGTGTTTATGGCCGACCAAGTTTGCAGATAGCTGTAATATTGGTGCCATAATAAACTTCCCAGGTGAGACACCAACATCCTTCAAACAGACCTTTCTGAAAGAAACGGCTGGTGTCAAAACCATGAGCTAAAACTTAATCCTAATAAATGTATAACCATATTCTTGCATGACTTTTCTTGTATCTGTCACATTGATAATGCACCCAGGAAAGTTAATACCAAAGTCAGGGATCTGGAAACCTATGTTGAAAATTAACTGTCCTTTGATTACTGCATATCCACGTCCTTTTTAATTGCACAGATTATGTTTAAAGGAATGAAGTCCAGGGACATAACTATTCCACTGTACTTGTCTCTCATCAGGCTCTTCATTGAATGCAATGCTTGATTCAGTATGTACCTGTCCAAACACTTGTCACAACTAGAGTGACCACAGTACTTTCCTCACTAAAAAAATCAAGGGCCCGAATTACAAAAACTATGCAAAAAATAACTTTCTTGGGTGGCATAAGCCATGAAACCTTGTTGGCTAGGCTTACGTAGACCCTTGGGCCGATAGCCTAGTACCTACCTATGCAGACCACCTCACAGCCTGGTCTCTTTTCTCAGTATCTTACAGGCCACTAAAACGTATGCTCTGCCTTGTGTGTACAATCTCCGTGCACCCTGTCATATCTAATACACTTTTGCAGGTCCAGTGGTAGCATGAACAACCACTCTAGGGATCTCGAGCTCTTTTGTAAGAAAAATAGAATAGGGATTGGAGTGTATTGCGGAGAATACCTATTCTGTGCCACATAAAGTGAAGTACCTCTGTCACTCTATTCAGATGTAGTTTGGATGAATGAATGGATGGGAAACCACAAGTTCACCCCTGGTTTAACAGCCATGTCCCTTATGGCTAGGGGCAACAAGTAACTGTCCCAACATATTTATCTTTGGCTCACCTCTGGAATATTCGCATGCAAGATATAAAGGCTAAAGACTACCACGGGGAATGTAAGGCTGGGCTTCTTAAGATCCTTACAGATCAGTAGCCTAGTAAGTAATTATAAACTAATTGATTCACCTTCTTGGAAGGTTGGTATAATGGTTAAGAAGTTTACCTTATAGGCACAAATTGCAGAGTTTGATTCTCACATGGGGTAATTGGCTAGGCTTAAAATGGCCCACAAGGGCAAGTTAGCCTAGTACTAACTAATGAACCTATGATTGCTTTAAATTTAAATTATGTTGTTTAATACAGCAACATTTGTTAGTGTGTTTCAAATTTGTGGTTTTAAATATTTTTACAAAAAGCAGTGAAACGTAATGCATTAATCAATAATGACAAAAGTACCCAATTCAGAACATTTCGATCATAAAAAATCACTCACACTGCTGACATAGTAATTCATAAATATCTGTACTCCTCTGTAATTGCTGTACTTGCTGCCATTGAAAAATAAATAGCCTATGATGTATTAAGAAAATTGGTGTGCTGATAACATTGCCATAACATTTCCTGAACTAGATCAGCTATGCAATAAGGAATGGCTGGCAAAAACCAAATAAAGGCTCATAGTTATTAGGTATGCAGTCCAGTAGACCATTAAGGTGCCTAGCCTAAATTTCCAGTTTGCACCAAAGCACAGTCTGGTAAGTGACTTGCACAAGGTTATAATGTAGGCAAATGATGTTGGGAGAGATTCAAATTCTGCGCCTGTAGCACAGGACGCAGCTCATGAACAAATCAGAGCTTTAGTCCTCTGCAGTAATGTCTAGACAGAGTAATAGATTTAACTAAATCCAGATGTCCTTTACAATCTGATGTACTGCAAAGAAGTTTGTATCACATTAATATGCAGCAATTACTGCATAATGGATACTGAAGATCAGATGGTTCTTATCATCACTCCAAATAATGCCAAGTATATGACCTGACAAATGTCAACACCTTCACAGTTATTGGAGGCTGTAAAAATATATTACTGAAATCCAACATGTTTGTAGTATATTGCACAATCCAAGCCTATAATGGATTAATGCATTTTTTAGTGCAATGAATAAAGCAGAACAATTAAAGAGAACATGCTGCAGGACACCTACATCTCATTTTCAACCTCCCTGTGTCTTCCCTGCCATTATGAGTAGCTATCCCCTTTGTCACTTAATACAGGTCTGACCTACCTAAATGCTGATAATTCTATATTACTACAGTATATGCCTATAGAGTCAACACAGCTGGATTGTGGTCAAGTGGGGCCCTAGATAGGGTAATGAACTAGGTCCCCCTGCAAGCCATACTGATATTTCATTACTTGGCTGTCTCTCCAGTTACCATAAAACACTGTTCAGACTTGTAAGCATGCATACTATTGTTTCTTTATTTTTATACTTCTCACTGAGATTTGGATTTCACATAAAACCTTTTATTTCACATTTTACAGCAGAAACACTGACAGCCATTTTCTAAGCAAAACAAACTAATGTCACATTGAAAAGAATTAGCATGTGAAACAGTGAGCTTCACTTTCCTTGAAACTGCTGGTGAAGTAACTTGATTAGCATCGCACAGATGGCAAACAGAGGCTTGGGAAATCAAACCCTGTACTACAAGACACAGCAGACTCCTCTGCACTAAATGATAGACAAACTGTTGTAGCCAAAACACAGTGCATTTCAAACCTGTGCCTATAAAAAAGGCTACATTTAAAAATGTATTCATAGCTAATATGTTTACTTAAAAAAAAAAAAAAAAAAAATATATATATATATATATATATATATATATATATATATATATATATATATGTATATATATATACTTCACTCTGTTTAGTTTATTTATACCCAAGTAATAAACACACTGTCAACATTAAGGAAACAAAGGATCATACTCAAAGAACATAGCTCATAGGACTTCCAACAAGATGGCTGCACATTAATCAACAGCTTAACTTCAGCTCTCCCAGTCTGAAAACATAAACTGAGAAAAAAAGGAGTGCCATTGAAAGTATTTTTTTATAAAAAAAAGTCATTTACTCAATTGTTAAGTGCGATACCTGGATGCGAGTAAAGAAAAAATTGAAAAACCTGAAGAAACTTCAACTGGAAAAGGAGAAGAAAAAACGCTGTCTGGGAAGGATTCTGCAGCTTTGGGTCAAGGGATGACTTCCAGTTATTTAGAGAAAACTATCAAATGTACTGTGAGGTGATTAAAATAAATGAAACACTGAAGAAATTTATCAAATCAAATAAACGCTGGAAAAAATAAAATAAGCTTTAGCTATTCAGATGAACTGATAAAACTGCAAAAATCAGACGTTAAAATGTTAGCTTGAATAGAGAAAACCTGAGATTTTCTCCTGTACCAGAGAAACTGAATGAGGCAGACTGCATTAATTTTATGAAAGCACAAATAAGCAACTAGACTGATATTCTAGGGCAGGACTTGTTAATTGTAAAGGGCACACTGAGTGTATAGTCCAAACCTAGCCATGAGAATGCAGCCAAGGCTTATATTAGTAAAGATGCACTCATACCAGCAGAACGTGTTGATCCTGACAAAACTGTGGAAGAAGGGCAAAGTATTACAAAACTGGAGACTGCAGAGTTTGTAGATGATTAATCAGTGTACAGCAGGTAGAAGAGAAACAAATGTATTCCAGTAATCAGAAAATGTCAAGAGAAATGTGTGAGATGATACGGGAGATTATAAAACATCAATCACACTTGTGAAATATGCAGGAAAAAGTGGATGAAAAAGACTGGACTTTTGTTGACTGCTAAACTTGTGGGTGGACTGTAAAGCATATACCCCACTTTGTTATTAATGTTCAGAAGGGCAAGGTGAAACAAGTTTGTCTTATTAATATTTGTATAAAACATTTAATGATATAAACTGCATGTAGTAAAGCAGTTTTATGTAGTGTGTAAGCAGGGTGTTTTACATGTGAGGGGAGTCTTTTAAGTGACTGTTGTATGTGTTCTAGATATAAAAAATAATCAAGTACTTTTTAGTTGAAAGAAATATAGGCTTTACTGTATAACGAGAAGAAAAACTGGACAAAAGCAAGTTTAGTGTTAATATGCTGTGATCTTGGGCTGCTGGGATTGGGTAAGGTATAAAAGTGCACTGATTTTGTATTATATGTAGAATTAAGATGTTTATTTCTTAGTTTAATAAGAGTAGATGTCTAGATTAATGCCTCTGGCTTAAGCTACAAACAGTTTTTTTTTCTAAGCAAGTAGGCTTTAAATGAAAGCCATGAAAAATGCTAAGTTTATTACGTATGGAAATACTTGAGCTTGTTTTATTCCATTAGCAAATGTTTGGTGGGTGTCAAGAGTTCTATAGCTGAAGGTGTACTGCACATTCTGTTCTGAGAGTAAAATTTACAAAGCCGAGTGTTTTTTCATGCAGAGGAGCTATCCTTAGGTACAACCAACTAATCTTGAGGATTCCCAAGTGTTCTTTGCTGAGGAAGTGCAAAATTTAAAGGTACGGTGGCAAGCAGTTGATAGAAAAATAAATTATGGGAGGTAATAAAAAAGAGCAGCTTTGCTAGCAGCCTTAATACTTTAATGCAGTTAATAGAACACTGTACAGTATAGCTTTAGATAGCCAGTGCACTTTTTTATGGCTACAAGTTAATGTTTTCTGAAAGCATATAAGCTGTTTTTCCTTTCCATCTGGGAGGGGAGTAGAGATGAGCAAAGAAGAGACGGCAATTAGTGTACATGGGAGCACAGGCTGTAGCATGCACTTTAGCATGGGCAACTTTAATTATGGGTTAGAGCCTATGGGTGCAGCTGTCGATATGGGACAATTATTCCTATCTGGAGGGTTAAAGTTAAATAGTTTTTTTTTTGTCCTAAGTTAATAAGGAATGTGGGTACTTTCAAACAAAAAAAATAAATACATTTTTAGCGTTTTCATTAAAACAGAAAGTCTTGGAAAATATGATTTGGGTTCAAATGGAGGTGAGCAGAAACAACTGTAAAAAGATCAGCCTGCCAAACATCAATGCGTGCATGTAACACAAAGTTGAAAATATGCATTCAAAAACTGCCATGCATCAATAGCTTTTTATCATAATGGCTACGGTGTCCATATTGTCTTGGAATGTCTTATTTTTAAAGCCTACTTGCTTAGAAAATAGCCTTACAGGTACAGACAAAAATGAAAAAGTATTGAATTATATTAAGAAATTCAGAGTGTAAATTGCAGTGCTGCAGGAGTCACATTTTGTACAGAGATGAGCATATGAATTTGACAACTAAAGGATTGCTGGATGGATTTTACGTAGACTATCAGGGACAAAGTAAAAGGGGAGTAATTATACTAATTGCTAGAGAGGCTCCAATAGTGATAGAAAAGGAAAACAAGACAATGATAAAGTTGTGGTAGTAAAGGGCTATTGGTGAGGGATGAGAATTACAGTGGCATGTGTTTATATTCCACTAAAATTTGCTACGATAGAAGTTAAGAAACTGTTGGAAGAAATAATCTGCTTTCAGCATGGAATATCAGTTGTAGGTGGGGAACAGAACTTCATTTACAGTAGTGAGGCTGTATCAGGGGGACATAGAAGGGAAAGTATAACAGAAGAGTGTAGATTTCTGAAAATAATTATGAAAATATTTGCAATGGAAGACATTAATTCAGTAGTAGGAACTCTGACAGAATTTACATATTATTCTCCAAAGTACAATAACTGGGCTAGATTAGATGGAAATTATATTTCACAGGAACATTTGCATTTAATAGAAAGCTTTTACACCCATCCAGTAGCCATTTTAGATAATTCACCATTAAGAACGAAGATAAAAATAGAGTAATGAAGTAAAAATGAGACACTGATACTTACTTTCCCACCTACAAGTTAAAAAGAAAGGAATTTAAGGAATTAGTAATGGAAAGTGTTCATGTTATTAGGGAATGGGAAAATAACTTCAGAAGTTATAGCGAGTGAGTGGGATAAAATGAAAGTGGAGTTTAAAAACAGGATTGAAATGAGAGAAAAGATATGGTTTAAGAAGTACTAGAGATTGCTTAGAGGGACTAACAAAGGTTAAAGTATTGCAGAGTAAGTGGAATCTGATAGAACAAGAAGCAGCAGAAATGCAGAGTGCTAAATAAAAAATAAGGCAATATCTGGATAATATGCATGAGTTTAGAAAATCTGATGTTAAGTGGCTGTTTGTTTTTGATAACTCCAGAAAACAAAAATTCTTAGCACAATGACTTGGACAGCAGAAAATAGACAGGATTGTTGCGAGCTTTATGGGGCCTGTAACAAGAAAAATAACCAGATATCATGTAAAGATGTTATATTTCTGAAATTTTATAAAAAAATGCATAAAGGGAAGAAATGAGGAAATGAAAAAGCACAAATGGAAATATTTATGGAAAACTTAATTATGCCAAGATTAGAAGTAGATGAAACTAGACTAATAGTTAAAACATGAGGGAAAGCTATAATAACTGCCATCAGTCTTCAAGAAAGTCTCTAGAAGCAGTTGGTATTTCTGTGGAAGCTTGTAGGTCAAGAGGGAAGAAAGTGATAAAGATCTGGAAGATTTTGTTTAACAGTATTTTAAAAGAAAGGGAAGCACCATCATCTTGGAGGAAAGCTGTGGTGGCCATAATGGCCAAGGATGGTAAAGCCCCATAGACCCATCTTCATATAGATTCATTTAAATTTTAAACTGCGATTATAAAGTGTTTATATTTGTACTAGCTAAAAGAATGGCAAAGGTGTTGCCAGATTGATATATATGTATTTTGTGGAGGGGAGGCAAACATTTGACAACATTAATAGAACAATGGTGATCCAGAGGGATGCAGAATGTAAGAGAATATTGCTGCTGTTGTTTGGTCTTGATGCAGAAAAAGCATTTGATCACGTAAGCTGGGATTTTGAGTAGGGCAGTGGAAGTAAATGCATTCCCTGATACAATTATCTGTGGAGGATTAGAGGCAGTAATTAACATGGGAGTGTTCCTCTCTATAAGTTGTGTTTGAACAGAGGAAGCAGGCAGGGCATTTCTCTTTCCCTTTAGAATTTGCTTTGTATTTAGAGCCATTGGCAAAGGAATAAGGGACTCAGAAATGCTAGGAAAAAATTGGTATGGTAATCAAGAAAAGTTGTTTTTTATTTGCAAATGATATTATGTTGTACCTAAATCCAGAAAAGGACATCTCAATATTTTGGAACATTTTATGACCGTTTCAGGTCTTTTCTGGACATACAGTTAATTAAGATAAAACCAAGGCTATAGCGATAAGTTTATTTACCCGCACGCAAATTGATTTAGTAATATCCATATTTATGGAAACGCCATACTATTAAGTAATTTAGAAGTGTGGATTAAAAAAGCTTCTGTTATGACTGCTAAGGATATGTGGTAAGAGTAGTAAAGAAAATATAATACAAAAAACTGAGAAACAGTAAGCTCTTGTTTATCAGTGTGGATAATAAAATGCAAGAAGTAAAAAATGTTTTTGTCTGTTTAATTTTATATACAGAGCAAGCATATTTTTATGAACCAGAGAAGTTGTGGGCAATAATTTAATAAATAGTTAAAAGGAATTTGTTTGGGAGGAAAAGACTGTGCAAGAGTTAAGTGGAATAAGTTGAGAATTGCAATAGAACAAGGTTTAGGATTTCCTGATTTGAAGGGATACTTTACAGATACACAGTTGAGGCTCATATATATAACACAAGCAGAAGATTGTAATTCAAAATGGTAAAATGATGATGATGAAGCAGTAGGAAAGTTCAACAAATAGAGAGATTAGGGTTTTAGATGCAGATCCTTAAAGAATATAATAACCATATAAAATATTATATTCCTAAAGTTCCAGGAAGTATTCTAAGAACTAGTCCAACACGAGAATGGAGAAAGGAGATATTGCCAATAGGGATGTCTGCAAGTAGAGGTACAGAAAATAGTCAAGAGCTGGCTAAAATTTACTGGAGAAAGCTGGCAAAGGCACCAAGGTATTGGGAACAAATAACTAGAGAGGGAAGGGTAATAAAATGGAATGAGGCTAAGAGGACATTTGGACTACAGGCTAGAGACTGCCTTCCCTACAAGAGATTGTTATGACAGTATAGGCAAAGAGAAAGGGATTGGGGAATTCTAAGTGAAAGGCTTGCTCTGGTGGAGCATTTAATTGAATCTAGAACAGAAGCTGCTGTTAAAAAGGACTAATAGATAGGGCATATAAAGTGTGTGTGTGTGTGTGTGTGTGTGTGTGTGTGTGTGTGTGTGTGTGTGTGTGTGTGTGTGTGTGTGTGTGTGTCTTTCGGCTTTTCCCAGTTAGGGGTCGCCACAGCGGAACTCCGGTCCGCTAATGATTGGCAGTTGATTTTTACATGCTGAGTTGCCAGCCCTAACGCACAACCTTCAACGAAGGTACGCCCATTCACGCATGTCTCCAAGCAGAAGACGCTGTAGCTGAGAGTCGAATCGGACAGCGTCTTACTGTGAGGCGACAGCGCTACCGCAGCACCACCACCACCGCGGACTAGATGGGGCATATAAAGTATTGAATGATAATTATAAAAAAACAATCAGTGGAGTTTAAAAATATTGGAGACAGAGACTGGAAATGCAATTTACAAGAGAACAATATGCATGGCTCCCAAGTGTGCAACACAGTCCAGAAGGTTGAGGATCTTTATTTGGAAGTATTTGCAGATGTTTAAATCCCAAGCAGACATCAAACAATTTTTCCTCAGGTAGATAACAAATGTTAGAGGTGTAATGGGGAAGAAATAGGTAACCGGGAACTTTGTTTTTTGTGAGTATAATGAGTTGGCACATTTTAAAAATTCCCTATGGAGTACTTTGTCAGAACTGAGGATATCATTTTTTGAGCTGGGACGGTGGCTCTGAATTGGCTAGATATAGTAAGGCAATATTAAGTTTAATTACACTAGCTGACAAAAAAGCAATTGCCAGAAAATGGAAGTCAAAATCTAAACAAACTAACATATGTTTGCTTGTGTCTTAATTGATAATTGTGTAATAGATTCCCTCCAAGTTACAAACATCTTGCAAGTGGGTTTAACGCATGCAAATGACTGGTTCCAAAGTCATGGTCTTAAAACTCAATGCTAAAAAATGCATTGTAATGCCCTTTGGGATACTGTCATCACAAGTTAATTACTCCATTGATAAAATGCACCCGTAAGAGTTGACCCAGTATTGAGGGATCTGGGAACGTATGTAGACTTATCCTTTGAACAGCTAGTAGCTAAGATGATACAAAAACCATTGTATGTTGCTCAACTTACAGGTGAGGGTGTGGCATTCAGGTCAAAGGAAGTTATAGTACCACTGTACTCATCCCTTGTCAGACCTATCATCAAATACAGTGCTCCCCTTTGGTAAGTATCTAACCAGACACTTGCAACAGTTGGAACACCCACAAAAGTTTCTCCTCAGGAGAATTCAGGACATGAATACCCCCTCCTACACTGATTGCCTAAAGGCTCTGTCTGTTCATTCAGTCTCCTGCAGGCTGCTCAGAGGGGATCTTTGTCTGGATTGCAGGGCTTCCTCAGACCCAGCCCTAATGAATCTGTTATACATGTAAAAACACAAAAGCACTCTGCAAAAACACCCACTGGTAATCCGGAACAGTCAGGATACAAGGATCACGAACCAAGTGTTGAATAAAAGTTCTTTAATTAAACTGCTTCACCAGCTCAGCGTTAAAAAGTAAAAAACACTTCCAAAGTATAACGTCAAGCGCTTTCACCCGGGCCCTCCCAGGCTTTTTCAAGACATTTTTACATAGGGTGGTGAGTCTATTTATATTACTCTTAACCAACCCACATATTTTAATTGACAGTCAATTATGTTATTATCACACTTACATTTTAAAGAGATAAAACCTTTTCTATCTCAGTTACATAAGTACAATGTTATACTTTGCTTAAATAACAACCTATACAATTCCCTGTTTTCTTTGTTTCCATCAACCCAAATTTTTTACATTCTATTGGGATTATAGGAAACATACACATACTTCTAATATTAATATCCATTTAAACTTCTAGCTAAAATTCTCTTAAAAATCTTACAAAACTACTTATGGCTAAAAACAACTATTATTTAAACCTAGTATTTTCTATGGTGTAATATACTATTTAATAACATATCCAACATATCGTTTTTAAAACATATAATATAACT
Organism: Protopterus annectens; assembly: GCF_019279795.1. Classification (NCBI taxonomy): domain Eukaryota; kingdom Metazoa; phylum Chordata; order Ceratodontiformes; family Protopteridae; genus Protopterus; species Protopterus annectens. Next base: position 608,444,203 of record NC_056746.1, on the reverse strand, counting down.
TAACATAACATTGGCCAGCAAAAAACTGACCACTAAACCCAATTCTTATGGTCTCATTTAACCATTCTTGGCGCTTTAAATCTTGGAAAAATCTTTTAACATCTCTGAGCCTGCATCCTACCCTGATGTTCATAGTAATCCAACTGTCAACCTACACCATTCAATTCTACATTACCTGTTTCTGGTACTTGTCAATCCAACTTATTTGTTTAAAGGGTGATTGTTCTCATACTTGGTTTTATAACTTTGCTCTTCTAATTTTTAATAAGCTGGTGATACTAATAGCCCCATTAAGACCAGGGAATTTTGCTGCTTCTAGCCTCACTTGCCAAAGCAGCTCCTTATATTCTAAGGATGTTTCCCAGTCCCCTCCTCTGGGGCCAGCATGCACTTGTTCAAGCACCATAAACTTTAATTCCATGTTTTCACATGTCAATGAATGCTTGAAAAATGCATTGGTTTCCTTCCCTTTGCTGATTTCATAGAGGTGCTCGTACACTCTTTTAGCTAACGTCCTCTCCGTTTTTCCTACATAGAAACATTGGCAATGTTGACATAACCCTAAATAAACTACACCCTTGGCTTTACAGTTAAAATACCCTGGAGATTTTATATAAATTTTTCTTGAATTTAAATAGAAACCTTTTTTGTCAATCATGTTTGAACACTGTCTGCAAGTATTACATCTAAATGTACCATTCTTGCTATTCCTTCCTCCTTTCTTTGTATCATAATTTGTTTCTAATAATTCTTTTAAGTTTTTATTTCTCCTTCTAACAAACTGGGGTTTATTGCCAAGTGTTTTCTTAAATTCTTCATTCATAGTTAAAATTGGCCAGTATTTATTAATAATCCTTTCCACTGACCAACTTTCATTACAATTTGTGTGCACAAACAGACACCCTTGTTTTTTCACTTTTTCTCCAGCCTTATTATTGTCGTCTCTACGTTCTTCCCCTAATAAGGGGAAATATTTATCCTTTCTCCGGGCTTTTACCTCTGCTGTTGTTTCATCTATTAATTGTGTGGGATACATCCTTAGAATATAAGGAGCTGCTTTGGCAAGTGAGGCTAGAAGCAGCAAAATTCCCTGGTCTTAATGGGGCTATTAGTATCACCAGCTTATTAAAAATTAGAAGAGCAAAGTTATAAAACCAAGTATGAGAACAATCACCCTTTAAACAAATAGACAAGTACCAGAAACAGGTAATATAGAATTGAATGGTGTAGGTTGACAGTTGGATTACTATGAACATCAGGGTAGGATGCAGGCTCAGAGATGTTAAAAGATTTTTCCAAGATTTAAAGCGCCAAGAATGGTTAAATGAGACCATAAGAATTGGGTTTAGTGGTCAGTTTTTTGCTGGCCAATGTTATGTTAAGTTATATTATATGTTTTAAAAACGATATGTTGGATATGTTATTAAATAGTATATAACACCATAGAAAATCTTCTTCTTCTTCTTTCGGCTTTTTCCCGGTTAGGGGTCGCCACAGCGGATCACCTTGTCCGCACATTGAATGGCAGTGGAGTTTTACGGTGTCGAGTTGCCAGCCCGGCGCCCAACCTTCCACACAAGGCACACTCACACACACACCTAGGGCCAATTTAGAGTGTCCAATCCACCTGCAGCATGTCTTTGGGATGTGGGAGGAAACCGGAGCACCCGGAGGAAACCCACGCGACCACAGGGAGGACATGCAGACTCCACACAGAAGGCTCCCGAGCCGAGGATCGAACCGGAGAACCTCTTGCTGTGAGGCGGCAATGCTAACCACTATATAACACCATAGAAAATACTAGGTTTAAATAATAGTTGTTTTTAGCCATAAGTAGTTTTGTAAGATTTTTAAGAGAATTTTAGCTAGAAGTTTAAATGGATATTAATATTAGAAGTATGTGTATGTTTCCTATAATCCCAATAGAATGTAAAAAATTTGGGTTGATGGAAACAAAGAAAACAGGGAATTGTATAGGTTGTTATTTAAGCAAAGTATAACATTGTACTTATGTAACTGAGATAGAAAAGGTTTTATCTCTTTAAAATGTAAGTGTGATAATAACATAATTGACTGTCAATTAAAATATGTGGGTTGGTTAAGAGTAATATAAATAGACTCACCACCCTATGTAAAAATGTCTTGAAAAAGCCTGGGAGGGCCCGGGTGAAAGCGCTTGACGTTATACTTTGGAAGTGTTTTTTACTTTTTAACGCTGAGCTGGTGAAGCAGTTTAATTAAAGAACTTTTATTCAACACTTGGTTTGTGATCCTTGTATCCTGACTGTTCCGGATTATCTGTTATACATGTGCCAAACAAACAGCACCAGAAACACTAGATCCGGGAATCTTTGACATAAACAGAAAATACTGGAGAGACAGATGTGTCCCAAAGGGTTCCCGTGCTATGGAATAGGCTCCCCATCCATTTTAAACAGAGTTTTTCCCTGACAATGTTCCAACAGAACATTGACAATTGGATAGGAAGTTGTAATTTACCCCTTGTTTGTCTCCCATGTCCCTTATGGACAGAGGCCATCAATAAGAAAAGTTTTATACATACACACATACACATACATACACACACACACATACATCCTTAGTATATGTTAATAATTAATGCCTACTAACATGCCCCCCATATGATACTTGTGATCCAAATGATTTCGGGTGCACAGTCAGGCTTGTAAGGACCCTAGTGGTCATTGGCGTAGTAAAAACATATGAATCCATAAGTAAAGGTGTTTTAAAAACAGGAATGTAGCTCATATGATGATGCTCCTGTTTATTACATACTCTTATGCATGGGCAGTTACTAATCTTGCAGTTCACAGGACCATTGAGGAACTTAGCCCAGATATCCATTTGCCTCAAAGCACATTCTGATTAAGTGACTTGCTTAAGGTTGCACAATAGGCAAATGCGAGCTGACAGAATCAAACTTTGTACCACAGGAACTACAGTTCACAGCCTTTACCCTCTTCGCCATGTTCAGACTAAGGTAGAAAAGGTGAGGGAAGGAGAGAATTCAAACTTGAACCTCTGAGACAGGAACCACAGCAACATTAACCCACTACAGTAACTTGTTAATGGCAATCTTTTAGTTTGTGCTGAGAATTAAGGCTCCAAGTTTCGAGCTGCTTCCCCTTGTACAGGAGCTAGATCCTAACAACAGCATTATACACACGCACAGGCGCTAGATCCTGACAAGCATTACACACACACACACACACACACTCGCTCTCTGTCTCTCTTTCTCTCTCTCTCTTTTCTTTCTTTCTTTCTTTCTTTCTTCCTTGTAATCAGCCAGCTCATAGTCTGGGAGGGGTGAGTGCATTATCATCATCAGCCATCCTTATCAGCCATCCATAGTCAAAGGGGGGTGAGTGCTGTGATTGGGTGTTGGGTAGAACTTCCTCAAGGAGAGAGAGAGATGCAGAATAAATAATTGGAAATGTTTTAATCTTATTGTTGTCCACAGGCAGGAGCCTGTTTTGCCCCTTTTGTAATCAACCACTACTATAGCAGAAGAGATAAAAGACTTGGGTTTTGTGCACACACTTGAAAAGATGGACATGTATACAATAAGAGGAAAGAGAGTTATGTGCACACACTTGAAAAGATGGACATGTATACAATAAGAGGAAAGAGAGCTATGATTTAAGCACAATATTGAGACTAATGGGAGGAGTAGTTTTGAAGGGAAAGGACAAAACGCTGGGGAAATGTTTGGTAGTTCGAAGATGGGGGTCTCATGCTGGACTTGAGGAAGCAATACTTCACAGAAAGGGTGATTGTAGCTGGAATGTTTTGCCTGAGATTGTGTAATAGTATAAGTAATCGGGGGGTAAAAGTTGCTTATGACAGTGAGCAAGTAAAGGATGGGTAAAGTATATGTGAGTGACTGCTTTGTAGATGCTAGCTAAAGTGCCTGAAGTGAAATAACACACCACCTGTTTTTTGTCTGCTGACATCTTCATGTGAGAGAAACTGAGGGGGCTCTGCAATAACTGTATTTGCAGATAGTATGGGTTGATTTTAACATTCTTGCTGACTTCTCTTTTTCATAACAACTATTGTAGCAAATGCTGAATGATCCAAGTTGGTTTTAAGTAGTAGTGTCTGTCAGCATTCATACATCTCAACCTGTTAGTGCAAGAAAACTGGACAAAACCCTACAAAATGGGGGGAAATATTGTTGTAAACTTGGAAAGTTCCTAAAGTAGTAGGGTTTGTTTTAACATACATTTCTGAAGGATTTGAAGTCTGAAACTCAAATGTATATCATTAGTGACTGTAATCCTCAGATCATCCCAGTGATTAGCCAAAAAACAAAGATTTTAGGAGGAACAGACCAAAAATATGAGCCAAAAATCTGGACAATTGAGAGGTATGATCAGGAATATTATTTCTAACCTGAACAAGTTATGAGAAGAGTAAAGTTCCTGAAAATTGGAACTGAAAATCTGTGCTTCCAGTTCACAAGACAAAAGATAAAAAACATTGAGCTGTCACTTGTTATGGTGAAATCAGAATCCCTGTTGAAGTATTTTGTATATTTAGAAGCTAACTGTTCACTAGACCTAAGGCCACATGTCTTTGTAGCAGGCAGATCATGTCAGACAAGTACTTTTGGGAGGACTTAACTTGTAAAACACAAACAGTTACAATAATGAGCCAACAACTTTTGTATATTTTTCTTTTAGTAAGAGTAAAGTTCTTTTGGCTCCATTACAGTGGGACAGTGTGGAAGAAAATATAATTTCTTTAACTGGATTGCTAGGATAGTAGACAATAGATGGAGTTTAAATGTGGCCCGGTTAGATATAGCAATGGGGGCAGGCTAAGATGGTCATGGGGGCTGGGAGAGAAAAGAGACAAAACAGTTGTAAAGAAGCTAACATATGTTTAACGCACCATAAACCTAATACTGCTAGTGTCACAAAAATACCTCTCTGAAGAATTTCTAATAACTTAACTGTAATGTATGTAAATGAAGACCTAATAAGTTACAAACATACCTGTTTTAGTTGTAGTATGTCTTTGGGAGCACTGCTGACCATTATCGTTGTAAATAGGTAGATTCTGTAGTGCATTTGAGGGATATATTGTGCAGCAGCTGTATCAAGTTTGTTTACAGGCTTTGTTTCCTCAGCAACCACTTCCTTAGGAAAGAAAGATAGTAGCTCCTGCACTTTTTATCTTAATAGCTTTGCAGAGCATTTGCCTATGCTAGGACAGCATGTGGCTTTATGGTTAGAGCTTACGCTTTTATTTTCCTAATGGCCTTTATCACAGTCCGAAAAAAACAAAGTAAGTGACATAATGTTTGTAGGTTTTAGTAGTGGTAAATAATTTAATTTTTAGTTAATAGCTTATGTTATTAACATTTGAATGGGTATGTACCCTTTTTGCACAGAAAAAATTACCCAGGCCTCGTATACTGAAATTGCTAGGAAAGAAAGCTGCTCTCTTAATGAAGTTGTTTCTACAGGTGTCTCTTTCTGGTCTGTACAGTGACTATGTACATTAAATGTATTTTTTTTAACTATGTTTATTTTATTGAAGATGGCTTTTCCACAAGAACAACCTTCTTGTTTGCCCCCCCCCCTCCTGTTTATGCAGGCATGACTTGGTTGTCATTCTTAAAAAAAAAAAAAAAAAAAAAAAAAAAAAAATGGATTACTGTTGTACGAGTCTGAATGATGCAGTCGGAGTACAAGCATCAATTATATCTCACATTGCCTCAGAAGCATTGCTTAGCTGGAGTCAATGAAATGTGCCATGAATGTGTAAGTAGTAATTGTTAATAGCACATGAATGTGAGTTGTGGGTAATGCAGGTATCTCGGAGTAATTCTTAAAACTAGCCAGTAGTCTCCATTAGAACTAAACATATGTGTATTTTAAAGCACACAATTCTGATTAAATTTTTCAAGCTATATCCTCTGAAAGTAAGCATGCAGTTATCGTCCGTTTTGAAAATTCCTGTAGTTTATGGCTGACATTTTGCAGTTCAGTCAAATGTTGCTTTTCTTGGCAGACTTTTATCTTTAATGTGGTATGCTGCATCTCACACATTTGCATAATAAACATGGATTTCTGATGTTTTTGAGTGCAGTGGTGATGGACTCTAGCCACAGGTTGAAATTGCTACGCAAGTTTCTCAAACCATTCATTGCAGCTAGGTTGATCCTAGCATTTCTCCTATGATGTCTTATCAGGTTACTGAAGTGATCAGATAAGCACAAAGTCAAGTGTAGCAACCACAGAAAGTGTAGAGCATTCAAGTAAAACCAAGTAAAAACTTTAATAACATGTAGCACAAATTAAAATGTATAAAATCCTAGAGCTCAGAGATGAGTGCTTTCAGTATAATGCCTTCAGGTCTTTCAGGAGCATAGAAAGCTGCTTGCATTTGCATAGTTCATGAACGTCCTTCAGTCTGAAAGAACCAATACAGCTGGAGGTTATCTCCTTAGTTTCATCATCAGCAGCCCTCTTTTTCCCATTTTATTCTACATGGGGTCAGGGTATTGTGTCAGCTGTCTCCAAGTCTCTCAATTCAGTGCCACACTCCTGCCTTCTTCAACACTCATGCCTGACTGTCGCAGATCTTCTTTTACACAATCCATCCATCTCTTTGCTGGATGTTCCCTCTTCCTCTTACCTTCTTCCTGTCTGTCCCATATCTTCCTCACCAGATTGTCTTCTAGTTTTCTACATATGTATCCAAACCACTGTAATGTTCCCTTTGAACTTTTCTGCAGTTGGAGCTACTTTGGCTTCTGCTCTTATGTCCTCATTTCTTCACCTGTCCCACAGTGTGCCTCCTCCCACCCTTCTCAGGCACTTAATTTCCATCCTCCCTAGCTTCTTCAACTGTTCTGCCTTTACTGCCCAGGTTTCTGTACCACACAGTAGTACTGATCACACAACTGTCTTGTACACCTTACTTTTCAGGTTCTTTGGCATTCTTCTGTCATAGACTATACCAGACACTTTATGCCATTTGGCTGCAGCCCCATTGAGACTAGCTTTGACCTCTTCATTCAGACTTCCCTTCTCAACCACCCCTCCCAGATACTTGAAGCTGTTTACCTGTTCCAATGTCTTCCTTTTATCTCTATTCTCAGTTTATTCTGATTTCCCCAATTTGCTGCATTTACCACCGTCTTATGTGTTTAGTTTCATCCTGTGTGCTTTCAGTTTTCCATTCTCCTATCCTTTGCCACATCATCTACATACTGCAACTTTGTTGATCTGCCCCCTCCGACCTGTTTGCTAATGTAGTCCATGAACAGCAGTGGGCTCAGAGGTGAACCCTGGTGTATACCCACTCCCACTGGGAACACCTCTGTGAGGCTGAACACTGTTCATACTTGAGTCACTGCATCCTTGTACATAGCTTGCACTAATTCTACCAATGTTTCTGGGACTTCAAACCACCGCAGTACTGCCCAGATCAGCTTTCTTGGGTCCTTGTCATATGTTTTCTCCAAGTCTAGGAATGCCCAGTTGGACTCTCTCTCCTCATCTCTAGCTTCTTCTCAAGTATCTGTCTCTCTGTGCAAACAGCAGGTCAGTTGTGCTGCACCCTGATCTGAATCTGAACTGCTCATCTCCCATCTTACATTCTACTACTCTGTATACCTGTTTATCAATCAACTTCGCCAGAAATTTCATGCAGTGCGATAGGAGTTTGATGCCTCTGTACTGCCCACAGTTGTGGATGTCCCCTTTGTTCTTGTACACTGGTACGAGTGTGCTTATTCTCCAGTCATCTGGGATACACCTTTCTCTCCACACTGCTATTAGTACCTTCAGGAGCCATTTCTCCCTTATCTCATCCAGCATCTTTATCATATCTGCCGTGACCTCATCTAAGCCTGCTGCTTTCCCTGACTTCATTTTCTTTAGTGCTGTTCTTGCTTCTTTTAGGGTGGGCTCCTCCTCTTCTCTCATCTTAGGCTGTTTCTGTTGTCTTCATTCAGAAGCTGCTGGAAATACTCCTCCTTAGTTTCCACCTTTTTAATAGGGGTTTTAAAGGAGCCATTCCCTTCAGTCCTGGTAATTGGTCAGCTTGTAACTCTGCAATCCACCTCAGTTCAATTATTTCAGTTCTATTAACTAGGTCACCACCTTTTGGGCTCTCCATTATAATTTCCAGTGTCATGAAGCAGAGTTTGTGACCCAGGATGAGCAGAAATAGGATTGCTTAAGGCATTAGTTTTATTATGAAGCCTTGTATCATTTACGTGATGTAGGATTCTGTACTTAAAAGGTCTATTAGTCTTTCCAACATAAAAACCAGTGCATGAATTACAGCATGCAATGTATATAATATTTTTGATATTACAGTCTGCATACATACCAAGCGTATATTTTCTCCCAGTAGTCTGGTGTTGGAAACAGTTTATAGAGTCAGTGTAAGTACAAGCCTCATATCTCTTGCAGGGGAATGTACTATTGGGTATGGTGATTGATACAGTTCTAATTCTGTTACTCGGCATAATATCCATTTCAAGTTCTTTTTATTCTTTAAACAAAACTGGGATTTGTCACTAACAGTATGTTTAATATTTTCATCCACAGTGAGAATTTTCCAATTGTTCCTTATGATTTGGCACACCTGTTCAGCATCATTCGGTACGATCTGTGTTTCTTACTACTTTCTCAGTTTTCCATCTCGCTTACTACCATTCTTAAAGTAAGGTTGGTTCCTAGTACGATTTAAGTGCCCCGTTTTCCAACATTTTTTCGTGAATTTCTTCATCTTTATAGCCTCGTTGTCTGAAGTCCTCTCTCTGCTGTTCTAACTCATTATCATAATTCTGCTCATTTATACAAATTCTGGAGATTCTTAAAAGTTGTCCCTTCATAACATGTGGATAGATATGTCTTGGATGCATATTAGTTCTGTGCAGTAGATTGTTGGCTACCATCTATTCCTGTCTGAAGTGTGACATCCAAGAAGCTCAGTTTTGTGCTGGAGCTATTCACTTCAAATTGTAGGAGGGATGTGGTGCTTAGGTAACCTACAAAATCCACTAATTGTTGTGCATCACCATCCCACAGAAAAAAATATCATCCACAAATCTTTTGTAATAGGGTGTGTGTATCAACTGTTGATTCATCATATTGAACACACAAGCAGATACCCACTGGGCCATAACTATGTCGGAATAACTGTTGGCTCACAGTGTGCTCATCACTACTCCCAACTTCTGTAGGTAGTACTTATCACCATATGCAAAAACATTGTTCTCTAGAATTAAAAGTGAACAAATTTGAAAAACTGTGTTAGAATCAAAGATCCTTTCTTGTCTTAAGAATTGTTGAACTGCCTCAATCCCAAACTCATTAGGAATGACTATGAAAAGATTCTTGACGTCCATTGTCACCGTTCTTATGTTAGTTGTCATATCTAAAGACTTGAAACAATCAGTGTTCTAAGGAAATGTGGGGTGTCGGTCAGTACCGTATGTGCTCTGGAAATCGCCATCTTGAGTTTGTTCCACAAAAATAGAATCAGGCTCTGTTGGCCACCTCTACCAGATACTATTGAACTCATTGGTGGGTTCTGACTATCCTTATGAACTTTAGGTAGGCCATTGATAGTGGGAATTGGTGGATGTGAAACTGTTAGATATTCACGTAATTCTTAAGAGGTGGTACGTGCCATCAGTAAATCATAGAAGCTGTCCTTCACTTGATTTATGATTTTATTCACTTCCCATTTGTAGATGTCTGTATAAGTCTTATCATTAAGCATATGTAGCATCCTGTTATTACTGAAGAGGGTAGAATGGCTGCTTAGGTCAACACCTATAATATTTCATGGAAATGTCTTTTCATTTTAGATGACATACTGACAGAAATGTAACTTTTTATTATAGTCCTCCCGCATTGATAACACAGCATGTTTGCTCTTCAATATCATTTTCCAAGTAGTCTTAACAACAGTTAAAGGTGTCTTGCATGGAATTATTAACCTTTTATAGATTTATTTTTAATTGAGTGGGGGCAGTTGTACGTAGCAGTAAATGGTCACATAAAAATGTGCTATCTCAATAATCCATCTCTAGAGCCTGCACTTCATGCAGAATTACTTCAGTAAGGAGACGGCTTAATCGGGGGTGAGATGGGTGCAGTGTCAGTCATTGAAAATTGCTAGTAAAATAGCATAATTTGTTACTTGTTCAGATTACAGGCTTTTTGCCATAAAGATATGGGTATTTCGTTTGCAACAGTGTTGAAGTTATAAACAATGTGTTTATTTTTTTGTGCATGCTATATACAAGTCAACTTTATGCAAAAAATTAAGTCTGGATGCTAAAAGAGCCCATTGTATCACATTACTTTTGTAGCTGGCGGAATGTTATGCCAGCAGTGTGATTTGAATTATGATATGCCATTCTAAAAGCCAGCTCCAGAGACTGGATAAGATTTTTTTAATTTCATTTGTCAGGGGCTGGCACCTCCTACTCCCCACTGTTAATTAAAAAAATAAATATGGAGAGAAGTTGTGATACAGCCACCCCTTACTAACAGAGTTAATGACCTGTTTATCTCTGTATCTAGCTGTATGTTTGTCTTTCTGTTTGTCTAACTGAATAGGTCTGTGGGGAGGGTCAGTCTATCTGTCTTGTTTGTATGTGTACTTGTCTGTGTAGCTGTCAGTCTAGGTGGTAAACTGTTATCTGTCTAAATTTGATAAACAATTAGATAATGCTGGATCTCACTTGGGAGACGAAAAAAATACCAAGGTGGTTACTGAGCAGCAGACAACTCTGCTCACATAAGTATGTCATTGCTGTTCTGGGTGTATATTTAAGAGGTTCTGTAAAACTGAAGTACATAGACAACTAAATTACATTTTTAGCAGGAGAATGAGAGAATTAACGTATTTAATCTGTTCTTTAAAAGCATTTAACATTCTACCTCCCACCTACCACTTTCTTCCTTGTAATAATTTCTTCACTTGCAGTATGCCTTTCTGAATGTAGCCCTGGACTCCTTCTCTGCCAGCCATTTTAGCACACCATTCCATGAATTTCACAGCCATTCTAGTAAGAAATTACTTGTGCACATCCATAGAAAAGTTGTTCTGTACATTATACCTGTACCTCCTCCAGCCCTTCTTATTTAAGGATATCCTTTCATATCTTCCCTGTGTGATCTTGCTCACTTTCTTGTTGTACATATTTTTTCTTCATCCTCCAGAATGGCATACAGTATTTAAGGCTTTCTTCTTCATCCTCCTGAATGGCATACAGTATGTAAGGCATTACTTTACCTGAGACCATTAGAGGGGCCACATTACTTCTTTGCTTCTGGAATCTGAACACTTGACAATACCAGCATTCTGTTTCCTGCTGCTCCGTCCAGTTCATTCCATTTATGGTGATCCAGTCTATTTATGATAAGTACCCTTGGATCCTTATCATGCCCCTTTGACACGATTTCCACTTTACCCACCATATGTGTGACATCAGCATTGTTGCGACTCGAGCACGGTACGTCACATCTGCCAACATTGTTCCAGTTTAGTCAGCCTTTCAAAATCCTCTCCTAGAATCCCTCCCCTCACTGCTGCACCCATCTTTGTGCTCGCAGTTAAGTGTACTGAATCCAGGACTGACCACTGAGTTATCACATTAATCATTTCACATTTTCCTGGCATTATCCTTCTCACCATAACCCTCTGCAGCATTTCCTTTGACTTTACCCAAGTTAATTTCCTCATTCTTAGTCTTACACCGACTCTGAAGTGATCCCCTGGCAAGTTCTGTAACCCAGTCATAAATGTGAGTCAGGCTTAGCAAACGACTATATATATTTTTTTGCCATAAACGTGTGCTGGTTATTGTCCTGAAGATTGCTGTCCTGTAGGAAAATGGCCATCCTTTCACTGAGGCTTCTGTCCTTGAGTGCCCATGCCAGTTAAGCAGGTCTTTAGTCCCCTAAATATGGTGCTTCCGCATTGTAAAAAGGTACTACTTCTACCACGTTCCCCATATTGGGCACCCCTGCAATGATGAGTGACCCTTTGAAACTCTCTCTTATGAGATTTGCCAGCACATTGTACAGATTCTTGGGAACCCTGGCAGGCATCACATATGGTTCACATTTCTTATCCATCTTTAATTCAGCTAATTCCCTCTCCATTTCCTCCCTGTCTGTCTTGGTCTTGATATCCATCCATTTTTCACCCTGTCTCTGTTTTCTTTCCTAAAATTACACGCTTCCATGTCTTTTTCATAACGTTCAACCTCATAGTGCAAGAAATCTGGACAAAGCCTAAACTAATGGGGGGGAGGAATAAAGGCCCAAAAATAGGGACCGATTTTTAAATGTACTCTTATAAACATAGAAAGTTGCTAGAATAACAGGATTTGTGTTACCATGCATTTTCTGAAGGATATGAAGTTTGAGTCTGGCATACCTCCCAGATACTTGAAGCTTTTAACCTGTTCCACTGTTTTCCCATCTACCCCTGTTTTAAGCTTCTTGATTCCCCCATTTGCTGCCATGACCACTGTCTTGTCCGAACTCAGTTTCATCCCATGTGCCTTCGATTGTGCACTCTTGTCCCCTATCATTTGCTGCAGTTCCTGTTCAGAAATCTGCTTGTAGTGCCATGTCATCTGCCTAGAGCAGCTTTCCCTCAAACCTGTTTATTAATGTAGTCCATCAGCAGTATGAGCAGCAGTGGACTTAGAGCTGAACCTTGATACATACCCACTGGGAAACCCACTGTGAATCCAAACACTGTTCATAGTCAGAGTCATTGGGTCCTTGTACGTACCATGTGCAGTTTAATTCTACAGCTGTTTCTGAGAGTTTCAGCCATCACAGGACTGCCCAAGTCGGCTATCTTGGGACTTTGTCATATGTTTTCTCAGAGTTTAAGAATGCCTGGGTGGATTCTTTCATCACATCCATTTTCTTCTCCACTATCTGTCACACTGCAAACATTGGGTCAGTTGTCCCATACTTCTCGCCTTCCATCTTACTACTACTCTGTGTATTCATTTATTAATCACTTTCATTAGCTGCTTGTTGCAGTGTAGCAGGGATTCAATACCTCTGTACTGCCTGTAGTTGTGAATATCTTCTTTGTTCTTGTATACTGGAACTTGTACGCTTATTCTTTGTCTGTGATGAAGAGAATATATACCTTTTTTTCAAAGCCCTAAAATTTGCCTTTACTTTGTGTCACGGTGGCAAGGAGGAGATTTAGTTTGCCTGCCTATTGCCCAGGAGCCCAGGTTTGTGACATGTAGCCTAGTCCATGTGAATCAGGGTTTAAATCATCATGGCTAAACAGCTGACGGAGAGTAAGAGCTGGGGAGTAAGGTTCTAGTGTGGAATCCCTAATCCCATCTTGATTGTGGAGATAAGTCACCAGAGGATTTAACCCTCCTTTTGTTGTCCCATATAGGTTGTGATACCAACTTGGAGAGTTTGCAAAGGCTTTTGTTAGTAGGCAGGACAGGAACATGGCTAAACTCAAGAGTACTAAATGAGAGAAACATTGTAACAATGCGCCTTCTGTGGAAGGTTGGGCGCCGGGCTGGCAACTCGACACTGTAAAACTCTACTGCCAATCATGAGCAGACAGGTGATCCGCTATGCCAACCCCTAACTGGGAAAAGCCGAAGGAAGAAGAAACATTGTAACAATAGAATACTAAATAAGAGAAACTTTGTAACAGTGTCTGTTCTTCTTAAAACAGGCAGAGCTTCCTTCAGCTGTGTGTGCATATGCAGGCTGTGATCCTGATCAGATGCATCTTAGCATCTTCTAATGCTGCAGGTCTGGAAAGCAGTAGAATTCCCAGACATTAGTGGGTGTTCTTATTCCAGTTAAAGTAAAAGCATTTCCATGAGATTTATGTTGTCAGTGCTGCAGCATTGCCTTTAAAAATTTCAGTTTTATCTTAATTCATGCAAATTCCAGAGAGGGTGTAAAATTCTGAAGCAAACCAATGATCTGCGATATATCACATTTGAGGTTCTGAGTTAAAATGCTACATCCATTGACAAAAAAAAAAACGTCCTAGGGGCTATTCAGAATCCTGTTTTGTGTTCAGTAGGTAGCAAGAAAAGGGTCAGGGAAGAAATGTTCCCTTGTTGCTGCATATTTAAAATCTAAATGGTCCTGACAGCAAAGAAGTTGTTAGCACTACAGCAGCTGGTGAATTGTATTATACCTGGGCTTAAGAGGTGGGGAAGCCAGAACCAAAGGAATCAACACAAGACTGAATCATGCTTTTGTTATTGCCACATCTGAGGATTGCGTCTGCTTATGACTTTTTGTATTGTAATTCAAAGGTAAAGAGGTGGTCAGTGCTCTCGTACCCCTTCACAAACCCTGTTTGGATACACAAAATCAAGGAAGGAGAAATGGACAATAATTGTCTGCAAAGATATAGACGTATATTTTAACATCTGAATTGATTAGAGAGCGATTGCAGTGCTACACCTTCTGAAAATCTTTACATGGCTTGCTTAGTACTGTAACCACTGTGGGGTTAATCTCGCCTTCCTTTTAAAAGGGCATAAGCAACTGCTGTAAAGGGGGAAGCAGAGATTCCTTGGTGATTGTATACAAATCAGCATTCAGGGCAGCATGTCCTGGTGTTTTCCAGGTTGATCATCACCTGATAGTGGTACTGATCTCCTTAACAGAGAAATTGGTGCTCAAGATAGCATGGTGTCTTCAGTCAGCTGCTGCAGGTGTACCTATTTCAAGAATTCCTGCACTTACTTTCCATTTGGTGCCACCCCCATTTGGTTGGGCATACACCTCCTGATAAAATCTTTCAGAGCTCTTATTTATGGCCTGATGCTTCATCGGTCAAATTGAGGAGGAACTATGCTGAACTGTCATGATGATTGTAGAGACTAATGGATCAAGCTTGATAAGTTAGTACATTCCCCGATGCCCAAGTTTTTGTCACGGCCATCCACCAATAGAGCAGTGCCTCTCATTTCTTAATGACGCTTAGACTTGTGTGCTGCTTTTTATAGTTAAATGGGCTCCTCCTGCAAGCTTACTGTACAGGCTTCAAGGGCATCTTCTATCTTTTCGTCCAGCTTGGTGATTGGAAGCTGTGCTGTTTTTCAGAGCAGTGATTCTGTCCAACTACGTACCCTGTCTATGTCCAATATGCAAATGTCACACCAAATCCTTATCACAGAACTCCTTAAGAGGACTGGAACTGACATACTCCATCAAGACTCCTTAAAAATTCTGTACCAAATCAGGGCATTTTTAAGATTAATGGGTCTAGGTGCCATACCTTGGTGGCTCAGCACTTCTCAGAGAAAAGAATTTAAATGATGACAGAGTGGTGATCAGCAACTAAGGGTGTAGTAATTGAACTGCTTGAATAAACTGCAAGGGACTTTCAGGCCCTTAAAATAAGCTAGTTGGTTGGCATTACCTCCCCTTATGAAGTGAAAACAATCTCATCTTTGTTCAGTATTCTTCACATGTCACTATTGTACCTGTTCACTTTTTGAGTTTCAGTAGTGCAGTTTGAGGCTTTAGATACTTCTACTGAGGGGAGTATTCTGTCCCTCACAGAATCTAAAACAGTATTCAAATCCCCCCCAGAAATCCACAAACATTTGAGGGCTGTCCTGTTTATTTCCTGCTCTGCATAATGCTGAAGGAGTATCAAAGGAGCCCCGTGCTGCTGTCCCTTCACCCACCACCTGCAATCTTTCATGTCAATGTTCCTGTAACTAGAACAGCCCTTTATGATTTGACTGAGTAACTGAGATTAGACACATGTGCCATCCTGAAACCATGTTAAAATTTCAGCAGGCATAGTAAGTTTTGTTTTACTTTTCTACAGATCACCCATGCCCTACTATCATGTAACTGTATTTTAAACACTTTTTCTTTTTATCAGGGGAATTAAAACTCAACACTTATTGGAACACACTTGAACTTACCATGGAAGTAAAGGACAACTGCCAAAAATGAAGTAAGCTGAATTGAATTGGTTGCTTAGCAACTGTCCCAAGCACAGGAAGCACAAGGTGTGCCAGTCCTTCTCACAAACTATCTGTATTAAGCAGCTCTCTCACAACTATGTGGTACATATAGCAGCAGTCTTTGTCTCAAATCTGTATATGTTGACCCTTGATGGCCTTTTTATTTCCCTTCTTTTCTCCTTCATTAAGTCTTCTTGTTTGCTTTAGCAGTTATAGTTATTGGCAACCTCTGTGCCTTCGTGTTGCATTTGCGGTTGCTCTTCCTGCAGTAATTCAGATTTGTTGCTAAGCACAGTCTTTGCTCCAAATAGTTTCCTGGCAGACTAATTTATGGCTGTTCTGCTTTGGACTTGCAAGGAGATTACATGTATAGAAAGACTGTACTGTACCCTTGTCATACTGCAAAGTGGCCACAGTCGATCCATCCATCCGCAACCACTTTTTCAATTTTTTTCAAATGGTGTCAGGTTGTCAGTGCAACAATGACAATCATCTAGAGCCAAGGTTTACACCACCGGCTGGCTAACCCTGTGGTGATAGTTCTTCCACACCATGCATTCCCACGCACACTTACATATGGCCAGGTTAGAGTATCTAGTCCACCTAGTGTATGTCTTTGGTATGTAGGAGGAAACCCACGCAAATGCAGAGAGGACATGCAGACTCTGCATAGGAGGCACTTCAGCCACGAATCGAACTGGGGATCCTCTTGCTGTGAGGTGACCACTATCTCTTGTGTCACTGTTCCACCTTAAATGGCAGAGTATTTCTCCACCATATCTACTTTCCTAATTATTGCTGTGGAAAGTAACCCTGCTGAAATAAGAGAAAAGGCTACCTTCCAACATCTTTGATATCTCATTGTCCAGTTTCTGTTTCAAAAGTCAGCCTTTCAGGAAGGACAAGGTATCTTATGGAGATAAAGGGAAATTCCTCCTTGGCATTTTAATGACGGGTCTGCTTAGTGTTTGTAAGATGTAAAGAGTTTTTCTGCGGCAGATGGACATTACTAAAGGGAAGGAGCATTTCTTCTGAGCAGTTTTCTTAAAGGAATCTTTTTTTTTTGTCAAAAATCTTTTTATTGATTATTAAACATTAAGATATAACAATGACATCTTGAAAAACAAACATTACAATGTAACTATTAAGGTTACAAATTATAGGGACATAAAATCTCTTTTATATAAGTTATATCTTATGCAACTATATACACTATTTACAAAAAGTTGATCGAAATGCAAAACACTATCTAAATGTATATACTAATGTCAAAAACAACATTAAATAACCCAATGTTTTGTGACTCAAGACAAAATAAATGACACATTAATCTATTCAGTTGATAATAAGTAAAACTTTTTCTATTATTTTTTTGGTAAGAGCTATCTTTTTGGGACTTTTCACTATTGTTTTCTGTGCAGAGATATATGAGTAAGCCAAGGATTGGAAATTTTCCCAACTAAGTTTGGTACGATCGAGCCAGTTTTTAGTGATATAAAATTTTATGAGCATACATATATAAATTATCACATGAACATCCAATCTAGAAAGAGGTATTTGGGGTATATGAAGAATTGCTAATTCCCAAGATAAAGTTGACTTATGGTATCCCATTTTTTGCAAACGAACCTTCAATGATGTCCAAAGTTTATGCGAGTGGTGACATGACCATATAATATGCATTAGATCTGCGTTTGAGAATGAACAGCATGAGCACGAGGAAGATTTACTGGGATTAAATTTATTAAGTTTAGTAGGGGTGTGATAAGCATTATTGTTTATCATCATTTGAGAATAGTAAAGTTTTTTGAAGGGTGAGAATTCCAAAGTTGCTTTGATAGCAAGGATTTTCTGATTCATGTTTAATTGTGTATTAAATCTATCCCAGTAATTAGAAAAAAGACAGTCTGATTCATGAAGTATATCAATTAAGAGATTGTATGATTTAGATACAGATGCTATCACCATGTCCAAACTAGTAAAATATTGATTTTTAGGTTTAATGTAATCATATTTAGTAACAAGAATTTCTCTTAATTGTCGGAGAATAGAGAAATATTTACCTCTAACTTCCAAGGTTTTGCAAAAGCTTGTTAAGGTTACATCTTTATATTTCAGAATATCCCATACATTAAGATTTTTAATTTGAGGAAAATCTGAGAGGTTAAACATATTATTATTTAGTTTAATATTAGGATTTAGGTGAATAGGCTGTACTAACTGAAAGGTATTATCTAAATTAACATATTTTAACAGTTATTGAAATAATTTAACCTTCTGTTTTAAAAACTTTGAGAGTTTAAGAGTATCCATAACATCTATAGATAGGAATGGAAGAGCTGTTGAATTAAATTTTTTGGTTAAAATGTGCTGATGCCACAGCTAGGAAGATTATTGTAATTCCCGACATTCACAGAAGAAATAGATAATAATTTGTTAGCTGAGATAATTAAATAGTAAAGACGAAAGTTAGGTAAGCTTAGACCTCCTTTGCTTTTAGGAAGCAGTAATTTAGAGTATGAGATCCTAATTGACTTAGGAAACCAAATGAATTTAGCTAACTGCTTGTGGACCTTAGAGAAAAAGAATTTAGGAATTGTTTGATCACTAGAATTGAATTGAAAAACAAGTCTAGGAAGAATATTCATTTTAATTATTGCTACCTTAGATAGGAGAGATAAATTTAGCAATTCCCATCTGTGTAAGTCAAGTTCAATTGAAGACCATGTTTTTGTTAGATTATTTTGGAATGGTGAAAGACCATGATGCTGGAAGTGAATCCCTAAGTATTTAATATTATCAGTAAATTGAAAAGAAGATTCAGGAAATAAATATACCTTGTGAGCATGAGGAATTATGGGAAAGATGTGGGTTTTCTTAGAATTAATCTGGTATCCCGAAACCTGAGAGAAACCATTTACAGAATGAACTAGCTTTGAGAGATCTGTGGTAGGAGTTTGAAAGTATAGTATCAAGTCGTCGGCGAAAGCTGATAAGAGGATATTAGTGTTTAGAACTTTAGGAATTCTATGAAAGGAATTTTGTGCTATATATAATAACAGTGGTTCTAAATAAATGTTAAAAAGAAAGGGAGATAGTGGGCAACCTTGCTTTGTGCCATTAGTAATCTTAATAGGATTAGACTACTTTCTCTTAATATATAAGAAAGTAGAAGAATCCTTGTACAAGGTTTTGATTAATTCTATATATGTAGCAGGTATATTAAAATGTTTCATAGTATTAAATAGAAAATTCCAGTTCACTCTATCAAAGGCTCCCATTGCGTCAAGAATTAATGCATATAAAGGATTATTATCTGTCTTGGTAAAATGTATTAGTGTGTCCAATGTCAAAGTATTATCCCAAATATGTCTATGGGATACAAAGCCAGCTTGATTTGGAGATAATATTGGTGGTGGTAATTTTTTTAATCTATTGGCAAAAAGAGAAGCTAAAATTTTTATATCACTATTGATTAGAGAAATAGCTCTATAACTGTGCGGATCTGATTTTTCTTTATTGTTTTTTAAAATTAGTATGGTTTTTGAAATGTTCCAATATAAATCCGATATATCGTTTGTCTTTGTGTTCATAAACTTTAAGAAGAAAGGGCGCTAACACTTGCTTGAAAGCTTTAAAAAATTCATTTGTAAAGCCATCTGGACCAGGGGATTTACCATGCTTCAGTCTATTTATAGTTTCCATAATTTCTTGGGTATTTATTGGAGTTATAAGTATATTTTGTTGTTCTTCATTTAATCTAGGGAATTTAATAGTAGATAGATAATCCTCCATAACCTGATTAGCGCTCAAGTTTTCTCCTTTAGAGTAAATCTCTGTATATAAAGAGGTAAAAAGCTTTAAAATCTCCACGTCAGTACTGTATATCTTATTCTCATGATGTATAGATGTTATTCTAGGTAAGTTAAGGTTATTTTTAATTATTCTGGCTAAGGTTTTGAAAGGCACTTGTGCCCATTCAGAGTAAGTAGCCAACATTCTCTGTTCTGATATAGATAGATTATGTTGATGAAGGAATAATAATTCTTTTTGGGCTTCCAAAATTTGTTCATAATTCGAACAACTTGAATTTATTTTATATTGACTCTCAAGGGTTTGAATCTTTTCCTTTAAAAGAGATTCTTTATATTTATATCGTTTTTTAATGTATGAGGCTTTATTTATTAACATGCCTCTCAAATTTGCCTTGCATGCGGCCCATTGAATGTCGTAGGGAATATCTGTAGAGTCTAGATTATTGTACCTTTCTCGTATAATTTCAATGCTTAACTTTGTGACTTCTTTATTTGAAAGTAAGTTATTATTCAACGTCCATATATTATTCATGTGTGTATATGATAAACTAGGATCAGTATCAAGTATTAAGGATATCCTTGAATGATCGGATAAAAACCTAGGTTCTAAAATAAAATTAATTAGCAAGTGAGACAAGGAGTCAGATATAAGGAAAAAATCTAACCTCGACCATGTATTATAACATTTCGAGTAATATGTATAAATATCTTTGTTGTTTGAGTACCCTATATATGATTGGGGATCAATAAGACCGAAATCTAACATCAAATCATTCAAGGCCAAAGATGCTTGGTGATTATAAGAAGGCGATCTACTAGTGCGATCTATTTCAGGGTTAATAACTGCATTCCAATCACCCCCCACAATTATATAATGATCTTTAAAAGAAGAAAGTATGTTGTATATCTGTATGATGAATAAATGTTGATTGTTACATGGACCGTACAAATTAAGAATTAGGAGTGGTTTGTCTATATTTTGTATGTTGGAAGTAAAATAGCACCATCTTCCCTCTGTGTCATAATTCTCTAATAATAGTACCTTGAAAGTTACCTTTAATCAAAATGGGCACCCCCTTTGAGTTAGAACTAGTTCCTGCCGAAATTATCTTGTTTACCCACTTTTTGCTTTTTTCTTTAAACCATTCTTCTCTAAGCATATGGGTTTCTTGTATAAAACATAAATTGGCTTGGGACTTAAATAACAAATGGAATAATAATGAAAGTTTGTAGTCCCCTTACATTCCATGAATCAATATACAATGACTTAACCATTAGATATTAAACAGCTGTGAAGGAGGATATACGTAATGTACATAGATAAGACATATAACGAATTTAATATCCTAGTTTCTGTCTGTCTATAGTGTTTTGCATACTGAAAATTTTTAAAAAGTCTTTCCGGAATGTTTTGCATAACTCCCTTATGACTACCCCGGTGCCTACCCACCTATTCCTACCCATAAAGGAAGCATATGAAAAGCTATATAAAAAATAAATATTTACGATCAACACTATATTTAACATATCAGGAGATACCATATAATTAATCCTAGGGAGAATTATTACTAAATTATGCACAAATATACATATATACATCACACTGAAAAACAAGATGTCAGCCAAACTAGAAATTTCATGTCACCTCATTCACACACTCCACAAAAATCAATGAGTACTTACAAGTAATACATTTTTGTATCATATATCGAATCTCAGAAACATACCTTATAAAGTAATATATGATTAAAATTAATATAATAAATTCAGTTATTACTGTATGTAGGTTTATGAGGTTGAAATACTACTTTACAGAACATACCACCAACCAAATGATTAAATGAACACTTCATATATTATCATTAGTTATATATTAATAACATCTTAATTTAGACAAGGAGATATTTTCCCAAGCATTGGATTTTCGGGTTTAGAATAAACCAATTAATGTTGACAACCAAATCACCCATGTTTATATAAATGAAAATGTTCAATAATATTATATTACAATATTATACATCATAAACCTTGTTTTCCCATGTCCCAAACAGAAATTTGTAATACCAAAAAGAATAGCATGTATATTTTAATAACAAGAGATCTTTAGAGCAACCCACAGTTTGCATCTTTACTATCCCGAAAGCACACAGCTTCCCATATTTAACTAATACAAGCCTAACTATTTAACCATAAAACTTTGCATAACATGAATACACTTAGAAAAAAATTATCAAAGTTTTAAATATACAGCTATGGAACCTGGATTAACTTTGTTTGTATATCTAAACATGAAATATACTAGGCTATATAAAAACTGTATACATTGAAATATTCATGCAATGTCTTAGTATTCATTTATTTGTTTGAAGAACCCATTCAACTGGACAGTACGTGGAAATTGAACCCTGAGCATGTATCAACGTACAATTAATGCAGAAGAGCGTAAGAAATTAGAGAAAGCTGGACCGTTATCATAACTCCTTCCAGACCCGTACAAAATTCTTCACTTCAGCTGAGATATCTCATCCACGAAAAAAAATGGTTTGTAAATGTTTCCTGATGGTACCCTGCACATTGGAGCTCAGGGGATGCGTAGAATACTGCAAGTGTTCCGCATCAACAACTATCATATGTATACTGCAGATTTACAATTGAGAGTATCCAGCTCGTGTTCTTCCGAAAAGAAACCTACGCACCAACTTCCCCAAAAGTACGAAGATTCCCATGTGACTCTAGTTGTTAACTCAAGGTATAATGAAGCTTGGACACAAAAGATGACTGAGGATACGAAAGAGACGCTTCCAGATATTACTGTACAGATTCGATTCTCCTTTTGTAACTTAGATGTGACTTGGGCATATATAAGTTGAAGCAATGTTTATACTCATATTTTCTAAGGGATGCTGTTATACTCACATCTGCTCTGAATGTTAAATGTCTTTTGTCTAGCTTTAAACAAGCTTAAAACAAGAGTTTTTGCTTCATTTATGTTACATGCTGAACACTTTCTCCCATTATGAAGAAATGACAACGTATTAGGATACCTCATCTGGAATTTTATGCCTCTTCTAATGGGGTCTGCACAATATGGGGCTAGTTTTTGTCTATTGAGCTTTATCTGAGGTGGTAAATCTTGCGAGAAAGATATTTTATGTTTATTCCAAGTAAAATACTTTTGAGCTCTTGCTGCAGCCAAGATCTTTTGAGTGTCTTGAAAGTTGAGTAACTTGGTATAGATAAGTCGTGGTGCGGCAGAGTCTTGTCGGGCTCGAAACGCTCTGTGCGCTCTCTCAACTATTAAGCTTTCTGTGTAATTATCATTTTTCAATAATGCCAGAAATATTTCTTTAGTAATTGTCAGTAGGTTTTGATTTTCATAACTTTCTGGTAAGCCCCTAACAATTACATTGTTACAGCGACTTCTCGCCTCTAAATCCAGTATTTTGTTTTGTAACTCTGTAATCTTAGACTCTTTGGTGCTTAAATCTCTATTTATGGAATCAAGACCCATTTCATTAGCTTGGCATTTATTCTCAAGTAAGTCCATTCTTTTAGTAATTTGATTCAGTGAGTTACCAAAACCAGAGAGTTGCTCTGAAAAATCATGAATGGCATTTTGTATGGGTTGTAATGCTACTTTTAGTTCTTCCATGTGAAAATTGGTATCAGTTTTTTTCCTTAATATTTGATTTATTAATGTCTGTACCTTGTTTGGTGGTTTTCAAACGTTTGGATCCAGTGTCTTTCTCAGGAGAGAGTAATGATGAAAACTTAGCTTTTGTTGCCTGGGTTTCCATTGTATCGGAACTACCGGCCATGGCTGGGAAGCAGATGTGGAAACAGGATTGTTGTCAACTGCGAGTATTACTTGTGTGCGCGTGGCGCGAAATTCAAAGGCCACAATAGTTTGAAGTAAAAAGAGATAAATATGTATATATAACTCCGATAATTACCAGTAAAAATACTTAATAAAGGTAAAAATGAGTAGATTTAAACTTTCTTAATACAAAACTGCGAAATAAACAAGTAACAGAGCGGTTTAAATTGCCGGTAAAAGCAGAATTATGAGGAGCGCTGTGAAAACAGGTGCTTTCTAGCCGACGACCATCTCTCGACCTCCTCCTTAAAGGAATCTTGTTAAAGACAAGACTGACAGTCTAACAACAGAAAAATAAGACCCTCCTTTGCCATTTTCAGTACAAAATTTCTGTCAGCCCAGATATGCAGCTTGATAATGGTGGGCAATGGCAGGAATCCCTGTGATTTCAGAGATTTCAGAGCCTTGTGGGTGTAGCCTACTGAGATGAGTTAGGATAGTCTGAGAATCATGCATAGACACACTTTGAGGAAGGAGCAGAGACCCTTACAGAGACCTGCTAGTCTTAAATTGTTGTCCTTGCACAGTTTTCAAGGTCTTCAGTTTTTGCACTATTTTCTGCATCTGTCTATTCTCATCAGTAGATGCAGACTTTAGTTTTGGACATGTTGCTTAGGCATGCATTACACTTTCTAAAGAAGAGATGCAAATGGCCCATTCCCTAGTAGCGTGCTTGTGAAGGCTGTTTTCTTTAGTGATTTCTGTATCTTTGAGGACCTTACCCACCAAAGAGGCTAATCTGTCCAGATTTTCATGGATATCCATGAAAGTTGCTGACCTGCCACCCTGTCTCCTGAGGGTGCAGTCTGAATGATGCTGAAAACTGCTGATTAGCACTGCAGTTGCTTATTGCACTCTGAAACAGTGATTCATAACTCGAAATGGACCTCACACAGAGCCCCCCACCTGCTAGTATAACATGGGTCTACTTAAGGTAGCACGGGTATTGCAGTCTAGAGGGTTATACAACTAGAAAGTGTTTAAATTGAACACAGAGCTCTACTAGTACAGTCTGTAGTCTTTGTTGGCAAGCTCCTACACTCTCAAGAATTATGGTATTTGTAACAGTTTGAACACTACAGGAGATGAAGTAGTAATCCTATGAAAATGTTAGTATCAGAAAATGGTCAAGTATAACAGTTTTTGTAACTATTTGATTTGAATATTATGAAGTATTAACCATGTAGAAATGTTACTGTTAGGTATACACTGAAATGTGAAGAAATATTAACTGTATGAGGAAGTAATTTTCTGAAATGGGAAAATATGTGACTTGCATTTCTCTTTTTCTATTAGGTAATTAATTTTGACAGCCATTAGGCCTTAGGAGTTTGTGTGTTAAGGCATTCAAAATGTAGTGAAGCATTAACTGTCAAAGTGCTTTTGATTTAAAACAACATAGTATTCATTATATCTAACTTTCTCTACAGGCAAACTATGTATTAAGTTAAGGTCATGTGATGGTTTAATTATATGATCTTTTAAGTATTGAGAGGAGTTTAGATAAATGCCCTGGAAGTGTAAAGCTATGTAATTAAAGATGAAAAGGGAATGGCATCATACTATCCAGCTGGAGGCAGTTGTATTTTAAAGTTATAGTATAGTAATGAGTGTATCAGATTAAACAGACCTATATTTCTTGATTTCATGTGTGTGTGTATGTGTAAACACAAAAAAGACACCAAGGGATCACAGGCAGCAAACAAACGATAGTACGTCTCTCTCAAAATATAGCACAACTGCTGAACAGAAAAAAAACACCACCAAATACTTTTTAAAGCTTTAATTCAGATCCGTTTTCGTCAAACACTTCATCAGAAATAAAAATAAAAAATACCCAGACTTCACCTCTTATATACAAGCTTCAATTAAGAAATCAATTGAATCAATTAAAATAATTAAACAATTAAGCATATCAAATTATAAAACAAACAAGTAAAAACAGCATTCGAAATGAATGCAAAACATTAAAAAACATGATATTGCAATCATTATGTTCGTGTTTTACTATACAGTATACAACAAAAAGTAGAGCATGGTTTCTAATATCAAAACCAAAAATATATATTTATGTAAAACATGTATGGCTAAAATTATGTACATAGCAAGAGTGTCGCAAAATTCATAGTTTAGCTGCTCTCAGTTTGAGTATTGGTGCAAGGGAAACCATGTCGTTAAGACCTGGGAGCTTGGTTGATTCTAACACAATTTGCCAAAAAAGCTTCCTGTATTCAACTCTGGTTTCCCACATACCACCCCTAGGATCACACTGTACCACTTCCAAAACAAAGAATTGGAATTTGGATCTAGTACAAAGGCAAGAATGTTTATAGTGTGTGTGTATATGTGTGTGTGTGTGTGTGTGTGTGTGTGTGTGTGTGTGTGTGTGTATGTATACATATATATATATATATATATATATGTATATGTGACAGATATATATATATATATATATATATATATATATATATATATATATATATATATATATAAAATGTGTGTCTAATATGTATTGTGAGAATCGGAGGTACTTCCAGCCATGCCAGGGAGAAGTAGGGCAGTGGGATGTATGACTTGTGCCAGCACAGCTAGCTAGAATTTTATAATTTTATGTCATTTATATATCAAGCTGATTTGTACAGATGCTTGTGCTGAAAATGTATTTGTGAGCCTTGCTTGTGTTAATTGTGTAAAATGTATCAACAGTGCACCCTGCTGAAATGAAGAGAAATGTACATGTATTATAGTATCTGAATTAATGTATATGTTTTAATAGAGGACACTGGCAAAGCTATGGTTAAACAGCTGGCTTATTTTAAGAAAAACCAGGAAAATGTAAATGAGCTGCTAAGTCAATAATCCCCACAGTGCTGAGTAGGACCGGATACCCTAGGTCTGGGAGCAGCCATTATCTGTTACCTTTTGTAAAGAACGGGGAAAGTGTTATAAATGTTTCTGGCTCCAGGCATTGCCATAAAAGCTCTAAATGTGTATTGTAGAAGTCTGCCAAAGTCCTGTCTCAAACTTCAAAAGGAGATATTGTGGGAACTTAATCAGGTGATGAGATGAGGTCATTCTGCAAGTCATCCTGGGTATTATATTTTACAGGGAGCAATCTCAGAAGATAGAATATTCTATTTGGGGGCCTGAGTAGGAAGACTGCTCTCATATTTCATTTTGCCTTGGCCAAGTAAGTAAAATTCTGTTAGAATTCAGTAAGGAAATATAGTGAAGTTTAGTTTAGACTCTAGAGATTAGTCTGTCGTTCAATGTTTTCAGTATTTTCTGTGATTTATTGTGAATATGTATTCAGTATTTTCATATTCTTTTATTGTTTATTTTTAAATATGTAAAACTTTTATTGTGGCTGGTTCTTGCAGAGAATATCTAAAATTTGAGAGTACTTTATATTTATTTGGTGACACTGTGTGGGCCACTCCAGAAGGCCTAGCTGTGTTGGTGAACTACTACCATTTGTATTGGTAGCTGATTGTGAAGTGTCTGATGGCAGTGGTAACTACCTTATAGTCTGGCAGAAGGGGGCATAGCTCGTAGACCTGTGCCAGCCTTTCCCAGGTGTGTGTGTGTGTGTGTGTGTGTGTGTGTGTGTCTTACTGAGGATCTTAAGGGAGAGGGATGGAGAGAAATCCAGACCCTGAGCTGAGTGTGTTCCCTGCGTGCCGTAAGGGAAATTGTACTTGATGCAGAGAGATCTGCTTCTGAAAATACTGAATGTATCCATTTGTATTCCAAGTGCACGTCCCTCTCCAGTGTCAGTAGTGAGGATTCAGGTTCCTTGATTACTGGCCCAGTGTCGGGCTGACCTATATTGATGCCCATCACGTATTGGTAGCAGTGGTGGGTGTCACATTTTAATTGGTTGGCAGTGGAGGGATCATCACATGCTCACATATTGTTGAGCAGTGGTGTGGATATTAAATTCCTGTAGCCTGTAAGCGGTGGTCACAAAGAAGGTGTTTGTACTCTCAAGCAGCTACAAATTAGACTTTCAGAGTTTCATATCTCAGTAGTTTTATTTATTTACTTTTTGTTAGCTTAATTTAGTTAGGGAGAGCAGGCAAGGATGTTGGCAGAGGATTATGGCAATCTGACAAGGAACCAGTTGGCTGAGATAAGCCAAGCCAAAGGATTGGGTATGCAAACCTGACTAAAAGTGAACATTTTGCAGCCTTAATCACAGCTGCATCACAAGACTGGCAACCAGGAAGACAACCAGACTGGCATTAGGGATGTACAGCTCACAGAAACAGGACAGTTCAACTTTTCCTCAGAGGACTTAAAAATCCATCTGGAGTTAGAGACTTGAAATGGAGGCCAGATGTTTGGAACTAGAATCAGCAAAGAGACTGCAGCATTTGGAGGTTGAAGTATAAACAGCAGAGAGACTGCAGCATATGGATGCCAAAGAAAATGAGAGGTAGAAGCAACATGAAAAGGAAATGCTGATGCTTCGCCAAGGTCATAGAGGTAATGTGGAAGGGAGTAACCACACCCCAGAAGGAATAAAGGTCTGTAAACTTCTCCCTCAGTATCAAGAAAGTAATAATTTTGGTAGTTTGATTCATCTATTTGAAAGAGTATTCAAATAGTATAATGTTGACCGAGGGCTGTGGGTACAGTTCCTCACTCCCTTACTCCATGGTAAAGCTGTAACTATTGTACCTAAATTGTGTGATACTGATTGTTTACATTATGATCAAGCCAAGCACTGTTTACTACAATGTTTTAAGTGAACACCTGAAGCTTATGGAAAAAAGTTTCATGAGCATAGACACAAGGCAGATGAACTAATCACTTATTTTCATAGCTGGATGAGTGGGTGTCGGGTCACACCTTTTGAAAAGCTGGCAGACCTTTTGGTGAGGGAATAAGCCCTTAGCACTTTGCCTGAAGACATGAGAATATGGTTGTCAGACAAGAATGCATCTGTGCTGGATGAGTTGGGGAAAAAGGGAGTCCTATACCTAGCAAGCAGATCATCCCTGCACAAGAAAGGGATACCCAGTGCTGCACATGGATATAAGGGAAACCATGGTGGGCAGCCTAAACTCCCCCAACACAGTTTGCCAGTAACAGGGGAAGCCACTAGTTCAGGCACATGGGTCAGGATCAAGGGTTAAATATTTCAGATGTAACCAGTGGGGCCATGTAGCATATAGATATCCACAGAGGCAAAGTAGAGAACAAAAGTTGGGGGAGCCGGCAAGTGGGAATAACAGAAAGCCAGTGGTAAGTTGTCTGGAGACAGCAGGAGTACTAAACTATCAGCAGTGTTTATGTCCGATCTTGGTAGATGGAAAACAGGCCACTGACAAGAGATACACAGCCTCTGATACAACCAATATGAAGCCTGCAGTTTTTAAAAAGGAGCAGTACTTGCTTGGGCACTCCAGTCAGAGCTTTAGAAGGGATCCCATTCCAAATGCCTGTGGCCAGGGTTCACCTTGACTGGGTGGGTGGAAAAGGAAGCAAGGAAGTAGGTGTATTTTAGGATATCCCTGCAGATGTCTTGATAAGGAATGTTTTTTTTTATCTGATGTTCTCCATCTCATCATTCTTCACCACAGGGTCTAGGATCCGACGTAGGATCTGAGCTGGCAACTTTCAAAAGATGGCTCCAAGGCTCTAGCTCCACCCTCTCCCATGATGCCCTCCTGCCCTCTAACCCCCAGATCTCATTTGTCATGTATCCTGTGCAGACGCATGTTCCTCTGGCTCTAGCTAGCTAAGTGCTTTTTTTTTCTTTCTATTGTACCTTACTTAGAGTAGATATTCTAGTGCAGATTGGGTCTGTGTGTTATTGTTCCTGTAGTTTATTACCACCCCTCCCTTAGCTTAGTTTTCAGTTTGTGTTAGTGCCCTTTTCTCCCATAGCCGTTAGGACTGTAGTGTGGTTGTTGGTGTTTTTTTCTTCTAGTTTAGTGTAGTTATTGTTAGAATTATGTCTGATAAGCCTGCTGTCTTTAAGAAGTGCTCCTTGTGTGGTCAGAAAATGTCTTATTCCGATACACATGAGGAGTGCATGTATTGCTTGGGCGCCCCACACCTGGAAGTTGAATGCGACCTTTGTGCCGCATTTAACCTCAGGGCTTTGGTGGAGTACCATAACAAACTGTTACTTAAGGGTCTGACCCAGGGGGACACTTTGTTTCCACCCTGAAGGCTTCTTCTGCTGATCTGAAAAGGAAGACACCTTCTCTCCACCAGTTCTCTCCTAGAAACTGCAGCTGTAGGATCCAAGGTCTCCATATCTAATCCCAGCCTGGTCCATCTTGGATCTGAGGTATTTGGAGCAGAGAGCCGCAAAGCAGTCTTTTGGATCCAGGGTCTGTCCAGATCACAGGCCCTCGGATCTGACCAAGGTTAGTGGACCTGATCGGCAGCAGGGCCTGGAAGGAACAGGACATGGTGGAGCTTGTTCCATAAAGGGCCGACAAGTTTCTTAGCCCTCCTGCAGATAATTTTTTCTGCAGCAAAGGAGTACCATTCGATGCCATTGTGGTTGCCACTGCCACGAAAAAGGATCTAGGAGAGCAGAGCTCCACAGTCCATCTCCTGAACATGGAGTCCCGGGTGATAGACTGTTTTGAGAAGTGGGTGTACACCTCAGCTACCTTTGACACATTTTATCCACCTCCAAAGGAATTTGGTCCAAGAGCTTTCCACCTCCCTTATAGAGTTGCTGGCAGCGGAGAACCTCAAGCAGGTGCCTCCCAAGCTATCCAGTCTAAACTCCCTCAAATTCCTCCATGAGGTTAATTTCCAATGCTGCGGAAGCTACCTCTCGGGTAGCTGATACAAGCATTGCTTTGAGGCGTCATGCCTGACTATGTTTATGCGGGTTTATAGAGCACTTTAAGGCGTCCTTTACTAATGTCCCTGTGATGCCCTGCACTAGCCCAGTAATTAAGGAGCCTCAGTACGCACCACTAGCACCAGTGAGAGGCATGCACATTACAAGTACACACACACAGTAAAGTACAATTTCCCTTAAGAGTACATAGAGATCACAGTCAGTATGGGGCTGGTTTCTCTCTCTCCAGATTCCCAATATGACTCCACACTGGCACAGCTATAGGGTTAAGATCTCAGTGGTCAAGCCAAAACCTCCAACCAGTGCATCATTTCCCTGCCCAAGTAGCTGACACACACACGCACACACACACATGCACACACACACACACACGCACGCACACACACGCACGCACACACACGCACACACACACACACACACACACACACACACACACACACACACACACACACACACACACACACACACACACACACACACACACACACTGTATGGTAGTACCAGCTGCCACCAACCACTCTTAATTATCAGCTACTATAAGACCCTTCCCAAAGGGCAACCAGTTCTACTCTGTAATGTTACTGTAATCCAAATTGTAAGTGTGACCAAGACTTTTAAGGCTACTTAAGAGTGGTCTGTACATTGTCGCCAAATACATATGCAAGTACTCTAAGAGCTTAAATATTTCTAAACAAACCAGCCACAATTAAAAGGTTTAAATATATTTAATAGTAAATAGTAAAAGAACAAAACAATATGCAATAACTCAATACAGTGACAACAGAGTTCAGAATCACAGGAAATATTTTAAAACAATATTACAGGACACGCTCACATAAATACAGAAAACATCTAAACTAATCTTACTGTATTCCTAAAGAGAAATACACTCACATAAATACAGAAAACATCTAAACTAATCTTACTGTATTCCTAAAGAGAAATACTATACCTAAATCTTACTTACAGAGCAAGGCAAATATAAGTGCTGAATGGATGTTTTCAGGTCCAAACACAAGATACAAAATGCACAGACTCACTCTCTGAGATAGTTCTTAAGTTGCTGTCAAACATTACTGCTGGGTTATCTCAGATTACATCATTCTTTGTCACCTCTGCCTTCAGTTCCCATGCTAACAGAAACTATGTAGCACCTCTGTGTCTATTCTCTCAGACGTTTGCCTAGAACTGGAAGTCGTAAAACACTTTTACATTTGAAATCTGCAATTATTTCTATTTCCAGACAATAGAAAGAACTCCTAGCTGTAGACATTCTATCTCCTAGCTGAGTTAAACACCATTGTAAAACATTTTGATTTTCTTTAGGGTTTGGAAGTTAACTCTGTATGTTCCAGCCTTTACCATCAAAACATACATTTGCATAGGCATATAGTTTATACACATTTCTGCTCTTTTCCAACAGGGTACACTGTGGTTACATTCTTGAAGCTCAGTACAGAACGTACAGTTCACACACACTTTTGCACCAGCATACAAATCCTATTACTATTCGCAAATGACATAGAATTATTTACCAAATTCCAGCTAGCTGAGCTGGCAGCCTTCACAATCCCCCCTCCCCTGAAA
Source organism: Protopterus annectens (assembly GCF_019279795.1). Classification (NCBI taxonomy): domain Eukaryota; kingdom Metazoa; phylum Chordata; order Ceratodontiformes; family Protopteridae; genus Protopterus; species Protopterus annectens. The sequence continues at coordinate 608,412,077 of NC_056746.1, read as the reverse complement.
ACACAAGCAAGTTTTTCAAGTGACCCTTGAGAAACTTTGCTTGAGAGAGGGTGGAGCCTATCTGGGAATACCTTACCCCATTCCCTGTCTTGAAAGCCCATCTGCATTGGCATTGCTACCCTGACTGCGGTGCTTCACTGTCATATCATGTGCTTGCAACCCTAGGCTCCACCTTAGGAACTTGGCATTTTGCTAGCTGGCTCGATGTATCCATTTTAGGAGATTGTGGTCTGTAACTACAGTGGATTTTCTTCCGTACAGATAAGGCTGAAGTTTCTGCAGTGCCCATACTATGGCTAGATATTCCTTTTCTACAGCTGCATAGGATTCCTCCCGTGGTTGGAGCCTGTGATGGAGATAAACCACTGGGTGCTCTTCTCCCTCTGAAGCAATCTGGCTAAGTATAGCCCCCATCCCATGGTTTGAATCATCTACCTGCACAACAAATTATTTGCTGTAATCTGGACTGGCTAACACAGGGGGTCCTCCCAAAGCTTCTTTAAGCTTCTGGAATGCCTGTTCACATGCTGGGGGTCCACACTACCTTATCTGGCCAGTTTTCCTTGCCAGGTCTGTGAGGGGAGCAGCTATGGTACTATAATTGGGGACAAACTTTCTGTAGTACCCTGCTGTCCCCAAAAATGCCCTCGCCTGTTTTTGGTAATGGGGACAGGCCATGCTTGAATGGTATCCACTTTGGCAGGTTCTGACTTGATCTTACCACTCCCCACTCTGTCCCAGGTAGAAGACCTCTGCCATACCCACCTGACATTTGTGGGGCTTAATGGTCAACCCTGCCCTCTGTAATCTGCCCAGCACCTCCCTGACATGCTGAAGGTGCTTTTGCCAGAAATTGCTGTAAATGGCAGTATCATCTAGGTAAGCAAGGGCAAAATCTATGGAAAGTCGCTGGGGCATTTTTCATCCCAAAGGGCATCTTTGTGAACTCATACAAGCCAAAAGGAGTCACAAAGGCTGACTTCTCTCTAACACTGGGAGTCAAGGGCACCTGCCAGTAACCCCTGGTAAGATCATTGGTTGTAAGACATTTAGCCCCACCCAGCTGCTCTAGGGCTTCATCCATCCTAGGCATGGGGTAAGCATATGACTCTGGCTGTTTAATTTCATGTAGTCCACACAGAACCTGGTGCTGCCATCCTTCTTTGGTACCAGCACCACTGGGAAGGCTCAGGGACTGCTGGACTCCTGAATTACCCCTAGTTCCAACATTTCCTGTATCTTTTCCCTCAGAGTCTGTCTGACTCTCTCAGTCACCCTGCAAGGGGCCTGCTTAATAGGCCTTTGGGGTCCTGTATCCACATGATGCTGCACCAGGTGGGTGCACCCTGGTTTCCCAGTGAACATGTTCCCAAACTCCTGTAACACTACTCGGATTTCTCAGACCTGGGTAGGGGATAACTGCTGGGACATTGCTACCCCTTCCACTGAGGTGTCATTCTGAGCCTCACTGAGATCATCAATCATCAGATCCCCTCAGACTCTTCCTGCCATCCACTGCAAATACTCAGCACAAGGGCCTCCCTGTCATGGTAAGGTTTCATCCTTGTAACTTGGTACAGTTTGTGCCCCTGCCTCCTGACTAGCAGTTCTGCCATGTAGTTAACATTACTGACCTTTCTTACCACCTTGTAGGGTCCCTCCCAAGAGTGAGAACCATTACCTGTTGCCCCACAGCATACTCTCTAGCTCGGGCATTCCTCTGTGATACCAGACCTTTTTCTGCTGTTGAGCTTCTGCCATGAGCCCATGGGTTCCCTTTGCCTTGTCCTGAGGTTTAGGACATATGCCACAACAGACTCCTTGTGGGAGTCACACTCACCCTCCCACTCATCTCAAATTAAATCTAGAGGTCCCCTCACCCTGTGCCTATACAACAACTCAAAAGGTGAAAAACCTGTGGATTCTTGGGAGAACCTCTCTGTAAGCAAACAGATGGGGCAAGTATTTGTGCCAATCACTCATAAACTGGTCTGCAAATACCCATAGCATTGTCATGAGTGTAGAGTTTAACCTCTCAACAAAATCATTAGTCTGGGGATGGTAGGGGGTGGTCTTTAGGTGCTTCACCTCACAGTACTTCCCCAGACGAGCCGCAGGTCTGACATGAAATTGGTACCACTGTCAGTCAGTATTTCTTTTGGGAAACCTACCCTGCTGAAAATCTCTAACAAAGCATTTGCCACCTTTTTTGCCTCAAGGGAGGACAGAGCCACTGCCTCAGAGGTCCCACAATATCCATACCAACCCTCTGAAATGGCTCCTCGATCACAGGCAAAGGCATCAAAGGAGCTTTCACCTTGTCTTCTGCCTTGCCTACCTTTTGGCACTGCTCACAGGTCCTGCAGTACCCTGTTACATTTCTGGAAATCCCAGGCCAATAGAAGTTCTGCATAATACGTTTCTTTGCATGTTTTATGCCCATATGACCTGCAAAAGGAATATCATGGGCTATGGCTAGAAGTGCCAGGTGGTAGGCTCTAGACACTACCAACTGCTGTGTTCTCTCACTCTCTACCTCCCGCCTCAGGAGTCCACTCTCTATACAGTAGCTCTTTGTCCCAATGTAGAGATTCCCCCTTCTCTTGAGAATCCGGTGCCTCTCTAGCTACATCCCTCAGGTATGGTAATGTAGGGTCTGAGAGCCGAGTCTGTCTAAGCTCTCTCTTAGTAACCCTTCCCAGCTCCCCTTCCACAGGAAGTGTGGTGTCCTCTGACAGCAGTGCCTCACTATTAGCCTGGGTACTACTACTCACATCTGCACTTGCAGTCGCTCTCTCCAAGGGAACATCAGTACCCACAAGCAGCTGTGGCTCACCTTCAGTCTCACTGCTACAGGGTAGCTCCCTCCCTGAAGTAACCACCTCACCAGTCCTGGCTGCAAGTGTGCGATCTGTCTGGGTCTCCCCCAGGCTACCAGACCCACATGCTTGTTTCCAAGTCTGACTGTGTGTAACTGCATGAACATATGGTACTGTATTATCAAAATAATTTCCTATCAGGACAGCTGCAGGGATATCCTCAAACACACCAACTTGCTTGCTTCCTTTTCTACCCTCCCAGTCAAGGTGAACCCTAGCCAAAGGTATTTGGAATGGGGTCCCTGCTAAAGCTCTGACTGGAGTCGACTGCTCAAGCAAGTATTGCTCTTCTTTAACCATTGCAGGCTTCACAATGGTTAGCTCAGAGGCTGTCTCTGTCTTACCCATGGTCTCTTTCCCATTCATTAAAATAGGATATAAACTCTTGTGGTAGTTTGGTACCCTTGTTGCCTCAAGACAACCTACTGTTGGCATTTTAGCATTCCCACTTACTGGCTCTCCCACATTTTGTTCCCCACCTTGCGTCCATGGACATCTATATGCTACATGGCTTCACTGGTTGCATTTAACACATTTAACCCTAGGTCCTGGATGTGTACCTGGACTAGTAGCTTCCCATGCTACTGGCGGACTCTGTTGGGGCCGTCTGGGCTGTCCACCATGGGTTCCCTTAGACCCATGAGCAGCATTGGGTGTCCTTTTCCTGTGCAGTGATACCCTGCTTGCTAGGTATAGGTCTCCCTTCTTCCCCAACTCATCTGCAGTAGCACATTGTCTTATCAGCTAACCAGATTCTCATGTCCTCAGGCAAAGTGCTAAGGGCCTGTTCCCTCACCAAAAGGTCTGCCAGCCCTTCAAAAGTGGCGACCTGACATCCACTCACCCACCTATGAAAATAAGTGTTTAGTTCAGCAACATATTCAGACACACTTTCATCTGCCTTGCGTCTATGCTCATGAAAATGTCTCCTGTAAGCTTCAAGTGTTAACTTAAAACATTCTAGCAAACAATTCTTTACAACATTATTATTTAAGCAGTCATTATCAGACAGTTTGGAAAGAGCAGTTGCAGCTTTACCATGGAGTAAGGAGGTCAGGAACCGTACCCAGAGCCCTTGGTCAACAGTATTCTGTTTATATACCCTCTCAACCATATGAATGAAACTGTCAAAATTATCCCTCTCTGTAAATTGTGGAAGAAATTTGCTGACCTTTGTTGTTTCTGGGGTTCGGTTAATCCCTTCCCCATTACCTCCATGACTCTGGCGAAGAGTCAGCATCTCCTTTTTATGTTGCCTCTGCTTCTTCTTCTCCGCTTCCAGGCATAGCAGTTTCTCATTTTCCTTCGTCTCTAAGATGCCTCGGTCTCTCTGCTGCCTCTATTTCCAAATGCTTGGCCTCTAGCTCAAGTCTCTTTTTAACTCCTGATGGATTTTTAAGTTCTCTGTGGAAAGGTTGAGCCGTCCATTTTGTGAGAGTTGTACATCCCCACAGCCAGTCTGATTGTCCTCCTGGTTGCTATTCTCTGATGCAGCTGTCACAAAAGCTGCATTCATGTCTGCCTTAGTCAGGTTGGCATGCAGCAGTCCTTTAGCCTGGCACGGCTCAGCCAACTTGCTCCTTGTCAGCTTGTCATGCTCTCCCCGACTAACTAAGCTAACAAAAAAAAAATGTGATATGAACTCTGAATGTTTACTGCATGGTTGACAAGCACCTTCAGTGATTACTCTACACAAGCTACAGGAATTCAATATCTACACCACTACAAGCCAATTTAATATGTGATGTGTCTAACTCACCACTTCCACCAATTAATATGTGATGCCCCTGCACTTGCCCAGTAATTAAGGAGCCTCAATCCTCATCTCTAGCAGCAGTGAGGGATGAGCCCGTTGGGAGGATGACAGGTACACACACAATAAAGTACAATTTCCCTTAAGAGTACACAGAGATCACAGTCAGTCTGGGGCTGGTTTCTCCCTTTCTCTGCAGATCCCCAATAAGACTTGCCACTGACACAGCTATAGGGTTAAAATCTCAGCCGAGTGGTCAAGGCAAAACCTCCAGCAACCCTCTCTGTCCAGTCATTGCTTCATGTCCCTGCCAAGTAGCTCTCTCTCTCTCTCTCTCTCTCACACACACACACACACACACACACACACACACACACATACACGCACACACACACTTTAAGATTTGATTTATATACAAACAGACACCCCTGGGGAAGGCTGGCACATGTTCACTAGCTATGCCCCTTCTGCCCAGACTATACGGTAGTACCAGCTGCCGCCAACCGCTCTTACTTATCAGCTACTATAAGGCCCTTCCCAAAGGGTGACCAATTTTATTGTGTAATGTTACTGTAATCCAAATGGTAAGTATGACCAAGACTTGTAAGGCTACTTAAGAGTGGCCTGTACAGTGTCACCAAATACATATGCAAGTACTCTAGAGATATTTAAGTTCTTAAACCAACCAGCCACAATTAAAAGGTTTAAATGTATTTAATAATAATAATAAAAGAACAAAACAATATTCAATAACTCAATACAGTGACAAGAGATCAGAATCATAGGAAATATTTTAAACAACATTGTTAGACAGTCTTGCATAAATACAGAAAACATCTAAACTATATCTCAAAGAGAAGTACTAAATTTCACTTGCAGAGCAAGGCAAATACAAGTGCTGAATGGATGTTTTCAGGTCCAAAGGCAAGATGCAAAATGCACAGACGTGCTGTCTGAGATAGTTCTTAAGTTACTATCAAACGTTACTGTTGGGTTATCTCAGATTACATTATTCTTTTGTAGCACCTCTGCGTCAAAAATACTTCTCCCTCATAAGTTTGCCTAGAACTGGAAGGCGTAAAACAGTTAAACACTTTTACATTTAAAACCTGTAATTATTTCTGTTTCCAGACAATAGAAAGAACTCCTAGCTGTAGATTTTTTGTCTCCTAGCTGAGATGAACACCATCGTAAAACTCTTTGCTTTTCTTGAGGATTTGCAAGTTAACTCTGTATGTTCCATCCTTTACCATCAAAACATACTTTTGCATATGCATATAGTTTATACACGTCTGCTTTCTTCCAGCAGGGTACATTGTGGTTGCATTCTTGAAGCTCAGTACAGAACATACAGTTCACGTACACTTCTGCACCAGTAGTTTAATATAAACATAACATATAGTTTTGTTACATTTGTAAGACAAGCATACAAATCATATTGCTATTCACAAATGACATAGAATTATTTACAAAATTCAAGCTAGCTGGGCTGGCAGCCTTCACAGCCCTCTTCGATGGTTCTACTCTCTTAGGACGATCCATTAAGGACATGTTGCCCATAGTGAACATGAAGGGAAGACTCTGTCTGCGGTGGGGATCAAACTTTCTACTCCCTAAAGGTCCCAATGGGGAAATAGGAAGATGTGGTTCTGTGAGGCACAGTATCCCTTTCAGGACATTCCTGATGAATCCCCTTTCAGAGGCAGGGGGACAGGTTTCAATGGACAATGCCCCCCCCCCCCGAGGCAAGGAGGGCCTGCAAAATTAGGGCTCCAGGGAACCCTTCTCTGAGCAGCTCTGTCATCTTCCCTGAAGCATTGCCCAGCTGCTCTGCCTTTGAGGCAGTCGGAGATCGCATTTCCCTACACCCACTAGCCTGGACAAATATCAGTTCCGATCAATGGGTGTTAAATATCATTTCCAGGGACTATTTCATTCCCTTTTTGAAACCCCCTCTAGTAAGACGTTACCTCCCAGATGTTCCACCCAGCCAAAGGGAGTTGCCAACTTCTTCTAAAAAGAGCAATCCAAGAGGTCCCAGCAGGACAAGGAGGATCTGGCAATTACTCTCACTTCTTTTTTGTGCCAAAAAAGATGGTGGGATTGCATCCTATTCTGGATCCAAGCAAGCTCAATCTCTCAGTGAAGAAATCATAGTTTCAGATGGTCACTGCTCAGTCCATTCTGCCACTTTTACACAAGGACGATTGGATATGCTCTGTGGATTTCCAGGAAGCCTACTATCACATCAAAATAGACAGGTGTTCCAGGAGACACTTGCACTTCTGGCTAGGTGCCAATCATTACCAGTTTAGAGCCCTACCCTTCGGTTTCACCATGGCCCGCCAAGTGTTTATCAAATACATGGCAGTTGTAGCTGCTCACCTGTGTCTGCAGGGGTTCCAGGTCTTTCCGTACCTTGACGATTGGTTCCTAACTGCACCTTTGAGGCATCAACTGATACAGGCAATTCATTATGTTCTCCCCCTCTTCAGTCAGTTGGAGATGACCATCAGCCTTGCAAAATCCAATCTGATCCCCACTCAACAATTGGAATTCATAGGAGTTCAGTTAGACTCCGTTTCAGAGATTGCACCCTTACCCTTGCATAGAATTCCTTTGGTATGGGAATAGGTCACACAGAGTTTAGACTTGTCGTACCCATCGGTTCACCTGGTTCTTCTGGCAATTGGATCTATGGCCTCAGCCATTCATCTTGTTCCCCTGCCGGGTTCCACGTGCTTGTGTTGCAATGGACCTTGGCTGTCAAATGGTCGGCGCTACTTCATTCTCCGTCTATGACCATAAAACTGACTCCTGTGTGCAGACATAATCTCCAGTGGTGGCTTTAGTCTCACTCACTCTAGGCAGGCCCTTCTCTCTCCCACTGTCCACGGCCACAGTGACCACCGATAGAAGAACTGCTCACATCTCCAGAATGCTTACATGCAACTTGGTATCTACTGGGAAACACATGCCTTGGACAGTCTTCCCCTGAAAATGCCCCACCCCACCCCTTGATGTAAAGAAGATTGAGGGATAGAATAGTAGAACATAGATCTGACATATGTAGGGGCATAGAGACCAATTCATTAGCTAAGCATGTGCAAGAACAAGGAACAAAGCATTATTTCTCATTTAGGGTTATGGAGTTTTTAAAACCAAATATTAGACGTGGTGACATAATAAATAAATTGGACATTAAAGGGTTTGAATGGATTATACGTATAGAAGCTGATATATACCCAGGTCTGAATAAGCATATAACCCTAAAACCAATGAGACAGCAAATGGTTACATGATTTTATAATGTGTAACATTTCTTAAGGTATTACTTTCTTATACTGCTCTTATTTTTTAATCATTTTCAATTAGTTTCTGAATTGGGTTTGTAATTAGTTTTGTTTTATGATAGGATGGGCTGTGTCATGCGTTTTGTATTTAAATGAAAGTTTTTAAACTGTTTTAAAAACACAGAGGAAGGACTTCTATGTCTGAAAGCTTTGTTGTTAAATAAATTATTTTGCACCGTGAAGAGAGCTTTGTTTTATTTCTACTTTGGAGCTTTTTTACTGCTACTCTTCACTTTATCCGTTAGTTCATCTTCATTTGTTTTGCTTTGCTATTTTTCTTGGTGAACTAATAGAAGCAAATTTATATAGCATTTATATCATGACACAGCCTACCAATAACCAACTAGGCTCCATGGGAAGGTCCCTGCACTCGATCCTACAACAAGAAAATCCTCTACTAAAACGAACAGAATTGACTATGAATGCAGGAGTGGATGTTTCTTCAGTAAGCACCCAGAGAGAAGAATTTTCTCTCCAAATCCAGTCCCTGGAGCGAAAGGTAAAAGCCTTTAAGAAACTACAATGGCAATGTTTTAGTTTCCTTGCTTATCTAGACCTCGGCATAGTTCCACGAGGGTTACGTGTCCTGAATATGTCTTTATATGGCAACACGTACTCTGATCTCCTTAAACAATGGCAAGAAATGAACATTAAATTAAGTTTATCACAGTCCAAACACAAGCGTGATATTCCAATGGCAATAAAATGAAAGTAAAATGTTCCAACAAATCAGTTCATAAAACAAACATAAAATTTATTTAAACAAAGGCTTCTTCAGACTCTTAAAACAAGGACAAACACCATGAACAACCTTTTTAAAAACAACCAATACTCATCATTGGTTAAGTCACATCACATGTTCTATTCATTTAAAGGTACAAGGGCTGGTGTAATATTTACCATGCCAGTGAATCTATTGCACTTATAAAATCATAAAATATGCATCAAGATTTATAATTCAATACATTTCAAGGATATACATGGTATACAACAAAACCATATATGAAAGTATATTGTACTGAACTGTAAACAATGTTTCACGATCATGCATGAGTTTAAACTCAGCGCTTTCAAAACATGTTCGTTTCATTGGGGTTGAAGAACAACGAATATGCAGTTATCACACAAGCTCAACTGTTAACAAATAACTGCCTTGAGTGAAATTTCAGTGCCATTAGAACATGCTCGTTTCATCCGGATTAAAAACAACGTTAATGCAAAAATCGTGCTCTCTCAACACTTTACATATGAACTAGTTCAATAGTTAGAAATCTGTCTTAGATGAAGTTTCAATGTCCTTAGAACATGTTCACATCAGACTTAAAACAACATAAATACAAAGATCGCACTTTTTCAATACTTTACGCATAACCTGAGTGTCGATTCTTTCACATATAAAATGTTCATAGCTTTTCAATTGCTTACATTAGAACATTCTCGTTTCAACAAGTTTAAAAACAACGTTAATGCAGAGTTCGTGCTCTCTCAACACTTTACATAAAAACTAGCTCAATAGTTAGCAGATATCTGCCTTAGATGAAGTTACCATGTACTTAGAACATGTACGTTACATCAGACTTAAAAATAACATAAATACAAAGATCGCACTTTTTCAATACTTTACGTACAACCTGGGTGTCGATTCTTTCACATATAAAAAGTTCATAGCTTTTCAACTACTTATATTTAAAAGTCAAACTAATTGTGTACAATCAGCTTAGTTAACCTAACTGTATGTAAGATGCAGAATGCGTAAGACGCTACTATATTTGTTGATTCGTAAGGAATCATATAAACATTCAGTGGTTAATAAACTTACGGCATTGGAATTGTTTAATCTGTAGGAAACAGATGTTGTAATAAAAAGGTACCTGCTAGAAGGTATATTACTGAATTTCATAGACATGTAAATACAAGTAAATATCAAGATATATAAAACTGAAACGTAAAATTCAAAAAGCAATAATAAATGAAGTTATAATTAAGTATAGACATTCGGACTGCAGCATAAAGTCTTAAGGTCTAAAACCTTAATCGAAGCAGTACTTTAATACAATCACAGTAAACCAAATTTCACTGTAACATATTGCGCTTTATGGACTAAGCAGCATCTACAACCAGAGTGTATACATTTAAAATTATTATTAAACAGTCTAGGGTTCTATTTGTTATTTTTAAAAAATTAAAAAGTTAAAAATATATATATGTATAAATATATATAAATAAAGCCCATACACAGTCTGTTGTAAAATCAAGTAGCATATTGTGAAATTAGTTTAGGTATTATTACCATAATATTTAAGTAATATTTCTCAATAACTTAACACCCAAATAATAAAAAAGGTTCCATAAGTGTACTGAAGAGAAATATATCACAAAAATACCTAGAGTACTGAAACATCTTAATATGTAACTATGCTCTTAGTCAAGGAATAATGAAACATAGTGTTTGCTGTATAGATGTGTTACCAATATCTAAGTAGAATATTAGTATGAATTATAGGTCTGGTATATTCACTAGTAAGTTCTCAAACCTATTTAAAGCCACATATAGTCAGTGGGGACTCATATCATCTCCGTAACCTCCTACTTTTTAAAAATGGCTTTAAATGTACTTTGTCATTTAGGCCAGGTGGTCTATCAGATCTCATCCTAATAATCCATCTTGTTTCTTGTTCTAATGTTCTATTTATTAAATCACCACCCCTGAAGCCTTCAAATACACACTGAATAACACAAAATTTAAAGTTATGAGTGATGCCTGCCAATTTTTTGTGTCTGGCTAAGGCATTAGTTTCAGTACCCACTCTGATGTGGTATATGTGTTCCCTAATCCTTTCTTTGAGTGACCTGTTAGTTTTCCCTATATAGTAACTATTACATGCTGAACAGGTTGCTATATATATCACATTCTTGCTCTCACAATTTGTATTAGTTTTAAAATTATAAATACGTCCTGTGGTAGGGTGTTCAAAAGTAGTTTCTTTGTTAATATATATACATTGATTGCAATGACCAAGGTGTTCCTATCATCTATTGCCCTACCTTTTGATCGATATTTGGGTCTACATAGAATGCTTTTCAAGTTAGGAAGATTTTTATAAGCTATACTTGGTGCCGGGCCTACTATCTCACTAACTTCCTTGTCTGATTTCAGAATTCCCCAGTGTTTGTACATAGAACTTTTCAACTGTAGATCCAATTTACTAAAAGTGAGATTGGCTCTCACATCAGTTACCGTGGATCTCACAGTACTTGTCGATGCTTCTTGTGCCATAAAATAAGGTTTAGAGCTAGGTCTTAGACTATCCACTAAATTAATAGTATCTGATATTTCTTTTTCTTTATATCCTCTCTAAAAATCTCTCCTTCATATCATTGATACCTGTGGAGTAGTTCTCTTGCTGTGAGTTTAATCTGGATACTCTCATAAATTGTCCTTTAAGGACATTTTTGAAAACATATCCAGGATGCATACTCTGTCTATGTAATATATTATTCCTTTGGCATTCTTTCCTATAAATCGTTGTGTTGATCAAACCATTACTCAACCTAAATACTTCTACATCCAAATACGGTAGACTACTAACTGAAAAGTTCATTGTGAACTTTAGAAAGTCCATGGTATTGTTCAAATATGAAACAAAATTTAATAGGGAGGACTCATCTCCCATCCATATAAAAAAGAGATCGTCCACAAAACGACAATACATTGCAACGTATTCCTTGTAAGACGGGTTCTCAAAAAGGTAAATGTCTTCCCATCTACATAACCAAGTTGGTAGCTATTGGCACAGGATGTGCCCATAGCTACGCCATCCTTTTGTAAATATATGACTTCTTGAAATACAAAGATATTGTTAGTCAGAATAGTCTCAAGTAGTAAGGCTGTTAGGTCAACTTTTTTAACCGAAAAATCTGAGTGTTCTTTCAAGTATTCAGTAATTAATCTTATACCAATATCATTGGGGATTACAGTAAATAAGCTAACTACATCAAGTGTCACAAAAAAATAATGCTGCTGTTCGCTCAAAGAGTGAGTTTGGGAGTACAAATCCAAGAGAAATTGTTTACTATCTTTCAGAATTTTCTTATTTTCACTGACCAGTGGTCTTAATACACTTTCTAAATAAATGGAAAGAGGCTCAGTTAACCACCCCTGACCTGCAACAATAGGCCTGAATGGTGGATCTTTGCTGTTCTTATGGACTTTAGGAAGTCCTTGTATGATCGGAATGGTGGGATTTCTCACCTTTAGGTATTCATAAAGTTCTTGTGTTATATCCTGTGACATCACTAAGTCATCTAGAGTATTATAAACACTAAAGACCATCTCATTCAAATTGTCTTTAGTTAATTTAGTATATGTGTTTCTGTCTTCAAGCATCTGAAACATCTTGTCAGTATAGTACGTGTAATCCATGATGACTATAGGGCCACCTTTATCTGCTGGCCTTATTACAATAGAGTTAAAGAATGTACAGCTTGCCTTTGTTTATAATTCAAATCCATGTTTCGATATTACTTTCTCCTGGTAAGTTCTATATACATCTTCTTCTAATACATTCCCAAACACTTCTATAGTTGGATGTAGTTGAGGGACAAAAGTACTGTTTGGACGGTGTCTATTCATTTCCATGCTGTTATCAAATTGACCAAAATCTAGTCTAAGTTGTAATTTGCGAATATACATTTTTGTTTCTATAATGGTATCTACCAAGTCACACCTTTTTGTGGGAATAAAACCCAAACCTTTACTCAGAACCTGCTCTTCATATTCGTTTAACACTCTTCCAGATAAATTCATAATTAACGATTTTGCCTCCCCCACATTTTCTTTATTGTGGGGCCTGTTATTTCCTGGTCTATTGAACCTTTCCTTTTCTGTCTCCCTCCTTTTGTCCAAAAAATGATTTTGTGCTATTGGGAGGGGGGCAGGAAGTCTGCTTGAGTTTAAAATCATACTTTTGGATTTTGGTCTGACTACGGCTGCACCTGATCTCTGTACATCGGTTATGCAGCCTGTTAGACTCTCCCCTAGATCAATGTGTGTCTCTGTACCATTACTTTGTGTCCGAGGGACTGTTTGTCTCTGTATCTAGAGTATTAGGTTCTGTAGGCTGCTGTTCAGGCCCTAGGCTCTTATCTAAGTTTAGTGTACAGGAACTATCACTCTGTCTGTTTTCTGGAATCAAATTATTTGATAGTCTGCTCTCTGTAGTGTTATTATATAAATATCTGTCAGAATTATTTATGGGTGTTGTTGACCATTTTGAATCATTGTTAGAGTATAAATTTGAAGGTGTTTCCTAGGCCAGGTGAAAACATTGTTATTTTTAAAATCACAAATCCCTAACAATTTTGTTTTCTTCTGGTCTAACATCCGTTTTCTAAATACAGTACATCCTCTATAACTTTCCTTAATTTATCCATGCATGTTACATTATCACCATACTTACATTCAAAATCTTTAAATAAATTGTTAACAGTCATTCTATGTCTCTCTTCTTCAGGCAGGTGAAAATCAATTAAGAGCTTCATATAACTGAAGCTTAACTCTAAATTCAACTGTTGCCAACGGTATAGAAGGTCTGGCAATGAGGTACCAGATGTAGTATCTTTAATATTTCAGAGATTCAAGTATATAATATCGCTTATTTAAACAAACTTCAAAATAATGTCTCTGAACCTGTAATTTAATTAGTTTAGTAAAGACAGTCTCCAGCTCATGTAGGTCTTTGGAGATATCCAAGTTACTCACATCAAAGTGGTTGTCAGTCTTTCCATCTACAACTGGATTGAAGTCCATTAGTAAATTTGTATTTCCAGAAACACATGTCTTAAATCTGTCCAGGACACTTGAAGTATGTTCTAAAACGCGTGGTACATAAGGCAGTTCAATATTTACATTACTTTCATTATATGATGCTAATGAACAAATTCTTCTCTAAAATAGAAGCTGAATTATGCTATGAAATTGTGGAATTGGAGCAGCAAATATCAGGGTCACCATTGTTTAATGCGCATGTTCCTTTATTTGATGATATGTTGGTGAGTATAACTGAGTTTAACAACTTGAGGGCACAAAAAAGAAGCTGCAATGGGATATTAAGGATTTCTCTAATGGCCGCATGTTTTCATGGCCGAAAAGAGATGCAATAAAGCGTTCTGTCCCTTTACATTCTAAGAAGGGCTCTATGTATCATTTAGATACCTTTGAACCCTTATCAAATCATAATGGTGCCTCTGCATCATCTGCTCCTGTATTAATTGAAGAGTCCACATCTACCCAGTCACAGAACCAGCAAGATCCTCGCATGAGGTCACTAACGCATGGGAAAGAAATTGTGCCTGAGAAAGAGAATGTTGGCGTGGATCTCCGTACTCCCCTTGCTACAGCAAATCATCAAAATGGGCGAAATGTGCCTAATATGAGTATCTCACTCCTTTCCTCTTTTTTAGAGATGGAGTTATCTTTGAAAGTAAAGTTACAGGAACAAGTACAGACCCTTAAATTGGACGCATTCAGGGAGCATTCACAATCGCGGGGAAGGTCCAGGAAAGGCCCCATAACTCTCAGCAAAACCAACGGACTCTTATAAATGGACAGTTATATAACAACAGCAATGGAGATAACGCCTGTTGGTCTTTGAGTAATGAGAGGTAATGTATTAAGTCTCTCAAGTTATAGACTTAGTGACTCTGATATTCCCTTACTTTCACGAGGTATGAAATTTGTTCCAGCAGGAACAGATAATATGGTGAATGCGATCACTGATCTTAAAGTATTTTGAGGCACATGAATTTAAAATGTACTTTTAAAGATTCCACTACAGTTACACCTGCCACTTGTAAAAGAAGTAGCACTTTTATACCAGTGGATGAATCTGTTAATGCATTTGGCAATATATGTGAAAAACATATACGACGGCTTTATAGTCAGAATTCTTTTAAAAAAATGTACAATTTGACAGAGGAAGAATTTAAGTCTCTTAAAGCTTTACAAAACAATTCAGATATAGTAATAAAGGAAGCGGATAAAGGTGGCTGTATTCTTCTGATGTAACTATCTTACAGCTTTGAATGATCTACTAGCTGATGTATATACTTTTAAGATTACTACAGATATTGAAATGAATGCTATTATTAGCAAAATGAACATGTGCATTTATGATTTACAACTCATGAGTGACATAGATTTACAAACCTTCATTTACTTTACAGTGCCCTCACCCACCATTCCGCTATTATATGGTTTACCTAAGGTTCACAAATCCACCCTAAACCCACCTGTGAGACGAATAGTCTTTGGAAAAGGGTGGATAACCAAACCTTTATCTGTTTACTTACAGGAAGTACTGAAACATTATTTGAAATTTGCATCAAGTTATGTCAAAGATGCAGGTGATTTTCTGGAACAGGTGTATGACTGGTCTGATAGTAATCTGACCACAGCGTTCTCATTTGTCACACTGGATATTAAATCCCTATTTACCGTAATCCCAAACACTTAATAGTATTGATCAAATTAGGGAGATCTTAACTGAGAATGGAAAACATACGGTGAGAGAAGTCAATTTGTGAACTTTTAGAACTAGTATTAGAGAATAACATTTTTGTTTGATGATATACCTGATTATTAAAAACATCAGGAGTGACAATGAGAACTGCTGTGGCGAATACATATGCCAATTTAACATTGAGTAAGTGGGAAAATATGAGTATCTATGGTGAGAGTAATAAGCATGCCCATAATATACTATTCTACAAGCGTTTTGTGGATATTTTCCTAATTTGGGGAGGGAATCGAGGTGATTTGAATAACTTCCTTTTGTATTTAGATCAAACTACTGATTTCCTGAGATTTGAGATGAATGCATCTGACACTGACATCTATTTTTTGGATGTTCGAATATTTTTGACTGATAAAGGTCTAGATACTGCCAGCTATAAGAAAGATATGCATACAAATAATACCTCCACAAGACTAGTATGCATGCAAATCATGTTTTTAAAGGTGTAGTTAAAAGCCAATACCTATGAGCTAGTAGGCTTAATACAAGAACTGATTTATGTGCTAAACGAATGAATGAAATGAGTATTGATTTTGAAATGAAGGGTTATGATGGAAGGGAACTGCATATGATTAGAGAAGATGTAATGAAACTAAAGGAAGGACAAGCCAAACCGTATTTCTCCCAACATACTACTGTTGATAATGTGCATTTAAATAATACAGGAATGCAGCCCCTGAGATATTTAATGACATACAGTAGAGCTAATAAATCAGTTGAGGACATTATTAAAGGAAATTGGGATATGCTGAAAGTGTACCAGGGCATGATAGATGGCTACCAGATAAGCCTTTATTTAGTTATAGAACATGTGGTAACTTAAAGCAACACTTATGTTATACGGATTTTTCTTTAAATAAGCCAAATCAGATTGATTTTAACACCAAACGAGCAGTACCATGCTTTAACTGTTCAAGTTGTAGTAGTATTTGTCCATCAAATGAGTTTATACATCCTGTTAGTAAGAAGAAATATACCTTCACCTGTGTGGCTACATGTAATACTCAGTTTATTGTTTATTTAGCGACTTGTTCTCTAAGTTCTGCATTTTATGTAGGTAAATCATCAAGAAGATTGAGGTATAGAATAGTAGAACATAGATCTGACATATGTAGGAGCATAGAGACCAATTCATTAGCTAAGCATGTACAAGAACAAGGAACAAAGCATTATTTCTCATTTAGGGTTATGGAGTTTTTAAAACCAAATATTTGACGTGGTGACATAATAAATAAATTAGACATTAAAGGTTTTGAATTGATTATACGTATGGAAGCCGATATATACCCAGGTCTGAATAAGCATATAACCCTAAAACCAATTTTGAAAAAGAGACAGCAAATGGTTACATGATTTTATTATGTGTAACATTTCTTAAGGTATTACTTTCTTGTACAGCTCTTATTTTTTAATAATTTTCAATTAGTTTCTGAATTGGGTCTGTAAATAGTTTTGTTTTATGATAGGATGGGCTGTGTCATGTGTTTTGTATTTAAATGAAAGTTTTTAAACTGTTTTTAAAACCCTGAGGAAGGACTTCTATGTCTGAAAGCTTTGTTGTTGAATAAATTATTTTGTGCTGTGAAGAGAGCTTTGTTTTATTTATATTTACACTTAGATGCCAAGGACAAAAAAATTGGAGCCAGATGGAAGTTGGGAGATGGCAACCAGGTGCACTTTTATGAATAACTGAAAATAATCTAATCGTAATTGCACTGCAGGTGTGTAAAGAGGCAAACATTTAGGAGATGTTCATATAGAAAATATGTCCATTTTGTGATCTACATCTTTGTAGTATTGGATCTCTGAACAAAGACAACATTTTTGACTGATCTAGAGATGTCTGTCTGGTCTCTGGCCATTTTAGAAGAGGTGAAACTACGTTTAGGCAAACAGACTTGATATAGGGTTAGGTTTTCCTATGAGATGGGTTAATGTGGACCTGAAGAGCCTTCAAGATGGAGATTTCATTAGATGAGGCATGAGCAAGAGGAGTCAAACTATTCAAAGTCAAAATGAGGCTATTGAATGACATTTGACTTATTCTGCCTGGCTTTCTGTATGAACATTGTAATGGGGAAAGAAAGGAATCCTGGGGCTGTTTCTGGATGAGAACATCTCTGGGAGGGTCCTCTAAAAGATGGATCAGTGAAGAAAGTTGCTTCAATTGTTGTTGGATGAGATTCATGTAGGTGACAACTTGGTTTCTCATATTGCCAGTGACACAGAAGCTGTTTCATTAATCAGGTAGAGTACTTGTAAAGCATCAGGTAAGTGGTTGGCAGGAAGCCGCTTGTTAACTTGGCCCATTTGGATGCCCTCATATCTTTTGGACAAAAATATGTTGGGAGTATTCCTCCTTGTTTTTTGATACATTGAACAACTGATATGTTATCACTGTGGACAGTTGTCATACCTTGGGACAAACAGGTCCGAAAGACATAAAGGGGGGAAGATGTACTGAAGTAATCTCCATTTCAGAATGGCTTCCAGTTATAACTGGGACATTTTGGACAGTTTGCCCTTGATGGTGCCTGATCTTCTGTAGGGAAAAGGCCTCCATGATGCAAACCGCTACAAGAGTTGGGACTTGGAAGGGACTGCCTGTAGTGAAATGTGGAGATTGAAGTTTCCGTCTGAAATGCCATCTTCAAGCATGAAGCATTTTGATTTGAAGGCTTGTAGTATCTGTTACTTGGGACTACTCAATATTCAAGGTCCACTGAAGAGCATTCATAAAATACCTTACAAAGAGAACTATGTAAGTTGTCATTGCCTTTTAATCCAAAGCCATTAGACATAAGAAGGGTGTTACAAACTGATAACTGAAGAATTTGCGAGACCAGGTTTTGTAATAGAAGGATCCTGTCTGTGTAACAGTGACATTGGGTCTAGGGCCTAATGTGTGAAATTCAGCATTTGAGTAATTTCCAATTGGGATTTCACAGACCTGGTCCCAGGAGCTGAAAGATGTTGAGAAGAGTTCCTGAGCAGATATCAGTCTGTTTCTTAAGGGTGTGGCTAGGAACCAGTTGTCTAGGTAAGAAAACCTTTACTCCTTGCAACTATGTTTTTTTGCTGTATTGGGCATACATCTTGTAGACATCCTTAAGACTGAGGTGAGAGCAAATGGCAGAATCCAGAATTTTTCATCACACTGGCTTCTACCTGGAAGTGTAGAAATCACCTGGACATGACATTCTTGATGGTGAAGTAGGTATCTTGTTGGTCCAAAGATAACGTCCAGTCCCTTTCTGATAGATAAGAGAAGTTGGATTTGGGCTACAGTGTGATCATCCAGATTATGTAAATTTGACTTTAGAAGCCTAAAATAAACAAAGAGACAGTGGGTTTAAACATATAACAAGAGGCAGGGTAGAAAACATCCAAAATGGAGCAGCTTTACCTTGCAACTCTCACAAATTAAATAGTCTCCTGTTCTGTTTACTGTAAATAAAAATTCTACTTTTCAGCCCCTCCCACAATTTTGATAGAATTAACCTTTTGAAAACAAAGAATGCTTCACATATATTGGCTATCTGGCCATAACCAAGAAATAGAAGTTATGTCCTTACCATAACGTTCCATGTGGAGTGTTCATCTCGCCTTTGTTCTTACACATGGGTTCGGAGCCGATCCTCGGCTCCGTGTCGGCCGCTTGCAAGCTCTGCATCGAGAAGAAGCTCGAGACAACCTAATACCCACAATCCCCCTCTGCCTTTACCTCAGATCTAGTTTGCAAGCAAACCAGCAGTCAGAGAGAGAAAACACTCATGCCAATATCACATATGCACAGAAACTAAGAGTCTATATATATATATATATATATACATATATATATATATATATATATATACATGTCAACCATATATACAACAACTGCAATGCAGAAGCAGAATGCCCCAGACCAGGCACCAAACTGAACGCTCTTCCTAAGGGTGGGAGGGTGGGAATGTAAGAACAAAGGCGAGATGAACACTCCACATGGAACGTTATGGTAAGGACATAACTTCTATATGTGATAGTGTTCAATCTCGACGTTTGTTCTTACACATGGGTAGCGTCCCTAGCTCCTTGTTCCTGAGGAACTCACGGAAGGACGTTCTTGAGCACAGTGGAACCAAAGGTTGCCCTGTCCCTAGAAACCTTGTCTACCTTATAATGAGAAATGAATGTATGTGGTTTAGACCAAGTAGCAGCCGCACAAATAGCGTCTAATGGTAGGCGAGCTGCATGAGCCAGGGATGTAGACACTGACCTTGTGGAATGTCCTTTGGGTTTGTGCAACAGAGTTTGATCTGAAGAATCATAGACATAGATGATACAATCAGTTAACCACTTAGAAAAAGTTCTTTTAGTAACCGCTACTCCTTTTCTGTTATCAGCAAAGGCTACAAAAAGTTGATCAGATTTCCTGTGATCTTTTGTTCTATCCAAGTAAAACCTTAGTTGTCTGTGGACATCTAATTTGTGTAACATATACTCCATTTTATTGGAGTGATTCTTGAAGAAAGTGGGTAATTCAATGGACTGATTAATATTGTTAATAGAACAAACTTTAGGAAGGAAGGATGAATTAGTGCAAAGAGAAACTCTGTCAGAGTGAAAGATCAAATAAGGGTGTTTAATGGAGAGAGCTTGAAGTTCAGATACTCGCCTAGCGGATGTAATGGCTACCAAAAAGAGAGTCTTCCACGACAAAAATTTCAATGGGCAAGAGGAGGCTGGTTCAAAGGGGGCAGCATCAACTTAGATAATAATAAGTTTAGACTCCAAGGTGACGAGGAGATCTAATTGGTGGTCTAATATGAAAAGACCCTTTTAAAAAGGCTTTACAAAGTCTGTGGGCCATAACAGGAGCCCCACATTCTTCCACATGGAAATTAGAAATGGCAGCCAATTGAACTCTTAATGTGGCAGGAGAAGCACCCTGATGGAACAATTCTGTTAAAAACTCTAATATTTTATTCAAAGGAGCTATAACAGGGTCCACTTGCTGTGTATTTGCCCAGAATACAAAGCGCTTCCATTTACTAGTATATGTTTTAGTAGTGGAAGCTTTATGAGAAGCCACTAATATATTCTGAACTGCAGGTGAAAGAAGATCAGACCTGGCTAAGTTAGGAATTGGAGCAGCCAAGCTGCTAGATGGAGGGACAAGAGCGAGGGGTGGGGAGCCCCTGACGAGTGAGTCAATAGATCTGGCTCTGGGTCCAGGATCCAGGGTCCCCAATGCAGTGTGTCATGAGGAAGGGGAACCAAATTTGACGAGACCAGAATGGGGCAATGAGGATTATCGTCCTGTGTAGGTTGTTGGCTTTCTGGAGAAACTTTGTGATCAGGGGGAAGGGAGGAAATGCGTACAGGAGACCCGGGGGCCAATCGTGAATCAGTGCGTCCCTGGGGACTTCCCTGGAGGGGTAATAGGGCAAAGTAGCTCCTGCATTTGGCGCTCATTGGAGACGCAAACAGATCGCAGGAAGGCTGGCCCCACGCGAAAAATCTTTTCGCAACTGACTGTTTTAGGGACCACTCGTGCGGTAACAGTATTGTTCTGCTCAGCCTGTCGGCTATGACGTTGGATGACCCCGGGATGTGCGTTGCTATCAGAAAGCGACCCGTGGACTCCGCCCATTGCCAGATTCTCATGGCCTCTCTGCATAGCTGATAGGACTTGGTTCCCCTTTGCTTGTTTATGTACCAGACTACAGACATGTTGTCCGTCTGAACTGCAATAGTTCCCAGAGGAAGAAGGGGAGCAAAGTGTTGCAACGCTAGAAACACTGCCCTCAACTCTAGAACATTGATATGCAGATTGTACTCTAAATTGGTCCATTCGCCTTGGACTGTCTGTCCCTGAAAGATGCCCCCCCACCCTATCAGGGAAGCATCCGTGGTCACCGTAGCTGTCGGCGTGGGTAGCACAAATGGTCTCCCCTTGGAAAGGTTGCAAGTCTGAAGCCACCAGTTTAGGTGTGATTTGCATGTGTTCGTTATAAGAATCTCGTGTGTCAGAGGTAGTTGTTGGAACGACCACTGTGCAAACAGTAGCCATTGTAGGACTCTCATGTGTAGTCTTCCCAAGGGTATTGCAATAAGAGAAGCTGACATGAGTCCCAAAACCTTCAGTACCAGTTTTGCTGGGGATTTCCTGGACAAAAGAAGAAGACGAAACAGACTGTGAGTCTGAAGTGAAAGTATCCTTTCTGGAGGAAGTCTTAGAATTAACTGATGTGTATCTAATTCCGCTCCTATGAATAAGATACGCTGTGATGGCTGTAGTAAGGATTTTCCGAAGTTTACGGAAATTCCGAGGTGAACACACAGTTGAAGAGTGTAGTCTCTGGCCTGTACTAGCTGACGCTGGGTGGTGGCAGAAAGGAGCCAGTCGTCCAGATACGGAAACACCTGGAATCCTAGGCGCCTCAAGTGAGACGCTACCACTGCCATGCATTTGGTGAAGACCCTGGGGGCTGAGGTCAGACCAAAGGGCAGGGCTCGAAACTGAAAGTGACTGGCACCCAGCCGAAGCGCAAATGATCTCTGGATGCCCTGGCCATTTTGATGTGGTAGTATGCATCCTTCAGATCTATTGAGCACATCCAGTCGTCCTTCTGTAAGAATGGAAGGATCGATTGAAGCGTGACCATTCGAACTTTTCTTTCTTGACGAAGGTATTGAGGTCGCTTAGGTCCAGAATGGGCCTCCAGTCCCCTGTTTTCTTTGGAACTAAAAAGAACCTTGAGTAAGTTCCGAATCCTCTTTGGTCCGCTGGGACTGGTTGGATGACTTTTTTTCTAGCAGCTTTGAAATTTCTATAGCTGCTGGCTCTCGCAGATGGGGCGGCACATCTGGGAGTCTTTTCTTTGGAATGGGATAGGATAGAAATGGTATATTGTAACCTCTGGTAACCACGCTTTTTACCCACTTGTCTGTAGTTACGTTTTGCCAGGCCTGAGGGTATAAAGCTGTTTACCCCGACTGCCTCCAGAGCAGGACAGTCGGGCCTCCTCTCAGGAGTGCTGGAAAGGTTTACCAGGGAGTGTATCCCTGTCACCTTGATTCTGCGGTCCCCCTCTGCCGCCAGGGCGGCGTCTTCTACCTCTGCCCCCTCCTCTGCCTCTAGAAGGGGCATCACCCTGTGTGCCTGGGAAAGATCCTTGGGGTTTTCGAAACCACATTTTTCCACCACGCTGCCCTTTGGGGTACGGTCTGGATGGGGTGGAAAACGGACTCCGACAGCAGACAGAGTCTTTCCCTCCTGCTCACACCGGGTAAGGGTCTCCTTTACTTTGGGGCCAAAAAGAGTGGCACCGTCAAATGGGGCGTTAGTAAAGGAAGACTTGAAGGCTTCCGCAAATTAACATAAGCGCATCCAGGATTGTCTGCGAAGAGCAATCGCTGAAGCTGCTGCCCTACTCGAACCTTCGCTGCGTAAGAGATCAGCCTCATGGACGAGTTCACAATGGATGTAAGGGTATTAAGTTGCGCTGTCACTTTCTCTGAGACAGCAGCATCTGTAGTACCCTGGAGGGTATCTCCCAACTCTTTGACTAGATCCCTCTGTAGTCGTGTAAAGTGGGTCAAATAGTTCAGGGATCGCATGGAAAAAGCCGCTGAACTAAAAATGCGCTTCCCATACCTGTCCATAGTCCTAGAATCTTTATTAGGGGATGGACAGATGAGGAAGATTCCGACATCTCCTTTTTCGTGGCCGCTGCCACCACCATAGCGACCACTGGAACTCCTTTTGTCAAGTAAGTCTTGTCCTGGGGTGCAGTGATATACTTATTAGGCTTCCTAGGGACTGGTTCCACTGTGTCAGGAGCCCCACGCCTTCGAGCAATAAGTTCCATTAATTCATCAAGGGCGGAGTGACCCAGGAGGAGGAAGGGCGAGCACCAAATGCCTTCAGCAAGACTGACTCATCCTCAGAAGGGGGGAGGGACTGCCAGTCACCTCTCTGTTTCAGGATCTCCAATATGTCAGAAAAAGAGACATCTTCTGAAGGTGACTTAGGGGACCCTTCTGACTCATCCAAGTCAGTATCGGATGTCAAAGATTCTTGTGGAGAATCTAAGTGTCTCCTCTTACACAATCTTTTCCTAGGGACTTCTTCGTGGGGAGCATCCGAAGAAGCCTCCGAGGAAGAGGGGGCACCTTCCAGGGGTGGCTCGACGCTTGGATGTAGCCGTGGGTGCAGAGGAGGATAACGGACCTTTATGGGGAGGAGAAGCTGATCCTGCTGACGTGGTTGTCTGGGTAGACAACACCTTCCTCATGAGGTCGAAAGTCCCCGGGTCCCGAATCGAGGTATCTCCCGGTTCCGAAGAAATGGGAAGAATCCCCGAAACAGGCACCGAAGGCATCGACCCCGAGGACGGAACCGAGTCGATCCGCGCCGAGGCCCCGAGAGGGAGCGTTGGAACCGAAACATCGGTCCGACTCTCGGTCCCAGAACCAAGGATGGATCTTCGGCTCCGAGACTCCGGTACCGGATCGGACGGAGTCGAGGTGAACGGAGCCGACCGAGAAAAGGACGGTTCTGGCACAGAGGGCTCCACAATCAGCAGCTCAGCTTCTTCCGGCTCCGAAGACTGGACAGGTCTCGGAGGAGGAACAGATGGAGATAACGGAAGGCCTTCAAGTCTCGACACCAATTGAGAGGAGACCGAGATGAGCTTGGATAAGGCCGTATTCCCCATTAACTTCTGCACCACACGGTCTACATCGGTGTCGGAGAGAGGTCTGGAAGAACGAGTCGAAGGTATCGAAGACGGAGCTGACCTCAACAGAGTCGGTGGAGGGAGCTCCATCACCGGTTCCAAGACTCGAGGCTCCGAAACTGCCAACAGTTGAACACTCGGCTCCGAAGTCTGTGGAACCGGTGATCTAACTTTACTCGAAGAGCTCGGAGCCGATGACCTGGGCTCCGACGTCTTCGATTCCTTCGAGGATTTGGATGCCTGGTCTGAAGCATCCAGAGCCTCCTGAAAGGAAGGTTTTAATAACCCCCTGTCCATGAGTTTCCTGCGCCTATCTGTCATGACCCTCCCACTAAAAGAGTGACAAATTGAACAGTCCTCTTGTAAGTGGAGAGGGCCAAGGCAGTAGACACAGGAACTATGGTTGTCAGTAACTGACATTTTTTGGCCACACTGGCAACGTTTAAACCCGGATTTAATTTTCTCAGACATCTTAAAGAAGAAACAGGTAAGAGAAAAAAGGTCAAGTCCAGTAGAGTGACAAATCCAGTAAATATGTCGAATCCGATATACAAGTCAGTCCGGTTGTCAAATTCAAGTAAGGGGTGGTAGGCCCCGAAAAACTCTAATAAGTTTAATTAAACTTAACGGTACCGAGTATTTCTACCTTACCACACACACATACACTATGTCACCAAATAGTACTTTAGAATAAATTTTTCCTGAAAAATAACAATAATAAAAGTTATTTCTTATCTGAAGTTGCTCGAGCTCGATCCCAGTGATGCGAACGCAGCAGCGGCAAACTAGATCTGAGGTAAAGGCAGAGGGGGATTGTGGGTATTAGGTTGTCTCGAGCTTCTTCTCGATGCAGAGCTTGCAAGCGGCCGACACGGAGCCGAGGATCGGCTCCGAACCCATGTGTAAGAACAAACGGCGAGATTGAACACTATCACATCCTTTCTTCAACTTTAAAGAAACACAAACTGCAGTAAAACAAAAGCAGAAGTCAAGCAGCAATATAAGTATGCAATCTATAAACCAAGAAATATATACTAGTCACAGAGCTGCTTTACCTTGTAGATCTCAGAGTAAAGTTGGTCCTATTCTGGTACCTAATGGACACAGGCAGCCTGTAAATGGTTCATCTCCCAGGCCTTGCTTACACTTATCAAGGGTAGCAAATCTTGTCAAAGATTTGAGAAACATGATAAAAAGGCCCCTGTTGTTGTTAGCCAAGTAAACACCTATGAGCCTATGAACCTTAAATACTGATACTTCTTAACCAGCCTTATGGTGCAGAGGGATAAAGCCCTGACTGTGCCCCTGATAGCATTTCTTCAAGTAGCAGCACAGTTGGAAAAGGGGGGAGGATGGGAGTAAGCTGCTGATGCCAGTTTGTCCTTCCTAGATGGGGGGGAGGGTACTTGGCTCACTGCAGCAGCAGAGTGAAGAGCCTGGTGAGCTCCGCCTAGCAAGCAGTGTGCTGTGCTGTTGTGTTTGCACACATATGTGGAAGTGAGTATGCTGCACCAGAAAGCAGCTGTAGCAGAGCTTGTAGTGCTGCCATGGAGTGGTGGGTAAGGCAGATCCCTAGCAAAATCAGCAGCAGTATGATGTGCACTGTTGTCCTCTTATCTCCTCCTCAGCCCCGGATGCAAGTCAAGTACAGGCTGGGTGGGTGCCATCAGACCTGGTTAATGAAAACAGGAGCTGGTGGCAGCTAATGGTCAGCTGCTGGGAGCTAAAAAAAATAAATACATAAATAAAAATGCTACTTCTCAACTCCTCCCACAGCATGAGTAGTGTCTTGATCAATGTTAGTATCTTATTTATTATTAAAAGAGAAATATTAGGTTTTGTAGAGTCTGAAAACACATTTTATTTTGTTTCAACAGAGTTTGTTGTTAAAATGGAACCGGCGCAAATTCTGTGAAGTTCATCTTGACTAGATTTGCTGCATTTTGGATGTATTTTGCCTTGTCTGAGTAGTTGTATGTTTTTGGAATAGCATGCCATGTTAAGCTTAGGTTGAGCATGCATAATATTACTGAGAAATGAAATATAATCGGACCAAGGGTGGATACCTGTGGGATACATAATTTTAATATGTCCTGATCTGAAACGGAATTGTGAAAGCTGTATTTTTTGCTGAAGGTAAGTAGAGAATTATGTAGTGGTGGCCTCATTGCTTAAGTTTTTGAAAAGGGAGCTTGGGTATTGGTTTTACTTTTCAGATCAGTAGTGTGTGCCAGTAACTCTGCCTTTGTTATGAATTAATTCTAATTCATTGACTGTGAGGACTGCTGTTGTGCTGAAACCACTTCAGAAGCAATGTTACGAGTAACAGAGATCATTGGTGTTATGAATTTTGTACATACATATGTAGATGGTGTTACATTTTCAAGTAAATATATTTGCTTTGTGTTTTTGTGTTTCAGAAGTTTTTCTTCCTGAAGATGGTCAAAATGTGCCGAGCAATCCACTGTTACAGGAGTTACCTAGCTACCAGTCTATTTTAAGGAGAGGAACCTCTTTTGGTGGGACAAGGGATAGGAAGAAAAGTTTACGTAACCGAATGGCATCCTCAGTCAAAGGTGCACAGGTTTGCTCTTTATCAGATGAGACTGACATTCAGGAAGACGAACTACCACTGAGAGAATGTGCAATCTGCATGGAAGAGAAAAGAAAATTAAGGTATAGTAGAGTTTAACACTGGGTCATAGAGTTTGCTTTACTGTGTGTTTTTGTTGACAAATTTCTTGTTTTTCATTGTAAAGTTATGTATCCCAGCAAGAGAGATGGACACAGTGGCACCATATTTGTAGCAATTTGTACTGACATGCTAAACACCTTTTCCCAGTCCATCAAGCACAATAAACATAACTGAAAAGTCACCACATTTTTTTCCTTCATAAGGAAGTGATTATAAATATTCACCTTTCCTCTTCCACACATTCTCAGAAATTCCAAATTACCCAACCACACTACAGTCACCACCATTCATAAATGTAAAGTTATATTTCCCTTTGTTCACCCTTTTTCTTTATGCTTCACCCTCATTATTACACAATGCTCCCTCTAACGAGTCCACTGCAAGTCAGCATGGTGTCTGTAAAGTTGCTCAGCTGATTAAAATCCTCTGTGCAAAACATCCAAGTCACATGACACCACAAATAATTACGATATGGCAGTATTGTATCAAAAGTTACATTAGGAAATAAGTTCATAGGTTGGTATGCATGCCTTTAGCCGGACATTACCTTGTCGACATGCTAAATGTTGAAAGAAGTGCAGCAGGTTCTCAAATGTCCTAACCGGAGATAGTCTGAACACAAAATATCCCACCTTTTGACCTATGGTAGCGCTTGTTTAGGTGGTAGAGTGGTCGGAAATGTCGCATTCGGTGTTTCGTATGACATTCTGACCATTCGCCAATTACAAGTTTGGCATTCAGGTTGGGAAAAACTGACGTTCAGAGGTAGTTACTTCAACTAAATGCATGTATTCTTCATAGGTAGGTACTAGGCTATTGGCCCTAGGGCGTATATAAGCCTAGCCAAATGTACCCTGGCTTTCGCCACCCAAGAAAATTATTTTCCTGTGCCCCTGTTGGGCAGACCCACAGAAGTGATCCCTGGGGTGCATTTCCTATCTTCCATCCACTCATCAAGATTTTTCTTGAAGAGTGCTAATGAGGAGCTTTGTTTGATATAGATGGGTAGTTTGTTCCAGAGTATGGGAAGTCTCTAGAACAGGAATCTAGGAATCTATCCCTTCAACATTTTCTGTTTATTATGGTGGCAAGGTTTAGGTCCCTAGAGTGTGTAGCTCTGAGGGATTGGGATTTCTTTAAGTGGAGCATGTCCAACAGCTGTGGGTTTGATACAGCTTTGCATGTTAGGCAGAGATTGCCTCTGAGTAGGCGATATGCGATGGAGTAAAGCTGGAGTTTTTTGAGACGGTCCTTGTAGGGTATCTGTTTGAGGCCGATAATCCTCTTTGTGAGGTATTTCTGCGGCCTTTCCAGTTGTTGTAGATGTCTTGTGAGGTGCATACCAAAAGGGGCGTTGTACTCTATAATAGGTCTAATGAGTGATGAGTAGAGGGGAACATTGACCTCTTTTTTTTTTTTTTTCCTGGATGAGAAACCTTTTGTGATGAGGTGTGCCACGTAGAAGGATTTCCTGACTACTCTGGTGATGTGTTATCAAATGAGAGACTACTGTCCACCTGTGTCCCAAGGTCTGTTATCACACTTTCGGAGTTAAGTAGACTATCGGTAGCTCATGGGTACAGAGTTTTTACCAAAAGGGATGACCGTGCACATTTTGGCATTGAGCTTGAGGCCTTTTTGTAGGATGTCCACATCGTTAGGAGTTTTGATTATGGCTCCTAGTTTGCAGTCATCTGCGAACTTCGTTAGCCAAAGACCTTCTGTTAGCCTGTACTTCAGAGAAGTAGATGCCAAACCGGAGAGGACCCAGGACTGAACCCTATGGTACTCCACTTGTCACTGGTCTAAAGTTGGATTTGGTGTCTGCTGCTTTCACAGTGTGGGTTCTGTCACTGAGACAGTTGGCAACCGGTCTTGTGGCATAGGGATTTATACCTAGTTTAGTGAGTTTATCTATAATATCAGAGTGTGGGATGGTGTCGAAAGCCTTGACGAGGTGTAGGTAGGCTGTGTGAACCGCCTTACCATCATCTACGGCTTTGGTGACTGCTTCAAAGAATTCTATCAGGTTTAGGAGACATGATCTGCCTTTTCAAACCTGAACTGGGTAGGGTTCAGAGTTTGGAGATTATCAATGTCACTGTTTATAAGTTCCATGATGATACGTTCCATAGCCTTGCAGACCAGGCTCGTCAGGTTAATGGGGTGGTAGTTCCCGGGGTCCTTGGTGGCTCCCCCTTTGTGGAGTGGGTAACTGTTGCTGTGCGCCATTCAGTGGGCACAAAGCCTGAAGTGAGGCTATGACTTAACATGGTACTTAGGTGGGGTGCCAGTTCATTCTGTAGTTCATGTAGAACACAGCCTGGGATGTTGTCAGGTCCCATGGATGCTGTTTTCTTGGCTTTGGAGAATGTTTGTTTTTTTTTTCCCTGTGCAGCTGTGATTACAGGAACATTACTTTCTTCTGGTGTAGAGATGGGCCCTTTAGGGGATGAACGGGGGGTAAAGTTAGCACTGAACCTATCTATCAGTTGGCTCTGTATATTCAGTGCCATTGTTCTGTAACTCAGAGCAGATCTGAATGTTGCCATTGAGATTTTTGACGTAGCTATAGAATGCTTTGTGGTTGTCTTTAGAATCAGTGGCGATTTTTTCATAACTAGCTTTGGAGGATTTTATGAGGGATCTCAGCTTCTTACTGAGGCTGACCAAGGAGTTCCTCCATCATGGGATTTTACTCTTTTTTTTGCAACAGTTTCTTTCTTTTGTTGTAGAGTTTGTTTATGGCAGAGGACCACCAGATTGGCTTACTTTTTTTGGAGGATAGCATCTTGGTCCTGTTAGGGATTGCATGATCCATGCACTCATGTAAGTGCTTATAAAGTGCATTTGTATAGGATTCAGCAGTCGTACCTCGGATGTCCATCAGCATGGGTGTCCTGAAGTTTGCCACTTCTGTCTTAAGAAGCGTGAAGTTGGCTTTGGAGAAATATTTCACGGTGGTTTCCCTAATGGGGGGTGGGGGTGGGACGGGGATGTCTATGATTAGATTGGGGTCGGATCTGACTGAACACGTTGGTAGTCCCCAGATCTAGGATATTGCTGCCCCTGGTGGGGGCATGGATAAGTTGATCCAAGGCGTTGGAATTTATGAATTCCAGAAAACGTCAAGCACAATAGTTGGTACACAAATAGTTTTCCCAGTTAATGGTGGGGTAGTTGAAATCACAAATTATTAGGGTGTTAGGTTGTACCCTAATATTTTCCAGTGTATCAAGAAATGAGGAGTGGGAATCCTGGGGGATGGTGGGGGATCTATAGTAAGCTACAGTTTAGATTGCGGTCTTGCCCAGAGTTAGTTGCACTTGGATAATCTCGGATGCAGTATGTTGAGCAACTAGCCTGGAGGTGTGGATATCCTTAATGAATGTGGACACTCCTCCGCCTTTAGTGTTTCGGTCTAGGTTAGGTGGCCGAAAGGTGTGGTATGAATTATAGCCTGGTAATGCAAGGATGCTCTCTGGAGCCTTGAACCAGGTCTCTCTCACTGCACAAATGTCGATGTTCTACAATTTAAGGAGTGCCTCGAGTGAGTGCATTTTGAGGTTTAGACTTCTAGCATTGAGTAGCATTACCCTCAGATTTTGCTTGCTTGTACCTGTTACGGTGGTGAATTTGTAATTTGAAGCTTGCCTAAAAAAGGCACTATAGGGGTGGCAAGAGCCTTAGCCAGTATCCGGAGTCCCGAGGTTGACAGGTGCAGGCCATCTCTGCAAAGCATTGTGGTTTTTCAATCATGTCAACCCAGGCAGATAGATACTGGATCCCCTTAGAATGACACCAGAAGCCTAGACAATTGTTGAAGTCAATCATTTTGTCCTTGTACTGTGGTATCATTCTGGGTGATGGCAGGATGCTTCTCAGAGCTAGGGTCATACTTGCCTGGGCTACAAGATCGGACAGCTCCTCCATGTCTCTGTTCATGTAGTCCAGGGAGGTACGTCTCAGGTCATTCACACCAACATGGACAATGACAGAGTCATATTAGTACTTGTTGTGGAGTGACCTAAGTGCATGCTTTATGTGGCGTATCCTTGCACCCGACAACCAGCTGACAGTAACTTTTTCCTTGTTTAGCCTGGTGAGTGGAACATCAGTGTGCCTGATTATAGAGTCACCTATGACTAGAGTGCTGGGTACGTTGTTATGCCTTATGGGCTGTGATTGAGTGTCACACTGAGTTTGTGGGCTGTATATCATTTGGGTTGTGTTGGGGGGGGTGGAGGTTGCTTGCATTTCTGCTTTGGAGGTCCCTGGTTCTTGGGTAGATTTTTATTGAGAGCCTCCGCGAATGTAGGTGTGTGTTTTGGTGGTGTAGGTTTTGAGGGACTATGTGATGAGTGTGGTGTAATGCAAGTGTTTACCTTTTCCTCTTGATTGTCTAGTCCAGTCTTGGGTGAAGAGAGCTTTGCTTCCAGTTTGGCTATATAAGTGCATCTCTCACAGGTTGTAGTGTTGGGTGGTAGGAGGAGAGGGTTGTCTGTGTACATGAGGCAATTGCTGCATTGCCCCAAGATGCCCATATTCATCAGATAGACGGGAGAAAACAATGGGAGCTGACCCTTAGACATGCCTGGATAGGTGCTTATTTATTAAGTACTAAAAACTGTTTTCCTCTAGACAAGTGAGGATAGTTGAGTGCTGTAGTAATTTGTAGCTTATTTAGTGCTTACAAAGAGTTCTGAACAAGTGCTGAACTCAAAGAAACAGATTTGAGTGCTGAAACTAAAAAAAAATGTCTAATTCTAAGAAACAAAATTAAGCTAAAAGGCTTTCCTCCAAAACAGAAAGGCTTGGGGGCTCAGAAGCTTACAAACAGTCCTGGATACAGCAAATCTGTATTTGGACTAGACGACTTACAGGAAAGGCAGGAAACAAGCTTAGAAATTTGTATTGTTTGTTTTGCTTGTAAAGTGGAAAGGGGAAAGGAGGAGCAGAAACTAAGTGGGTTGGTCTTCTCAAATGTTCTCCCTGGATTAGGTAGAATGAGGTAATGACACTAGACTGGGAGGAGTGTCCCAGATCAAATTTATGGTAAGGACGGGCAACTGCAAAGCCACCAGGTATAAGAACACGATACCAATAGGGAGGGAGGGTGAGAAACAATATGATACACTCCTTGGCAGGAAATCAGAACAAAAACCCCAAACAGATGCTTAATAAATGTAGACAATATCCAGTTACCTCACACACAGTGAAGCTAGCTAGAAAAGTATGCAGCAGACAATAAAAGTGCTATAAATAACTTGTAAAAATAAGCAAAAAAACAGGATACTTAATGTTATATATTACAGATCCAAGTTTGCTCAGTGCCCTTCCTCCGATTAGCTCAGTGTGAACTGGCAGAAACACTCAATAACTTCTTGGGTAACAGAAAGCTGAAACCTGAAACAACTTTAAAAAAAAAAAAAAAAAAGCTCGAAAGACCCAATGAGTTGCTTACTCCAAGCCGCAGTCCAGGTAACCCCAATCAGCCACTGACCGTAAACCATCTCCTCTCACTGAAATGCAGTATGGCTTTGGCTAAACTAAGATGGCCTTGAACATGTGCTCAGACACACAGCCTCCACAACAACTAGACCCAAAACACAAGCCTGAATATGGACAGTGCTACAAATACCCACACTGCTTAGGTAAAAAATAATGCAGAAATGTCTATCACAGCAGAAAACCAGCAGTGAGCCTTTAAATGAAAAATGTAAACAGATAAAGGAGCAAGGAGACTCTAGAGAAAGCTTTTAACTGCAAACAAGTTATATGAAGCACTCCTTGGCATGAAAGCAGAACAAAAAACCCAAACTGATGCTTAATAAATGTAGATAATATCCAGTTAATACCTCACACACAGTGAAACTAGCTAGAAAAGTATGCAGCAGACAATAAAAGTGCTATAAATAACTTGTAAAAGTTAGCAAAAAACAGGATACTTAATGTTATATATTACAGATCCGAGTTTGCTCAGTGCCTTTCCTCCGATTAGCTCATTGTGAAATGGCATCTCAAGTTATGGGAATTTAGCTGCTCTCTGGTTCATTTTTAGGGCATTTTTCCAACCTTTTCATCCATGTATATGATATAGTTGTCATCACTAGACATCAGATGATCATTTAAGTTTTATCATATTCTGGAGATTATACATTCTGTTTCAAGAATGTGGAATTGCATGAAAATAAACTATGTTGCTTTGCTGTAAGCAGCATAGACCATTGTTTATATGGCTGTTTTTTCTGTCAGCTTGTTAAACTGCATCAAGCTACATGTACTACTGAGGGAAAATTGAAGCAACCTTGATGAACTGTAAGTACTTGTAATTGAATTAAAGCACATAGCCATCATCATCCTCTGTTCCTGTGGTGTACTGTCTGTCAGACCAATATGTAATTCCACTAGAAGAAGTCTGAGTAAGCAAAGAGAGAGGGCGGTATGTGGGCCACAGAGCAGAGGTGGCTGGAGACTTGGAGAAAGGGGCCCAGGATAAGACAGAAATTTTTAAATGCATCTTGTCCTAGACTGCATATATATATTTTTTGATTTCTTAATGTTCACAAAAGTATTAACTAATGCACTATACTACAGAACCGGACCAAGGTCATCTGATACCCTGAGCAGTTTCCTAGACCGGATACCCCTCTACTCAAATTTAAGGGCCAAAAAAGAATTTTCCAAACGTCAGAACTGCAAATGCAGTATCATTTACTTTATATACTTATGGCTTCATAAATCAATAACAATACTGTACTCGCACGTCATTTGCACATGCATATTGCACCCCCTAACAGGCTTGCACTTGGGTATGTTGCCCTCTTTGCCCTGCCCTAGTAACTTTATTGCCCAGTATTGCAGTTAGCCAGTAGTTTTGTTTTTAAACCATTGTGTTGCTAGATTTTAAAACTGGAGATTGTTAAAATAATATATTGGTTCATTCGTTCATGATATACAACATTTTTAAACTGCTTTCAGGAGAAGAACTAGCAAATGGAAATGTTACGCAGGCTGCCATTAACATTCAGTCCCTTTATGCAAGCAATTCACAGTTAATAGTGGTAGAATTTGTGAGGTTGTATTCTAAGTTTTCTAGTATGTCTGGCAAGAAAATGTACATGATCTCTTCTTTACTATAACTTATTTTAGAGAATAATTTTACAGTTTTTAAATTAAGATATCTTAGACTAGGGGGGCTGCTTTGGGGGCTTGCATGTCACCATGTTTTGCAGATATAGTTTTGAGTGGTAGGATCATGAATTCTAGAGCAGTTATTTAAGCTTGTGAAATTTAAGACTTTACTGTCAAAATAAACGGTAAATTATTAATTAGTGAAAAAATTGAAATCCTTAAATATAACAAAAAAGTAGTATTTTTTAACAGTGGAATACTTTCCAAGAGTGTAGTATTTGGATGTGGTAATTTATTTGGATTCTTTTAGTTATTTTTCTTCAGAAATGTCTAGAAAAGCTACTTATGTTAATTTGTATGATGTGAGCTGCCTTCCTGAATATGTGAGAAGGAATGCTATTAAAAGTCAGTTCATTAGATTACACCCCAAGATGGAAGCAGTAACTACACCAAAACCTACACTAAAGCCCTGTACAATCATTTGCATAAGTGTACAAACTCGACCATACCAGAAGAATCTAAGCCAGAGCACCAAGTAAAAAAAAGCTGCGATGGTGGATCTCCAGCATCAACAGACTTTACAATAAATGCAAAAAGTTACTGTCCAGGAAAACAAAGGCAAGGCCCCA
Source organism: Protopterus annectens (assembly GCF_019279795.1). Classification (NCBI taxonomy): domain Eukaryota; kingdom Metazoa; phylum Chordata; order Ceratodontiformes; family Protopteridae; genus Protopterus; species Protopterus annectens. Next base: position 608,377,334 of record NC_056746.1, on the reverse strand, counting down.
ACAATGGAAAAGCACCCTTCTCGGCCTCAACAGGTAAATAAGACAACTTGTCACATCCTCCAAGGGCTCCTTGGAGAGAAACTTAGTAAGTACAGCCAGGGATAACCATAAGGCCTTTTACAGCTACATATATAACCTAAAGGGTAGGTCCCAAGCATGTGCAAAACTACTGGCCAATGATATCACACACACACTGACCCCACAGAGATAGCAAACCTGCTAGCAGATAGATTTGGTGAAAATTTTACTCCCTTATCTCCCTCCCCCAAATTACGAACAAATATTCTCCTAAACTCCCCCCACCTACCCTAAATATCTGAAGAGCAGGTCCTCAAAGCCTTGTCCAAGACAAAAAAACACAACCTCTATGGGACCAGACGAGATCCCAGGATGTCTTTTAAATAGGCTAAAACATGAACTAGCATCACCACAAAGTACCATTCATTGTATCCTAATCACAGGCTTTGTTCCTGTGGAATGAAAAACAACAACAGTTATTCCCTTCCACAAAGGTGTCATAGCAACAGACCTGGGGAATTACAGACCCATAAGCCTGACCAGCCTCATCTGTAAGGCCATTGAACGTATCATTATGGACCTCCTAAAGACACAGGTGACCTCCAAACCCTAGATCCTACCCAATTCAGCTTCCTGAATGGCAGATCCTGCCTGTTAAATCTGGTGAATTTCTTTGAAAATGTGACCAAGGCCATTGACAAGGGCAAATCAGTGCACAGAGCACACCTTAACCTGGCAAAGGCTTTAGACACAATCCCACATTTAAGCATTACCAATAAACTTGGCAAACTGAATGTAAACCCCATCGTTCTAAGGTGGGTTGCCACTGGCTCACATACCAGACACATACTGTCAAAGTGGGTGACTCCACATCAACCAGCAGACCTGTTACCAATGGGGTGCAATAGGGGTCAATACTGGTCCCCCTACTGTTTAGTATATACTTCTCAGAAGTTCAGGTCAAAACTAAAGGACTTTGGTTGCTCAAGTTTGCAGACTACTGCAAATTAGGTGCAGTCATTGAATCTCCAAATAACGTCTGTAAACTCCAGGAGGGTCTCGCACAGACCAACGACTGGTGTATTAGTCACAGTCTCAAACTGAATGCAAAGAAATGCACCATCATTCCCTTTGGCACAAACAGTGTCCCCTCACACTATCAACAACAGTACCCTTAATACCCATGAAGTGGTAAGGGACCTGGGATCACAAGTTGGCTGTGACCTTAACTTCGACCACCATAAGTCTACTGTAGTAAGGAAAGCTTTCTACGTAGCACACATGATTAGTAAAGGCATCGCCTCAAAAGCAAAAGAAGTTATAACCCCCCCCCCCATACTCATCATTTATCTGGCCCATAATTTAGTATAAAGCTCCAATCAGCATGTACCATACTAAGCACCTGCAGCAATTAGAGAGACCTCGAAGGTTTCTAACAAAGATCAAGGGGCTCCAGCATGTGCCTTACACAGACTGGCCAATGTCTCTGTCACTATACTCCGTATCATCTAGACTTCTAAGGGGAGACTTGTGCCTGGCTTACAGAGTAGTCCAAGAACCAAACCTAAAGAACTTGCTGTGTATTGGTAAATCAAATGGGATTAGGGCTACCCGTTCCAGGAACCTAAATATGGCCTGCAACTTAAATAGGACATGCTGGAGGGGCAGATTCATCTCCCAGTGACTGCCGCATCTTTGGAACAGGCTACCAATTCATGTGAAACAGAGCACCTCTCACCTCTATGACACTGTTCAAGGGGAACCTGAACAAGTGGATGGGGCACTGTAAATTCTTACTGGGGATAGAGCCCACATACCTCCTGGACATGGGCAGTCATCACTAAATGAAATCTTGGGTAATGACTAGCATTTCTATGGTATTACACTGGGATGAAATGGCTAGGCTTAAAATGACCTCCAGGTCGATAGCCTAGTAATTTCCTATGATACTATAAACACGGTCATCTAAGCATCATCTAAGTAGCTGTACTTGCGACCAACCTCCCTAACTAAACACATCACTGTGTTGTACTAAATCAGTTCGAACTCCCACTTCGTTATTTACAAAAACTAATCACCATGTATAACCTCTTGTATTTTCCTGATAAATGCCAGCCTTACTGCACACTCTGTTTTCCTGTTGCCCTACTAGAGGCCTTAGCTGTAGTGACCAACTTCTATTGCTTTCCTTCTTGAGATTGTCTCTCTAGCATCAAACTCCTACTGTGTATCAGTAAATCATTCAAAACTTCTGGATACTTTCTCTATTCTCACAGTATGGCAAAAGTTGGGACAAAAATGTTTACGTGCTTAAAACAGAAAGATAAGTTTAACAAAATATTGCTTACACACTACTAAACCAAAACTGGCACGGCTGTTCCCATTTACCTGGCTAAATCTTCTCCCTAGAACTCTCTTCACACCTACTCTTTTACCTCCTAAAATATCATTAACTCTCAAGCTGTCACTTTTTCACTGCCTTCTGCACTTGCCATTGTCCACCTCTCTTGTGTAGCATTTAATCAACCTTCTTTTCTTTCATTCAAAATGTTACATCATATTACTAGTATCTATATTTGCAGTTAGTACCATCAAAGAAAATAATGTTCTATTTTTACTTCCATATTTTGCACAAGTGTACACCCAGTTTCCCTTTGTATTTCATTCTTTGATGATGCTTTTCCAGTTCATCTAGATTTTTTACTGTTTTCAGTGCATGTAATTTCTTTATTTTTTACGCAAAAATGTGTACTATTTGTGTAAAATGCACAATACATACATAATGTGTAATTTAACTATGGAGTTTTTCTCTTTGACTGCTGCTGAAAAATGCTTTTGCAGTGTTGGACTTTTCCAAACAATAAAAACAAACAAGCAAATAAAGTTGTACGGGTTTTTATCTGGTAAATTCAGCAGGATGCTTACTAGAAAGAATATACCAGCATATTGTATGCTATAAAAATGTAAAAAAAAAAAAATAAAATAATGGATTACACAAACACATAGCATTGGGAATTTTAAGAAATTTCTTGTTGATATTATTGACCAGGTGGCCTTGATGACAGAGGGGAGGACTTTAACAGCCTGATTGAAAGGTTGAGTTGAAGTGGCAACTACATTAGTAGACTCCTAGGGCGTCTGGTCTGGATGAACATTTAAAGTCTAAATAGTATATTAAATTAATGTAATGTCAAGATTTTTAAAATGAAGGACTTAAATTAGTTCCAAGAAATTATTTTGAGTTAATTATTTATTAGAAATTTTAATTAGTTGATTGCAGTGCTAATAAATTACTCTGAGAAGTAGGTTGCTGTTATATAGGGTGACCAGTAGATGGTAGTAGAAAACTTAGAAAAAATGTTTTCTGTCTTCTTGCATTTGAGCTAGCAATTAGTATAGAGGATTATGAACGGGTTGCCACTTCGAGACATGTATGCCAAGAAATTCTTCTCGAGCAAAACTAGAGGGGTGAATCTTGCTATCCATGTTGGGAACACACAATTGTTATGGTCAGAGACCGGATCGTGATTGTTTGTAGTGCATGGAGTTTTATCTGCTCCTTTTACTACTAGCTGCATTAAAAAAGCCATAAAGCACTTAGACTGCACTGTCATAAAGGTAGTGTAACACAGTTGCATATGTTTACACATACCTTGCCATGGCTCTGAAATATCCAGATTTTTGCTTCATCGTTCAGAAAATGCTGGGAACATGCATCCTATTTTTCTAGCTACGTTCTAAATTTATGAGAGGAAGTGAGGGGCACATTATCTGTACAAACAACAGACACATGCAAATCTGTTTTTCATTCAGCAGCTGTTTTTTGCTGATCAGTACAAGCAGATTTGTCTGACTAGAGTGAGATCCAACCTTAACAACTTAAGTAAGGGGGTGCTATTAATTTGTTAAGATCAAGTCTTGATCTATAATAGTGTTGTCTTTTCCTAATAGCAGAATGTAATCAATGCACTCCATCACTGCATAATTATTTACCAATTGTGATATGTGCTGGGATGTAAGTGATTTAACTATTTAAGACATGATGCTAAAAGTGCCCTGGCTTTATCTGAAGAAGTGTGCATGGTTAGATGAAAGTGTTCATTAAAATTATTGGTTTACTATTTTGCAGTAGTGCTTTTGCTACTTAGTGTTAGACTAAGTGGTCACCATTCTTACTTTAGGAGCAGAGATTATATTATAAACTGTACATTTTTAGCTTTTAATTGTACACCAGTTTCAACTAATAACTTAGTACATAATGTCTGAAAATGGCTAACTATAAATTGCATACTGGAATCTAGCATTATTGCATTTGCAGTTGTAAAAAAATTATAGCACATCCTCTTAAATTTTAAAACCACTGTTTGTGTGGCAAAGACTGGCAATGAATGTCTTTGAAATTCAAAGCACCAAACTTCAGACCACTGCACCACTTGAATCTCTTGTCTGCCATCATTTCAGCTGCAACAGAGACTAATGAAAAATATCAACTGTACAAAATTTAGTTTGAAAATTGCACATCATTTTTGTTAATAGCTATTATAAAGTGTACAAAATTTTATTTTGAAAAGGGCACACCTGTTTTTTACTATGTGATGCTTGGGTCTACCATCGTTGTAATTGGAAAAGAGGCCGGTTATGTAGTATGTTCCAGCAAGACACCATCCACTTTGCACCCGTATGTTAAAACAACTGTATGTGTGTAAGTAATTATCTCATCGAAGCCTAAATTCAAGTCAGCAGAAATAGTACTACTGAAGAGCTGGCATTAGCGCATGTGCCACTGTAGAATATATGTAGCTTGGTTATATATTCTTACAGGAATAGCAGATGTGATTTAGCACAGCTGATTTAAATGAAAGCAGTTTCTCTTTTCTGGTATTGCTTGTTCTGTGTTGACTCTGTACTGACTGAGAAAAGTTAGCACACCATACCTCCTTGCAGAATATAAAGCTAGCTGTTTATGCATTGTATTCCCTGGAATAACTAAAGGTTTTATTGCAGCTTATTCAAACTTCTGTTCAGTTATTCTCTCTTCTGGCTTTGCTTGTTCTCCAGTAACTGTAGGCAGTTGACTTATCCACAAATATTCATGATAACCTGAATAAAACTTTAGATGTATATGTAGTTGATTGTCTTGTAGCCTGACCCTTGTTTTAGTTTCCTGTAGTCATGAAGCTGAAGCTATATTTATAATCTAGACTGTAAGCATGAACTATTGCACAAATATTTTATATGCTTGACCATACCCATGGATGGGTAACAGAAAATACACCCCTGGGATCACTTCATTGGCTCTGCTTGACAGAGGATCAGTTAATTAATCAATGGGATGGCAAAGGCTGACACACTCTGGTTAGGCTTATAAATGCTCTCAAGCAAATAGCCTAGTACCTACCTATGAACCTATACACTGCACTGTTCTTCGTGAAGTACACGTGGCACAACTGCTTGTAACAAACAGTTTAATAGTGCACTGTTGGATTTTTCCCCTGATACTGCATCTGCAGTCTGTGTGCTTTTCTGAAAATGTGAAGGTTTGAAATAGATAATGGGTCACAGTATTTTTAACAAGGCTTGCCAACTAAATTAGTCAAGTCATATTCCTTTTTTTGAAAAGTTATCAGTCAAATGTGGACATTATTTTAACTCTTTTATGGAGATCTCCAAGTGCTCACTCATTTGTGGTAAATCTCCGTGTGCTTACAGTGTCAACATTGCTGTTAGAGGCTGCTGTAACAGTTTTGAATTCATCATTGAAATGGACATTGCCGGTTGATTGTTGTGCCAGGTGCTTAACTTGTTATTGCACATGCAGACATGTGCTTCTGTTTTAGTTCAACTTGGACAATTCTGCATGTATATTGTGAAAAATAACAAATGTGACATGAAGTTGAGGATTATCTAGTTTGTCTAGACAGCATTTGTTAATTGAATCATTATCCATGTCCGCTTGTTCTTTGTAATATTGACTAGGATTACATAATTTCTCACCCTAGCTCTTACTGCAGAAAATCTGGATAACTGTTAAATGTCATTGATCAGTTAGAAAGCTATGATGTCGACTGTGATGTCCTCATGCTGGGCCAATAATCAAGGAGCCTGAATCCTCACCACTGAATCTAGAGAGGGACACTCACTTGGAGAACAAATGGATATACTCAGTATATGTAGATGCAGACCTCTTCATCCAGCACAGTTTCCCTTAAGAGCACACAGGAACACATTCAGCCCAGGGTTTAGGTTTCTCTGTATCTGTCTCCCTCCAGGTCCCCAATAAGACTCCCCACTTGTACAGCTGTAGGGTTAGGTCATCAGCTGAGTGTCCAAGTCAAGACCTCCTGCACTCTCTCTGTAAGCCCAGTGCTTTATTTCCTTGCTGCAAGTAGCTGACACACCACACACACTTTGAGATTTGTGTTTACACACACACACACACACACACACACACCTGGGAAAGGCTGGCACAGATTTACCTACTGTGTCCCCTTCTGCCCAGAGTGTGAGGTAGCTATCAGTGCCACCAGACACTCCACTATCAGCTACTCTAAGGCCCTTAACAAAACAGAATGCTGAATACTCAGAGATTACTCCCTTTAAAATATAATATCCAAGATGGCTTGCTGAATGACCTCATCTGGTCACCTGACTGTAGGTTCTCACAGTATCCACCTTTGAAGCTGAAACAGGAATTTAACATAGACGGCTACAATACACATCTAAATATTTATAGCAGTGCCTGTGTCTTCCCCTCTTTTTACTGAGTTAATGAACAAGGCTTCTTCCAGGCCCACCATCTCTGGTCCCGTTCAGCAGTGTGGGGTGATGTTTTAATGGCTTAACAGCTCATTTACATTTCCCTTTTCTTAAAGTATGCTAGGTGGTTAGCCTCGGCTGTCCTAATATTCTCTATTAAAACATATACATTTAATTCAGTTACAGTAATACATATTAATTTCTTTTCTTTTCAGCAGGGTACACTGTCAGTGCATTTTGACACAAGCAAACCTCACAAGCACATTTTCAGCACAAGCATCTGCACAAATCAGTTTGATATACAAATGACATATAATTATTTACAAAATTCCAGCTAGCTGAGCTGGCACAAGTCGTACATCCACTGCCCTACTTTTCCTGGCACGACTGTCAGTAGCTCCTGTCGTCACATCAACCTCTTTACTTCACTTGGCTCTTTAAACGTTGCATGGTGCAACATCATGTACACTGCTCTTATAAAAGAATACGTTTCTGTCATTATGAGGGTTTTCTTCCAGGAATCTTTATTTTATTTTCTTGTTTGTGTAAAAGACACTGAATGTTTATAGAATACAAAGTTCAAAGGACTATAAGTAGTTTATTTGTTTATTTATTTATGCATGTTTGATTATTGGGATGGTCTAACTGGACCGTGCAAGACCCCTTTTCAGAGGAGGCCTGGGAAGAAAAGCTCCAGAGATTTGCATATTGCTATAATAATAAAAAAAAAATAGACAACATGGAAAAGTATAATACAATGCAACTTGACAAACTTGATGACTTTGCTCAAGTGTACTTTGAGTATCCAGTTTGTAGGGGTACTTCAAAACATTGTTGATTTTAATGTGTTTTTAAAAAAAAATCGCATGATGCAGTTTTGGGAATGCACATGCATGACTAATGCTGTGGGTATAAGTACTGCATGTTAACCACTGTGATTTGGTTCTGAAGAAGTCTGTTAACAGAAGGAATAATGCGTGTGACCTATTTGTATTTATTGTGTGTTTATGTTGTATTAAATGGGACTCTCTAGTCTTCACATACCTGTGCCTAGTGCTGTGTGATGTACTTAATCCCTGAAAAAAGAATTTGGAAACTTTAATATTTAACATACATAATACAGTATTCCTCTGTGTAACCTTGAAACTTAACGTTTCTGAAGATCTCTAAACACTACAGTGGCTTACTGAAGTAACACATGATGCAAAAACATCTGTGTAGTAATGGTTCACTAACATAATGCAATGTGAACACTGGCTCTATGTGATTTGGTCACATTAACTAATGTCACTGTGATGTCCTAACTCCATGTAATTAAGGGAAAAGGGATTACTGATGAATACAACAGTCTGCATATTACAAGAAAAAAAAATTATTAAAGCAGATAGTTCACCACATAAAAGGACATCATCTGTAAGTATAAGCAGTAGAAATGAGACAGATTCACCTGCTGGTGTCATGGCCAGAGATGAGACACTTGGTATAATTTCACACTGGGAATGTACTTGCACCTCTCATATATGCATAAGATAACTGTTATAATGTCCTGTAGACTGTATATGATTTCCTTCCTGTCCCTACCACAGTCAGTGGTTCACCCTATCAGAAATGTGTCAAAACAAAGCGGTCTGCAGCCATTTAAACAAAGAGCAGTTCCAAGAGGTCACACCATACCAGAAGGGATCTGGTTATTACCTCAGGTTCTTTTAAGTTTTCAAGCAGGCAAGGGACCTCAATTCGAGTGGGTTTCAGATGGGTACAGTGCAGTCCATTCTTCTGTATGTGTCAGAAGGAGACTGGATGTACTGTTTGGACTTAAGAAACCTACTTCTACATAAAGATTGCCTTGGAGTCCAGGAGGTTTCTACAGGTCTACTTGTTATTAATTCCAGACATTTCCATTCATTGTCACCTCAGCCTCCATGGTGTTCACCATATGCATGCCTGAGTGAGGCTGTTGAACCAGAGACTACAAGGGTAAAGTTGTCGCTCTTCCTAAATTATTGTTCCATGTTGAAGCAGCTAGGGGACAGCCTGATTTCTTCAAAGGAGCCTCATCTGAGCCTTCAGTCCTCTGGAATCTTTAGTAGAGACTGCAAAGTCCCAGACTGAGCTTTCTTATTGGTTCACATTAATTTGATGCACAGTGGACACTCTTGTCGTGCAGTGCATGTCTTCTCTCAGACAGGATTCTTCCTTTGCAAAACATGGTAATTCAGATGATTGAGGCTGAGATTGCTTGAAACTGATGGAACTCATGGCAGTGACTACATGGTTCTGAATGTGTGACATTATATGAAGATTCTTCATTGTGCAGTAAATGTTCAGTGTTCTGAGTAATTAGGTCTTGTGCTAAAATACCTAAAGGTTTCCAAGGCTTGCTAGTCTCACCTGAAATGGTGAACTTGAACACAAAACCTGTTATGGACAGTGCTTTCATGTTCCCCATCCCAGTATCGGCTGTCACCACAGATGCTTCTGCCCTAGGGCGGGGGATATTGCCAAGGGCAGATGGTTCAAGGAACATGTTCATGCACACAAGCCATTGTGCATGTCCATGTTTTGGAGATGATGGCAGCTCTTACATTACTTGTTTTCCAGGACTCCTTACCTCCTGGAGCGATTGCCATCCTTCATGCTTAGTGGCAGTAGTCTGGCACATGTACAGAGGAACTCACTCCTACCTATTTTCCTAAGAGGAGACAAGGGTATAAGAATGGATTATGACAAGTTGTGGGCTGTCTTCACAAACTGCTTCAGAAATAGACATTCACACACCTGAAGAGGTCAGTTACTTGGGCTTGACCACTGTTATGATATCAGAATGGTCTGTTAGTCCGTCATTGTCACAGAAGATCTTCTGTCACTGTAGAAGCCTTGTGGAAGCCTATTTGCAACCCCAGCCACTGTGAAATGCAGGATTCTCTTTTCCTCTGTTCCTGGATTCTTCCTGTAGAGGAGGAACCCAGGATGCAGTATATCCAAAAATGGACCCAGCTCTCCTTTACCTTTCCCCCCTATTTTCTCTTACACCTAAATTCATTGAAAAAAGACAAACTGACCAAGTCCAAGGTCATTCCTTATGACTGTATATTGACTTTAATAAGTTTTGTTTCCTCAACTATACCCTTGTCTTCTGAAGAAGCCTGTTTGTTTGAGGCCCTTCAGAACCTTCCTGACCCAGTTCTCATGCAGTCTTCACCCAGACCCCTCACCACTTTGCATTTAACTGCAAGGCTACTCTAGTTATTATAATGACCAGGGATCCTTCATTCCCTGACATGGTGGTCCAAATTTTCACTTGTGCCTGGATACATAATACTAGAAAAACGTACTCTAATGAATGGACTTCCTTCTTTATGAGGGGTGCTTGTAAAGATTTAAATCCTTTCACTGCAGCATTGCCAGCATGTATGCACTGTCTGTTGTTGAGCTTTAATATTGGGTTAGGATGTTCCTCTAAGTTACACCTGGCAGCAATTTTATACATTATTCAAGGTTCTAACTCCCTGTCTTTGGCTCCCTTGAAAGTTTGCAAGACTTGACTTATTTTCATTATCCAGTGTCCCATAAAGGATACTGTACTGCCTTGGGATTTAATCTTTATTTGAGAGAAGTTGTCATCCCCCAATTGAACCAGCTGTTATTGCAGTAATGAAATTTGTATCCTGGAAATATATATTTTTTTCTGGTGGCCACTACTTCTGCCAGGAGAGTCCTTGACTTATAGTCCTTGTTCATTAGTCCTTTGAACTTTGTATTCTATAAACATTCAGTGTCTTTCTGAATGAATCCTTCATTCATGTCCACGGTAACCACTGACACAAATCTTGGTCAGTGGTTAATCTGCCTGTCTTTTTTCGGAATCAGTCTAACAGAGGTGAATACTTGCTACATTGTATCAATGTCCACAAGCAGCTTAGGTTATACCTGAATAGAACCAAAAGATTCACAGACATTTTTATCATTTTATGAAAAGAAAATGGGTTTTAAAGTCTCTAAATTACCTTGTCCAGGTAGTTCACTGATTTGTATTGAATTCTATTACAAAAAGTGCAGTAAACCTTTGGATTCTGTGGTGATACCTCAGTTAACCAAGGCAGTAGTTAACTATCTGGTGCTTTTCAGGAATGCCTCATTTGATGGTGTTTGTGAAGCATCTGTGTGATGCTCACTGCAAACGTTTGCAAGACACTACAAGCTAGGTATGATCTCTAGATTTCATTTTTTTCCTTTGGTGCCACAGTTGTTGGGGACTTTCTAGGATGATCAATTGGAAGGATAAGCTTGGGACCCTTTCCTGTAGCTTGACCAGGATGAACCTCTCCTCATCTCTGATATAAAATGTACATACATACGTACTTACCAGAATATTGAATATAGTTGAGCAGATCCACCCTTTTAAGATACCCACCTTTCTTCCTTTGCCTCAGTTTAGACATAGTCTAAAAAAAAATTAGTGATGAGGCATTTGTTACTGATTCCATCTTAGCATGGCATAGCATGGATCTGAAGAGGAGGCTTGTTTGCAGAATATTATAGATAAAATGTAGTCTGACAGTGTTTCCGATTTTGAGCTGAGCAAAGGCTTTTGGCTTTTGCCATGTTGGTTGTTCAGGGTAGAACTGCTTCTCCAGGTCTAACAGCATGGTAAGCATGTAACTTTTCATTTATTTGTTCTCGAAATGAATGTCAAGAAATTCAAGTTTTGCATTTTTCTCACAAGTGAATTTCTTGACATTCTTTTGTGAACACATACTTTGATTATGATTGGAGACCCATTCGTGATCCTCTAAATTGTCTGTTCAATATGCTATGATATGTTATGCATATCAGACACAGTGCTCTGTAACTGTCAAGATCTAAAGGGACCGGCCTAAATGGCACTCTGAAAGCAGCACTTTTTTTAGAGCTCCTCAAAAATACTTTAAATAACAGGAAATAATTCATTTAGAAAAAAAACAGTTAAATATTGTTCCTTAACATTTATACTATCATTATACCGAGTTTGGAATATATTCTTCAACAATTTCCTGTCAGAAATATCTGGAGTTTAAAACTGCTCTTTGAAGATGAGTGGCTCAAAGAACTCACATGCAGAATTTACTTTGAAGAAAGAAATTCAGTTAATGTCTTCAACTTTACAAGAACTATCTATTAAAATGGACAGCTTCAATGTCAACTTAGAAAATTTGAGAGAAAACTGCCATAAACAAACTGAATCTTTTAAAGAGTTACTTCAACAGCATCAAGCTAAAATATTAAGCATTGAAGAGTCTTTATCTGATATAGATGGAAGGCTCAAAGAGGAAGAAATCCAGGGAGATGTCCTTCAGCAGCAAAATAAATGGCTTATCAACGAGTTGGATGACATGGAAAATAGAGAAGGAGGTCTAATGTGAGAATTTTTGGTTTACCAGAAAAATCTGAAGGAGATGATATCTCCTTTCTTAAGTCATAGTTACCTGAAATTCTAGATCTAAAAGAAGGATTTTGTTTGTATAGAAAGAGCTCATAGAGCCATTGGGAAACCCATTCCTTCATCACCATCACCCCCCAGGTCAGTTGTGATTAAATTTCTCTCTTATCTTGATAAGGAACTTGTCCTTAAATGTGCTTGGAGAAGATCCCCAATGAAATACAAGCAAAATATAATTAGATTTGACAATGACTTTTCCTCTAGAGTTTTGGAAATGAGAAAGAAAGCCTGGCCACTAGTAAAATTACTTCAACAAAACAAAATAAAAGCACAACTGGCATACCCTGCAAAAATAAGGATTCTTACTTCAAATGAAATAAAAACTTTTAATGACATTGAGGAAGCGGTAACTTTTATCAAAAATAACAATATGGTTTCAGTTCCAGAGGAAATGGACTGGGCTTTAACTATATCACTGAAATGATCTCCTGAAAAAAATAATTGGATGTAAAAAAAAAAAAAACAAAGAACTGACTCAAAAGGTATCTCTACTTCTCTCAAAGTATCAACTAAAACTAAACTATGCTAAAGGTAAAACATTAATATGGTTTGTTCTTTCTTTTAAGCATGTTATAAATTTATAATACTCCTATTGCATACTTTAGATGTAAAGTTTAATACATAAGTAACATATCAACATCAATAATTTAATTCACTCTATTAATTTACATTTGTCCATGACAGTAATACATAGGGAGAAGAAATTATATGCTGAGCAAGAAATACTTTAATATACATGTACTTTCTAGTACAATAAGAGCTATGCATTAGTCATTTTAATTTCTCTTAATATTAGTCGCCAAGTATTAAGTAAAGTTTAATTGTGTCTATGACTAGTTTCAGTCATTGGTATGGTTTTGTGATTAATTTATGCAAAGACACTGCATAGACACTGGAGGTTATTATAACAAACAAGTTCATGAATCCAGTTGAACGTTTATCTTTAAAACGAGCAAGTGAAGCTTTCAAATGCACGAGACATGCAGGGAAATCTTCAGTACCCTTTAAGCGAGCCTGTCAGTGTATTTGCGAACTGACGTGAACGTAAAGGGCTCTTTTAACATTTAACGTCTAATTATAAACCCTATACATTAAATGAATTCCACTTCTACCCCTCTAGATAGATCAATCACATAGAATTTTATTTTAGATACATTAAAATGTTGTTTATTTGGATGTTTCTCCTCCATTTTTTGTTTCAAGGAGTTAAAAAGCCTTGGATTGTTGAGAGCTACAATTGGTCAGGATCTCTTTTTGTTTACACATTGAATAACATAGTATAAAGGGAGGGAATATTGAAAGTAGCCTGTTTTGTTTTTTACATGAGTTGGTGTTAGCACGGAATGCTAGATGTTGACGCTTATGTGAAGCGTATGATGTTATGTGATCCTATCTCGCCTACATTCTGACTGATGGGTTCGGAGCCGATCCCTCGGCTCCGACTCGGCACGCTTATGCTATAGAGCGAGGCCTCTAATTGGCTGAGCTATCTTTATCCCAGGATGCACCGCCACTAATCCCCCAGATCTCGTTTGCCGCTTACAGAGCTTGGACGTGGTCTCAACATTGGCTGGGCTAAGTAGTATATATATAGTCTTTTTTCCTGTCAGTATTTGCTTCATTTAAACCCAAAAGCTGTTTTAACGGCTATTCTTTGTGTACGAGTGTGTTTCTGGCAGTTTGATCGAATTTTTAGTATAATTTCTTGTCAGAGAAGGTTCCGTTTAAGTTAGAGGGGCCTTCCCCTGTGGTTACTACTTCTCAGTGGTTGTGTGTGGGTCAAGTACCCGTTTGAGTTAGAGGGTCTTGACCCTCCTTGTTTCCCCTTTCTCTTTCTCGCTTCTGTGTGTATAAAAAAAAAAAAAAAGTTTTTCAGTTTTAATATTCTGAGTTAGTGGCATACTTATTGTTCCTGTGTGTCAAACCCTTAAGTTTGCTGTTGTGGTCTGTTTTTCTTGTAGGACTATGTCTAAAGAACATAAACCCTCCGGGTTTAAAAAGTGCACGAGGTGTGGGTTCAAAATGTCCATAACGGATGACCACTCCTCGTGCGTCTATTGTCTTGGCGCCAAACATCTGCAGGAATCGTGCAGTGTATGCCATGCGTTTTCCTCCCGAGTCCTCCAGGAGAGGAAAAACAAATTAATCCTCAAAGGATTAATCAAGCCTTCTTTCGAGGAGGCTTTATCTTCCTCTCCGTCTCCTTCTAAGAAGAGAGCCGGCTCCGACCAGTCAGTCGGAACCGACGGCTAAGAAAGCTAAGCAGACTTCTCCATCGGCTCCATGGACTTCGGAGCCGAGGTCGGAACGGTCTGCCTCGATGCCTCCAGCCTCGACCCCTCTGGTTTCGGAGCCGAGGTCTGGGGCATCGAGAGGCGGGTCACCCTCATCGGCTCCACTGATATTGGAGCCGATAAGGGTCATCGGCTCAGACTCTTCCCCCTCGGAGCCGAAGTCCTTATCGGCGCCGAGGGAAATTTCCTTGAAGGTTTCCTCGGAGCCTATAATTGTTGAGTCCTTTCGGAGCCAGTCCCCGAGCCCTTCGGAGCCGATGGAGAAATCGGTTCGGGCCTGATCGGTATCCTCGAGATCATCCAGGATGTCTGATTCGGACATCGACAGGGTGCTCCTTCGACTCTTCCAGTCTCCGGTGTTCCAAAAGATGGTTTCAGCTCCAGCCCAGTTGGCTTTGGAGCCGATGGTCCACTCCCCTATTGTACTTCCTCCTCCAACAGCTTCGGCACCATTGGAGCAGGTGTTGGTGGAACCAGTGGAGGTGTTAGGGTCAGGCCCGACCCTTGCTCCGACTCCGGCTCGGGTCGGAGTTCAGTGCACGGACTTCTTCCTTCGGCCCTGGGGGGGAGGCTTCGGGATTGATGCTTTCGGTCCCAAGTCTCCCTCTTGGTGCGTCGGCGGCGGGAGTACCGTCCACTGTCGTGGCCACGGAGGGGGAACCTTCCCAGGATTCTGGTGGTCCCGCCTTCAGGGCTATGAGGAGTGCTCTAGCCAAATCTTCATTGGCTACCTCCACAGTTTCCCCAGCTCCTTCCCTACATTTGGAGACTGGGTCATTGGCAGTCCCCCTGTCCGCAGACAGCGGAGCCCCTGGGCCTCAGGTTACCCCCGCTGGGGTTTTCCTCCTGGAGGTCCTTCTGAAGCCTCTTCGGAAGAACCTCCCAGGAAGAAAACGTGCAAGAGGAAGCACGTTGACTCCCCTGACAAGTCTTTGACATCTGACACCGATCTCGATGATGCAGAGGGGTCCCCCAAGTCGTCCTCGGATGATGTCTCCTTTGCAGACATCCTGGAAGCCCTAAAACAACGAGGCGGCTGGCAGTCCAAACCTCCCTCTGCTGATGAGTCGGTGTTCCTGAAGGCCTTCGGGGCTCATCCCTCCACCTCCTGGGGGTGTCTCCACCCTTCGACGAGCTCTTGGATTTGATCTGTCGAAGGGCATGGGAACACCCAGACTCTGTGGAACCGGTGCCAGCTCGTCCAAACAAATTTCTTTCGGCGCCCCCAGATAGAGAGTTCCTTACGAAAGGTGTGGCTGTGGATGCTATGGTGGTGGCATCTGCTACCCAGCAAGATGTAGCAGAGGCTTCTACGTCCGTCCATCCTCCTAATAAGGAGTCTAGGAGCATGGATCGGTACGGTAAGCGCACCCTTAGTTCAGCGGCCTTTACTTTGAGGTCTCTGAACTACCTGACGCACTTTACGAGATTCCAGAGGGATCTGATTAAGGAGCTATCCGATACCCTCTTAGGTAACCTGCCTGAGGAGCTGGCCCAGACGGTTGGTTCTCAGCTGGCTACGATGTCGTCCATTTCGAACTCGTCCATGAGGCTCATTTCGTATGCGGCCGAAGGGGCGAGTAGAGCGGTGGGTACAGGCATTGCTCTACGGAGACGAGCCTGGCTCTGCCTGTGTCATTTCGCGGAGGCCTTTAAGTCTTCATTCGCCGATGCCCCCTTTGATGGGTCCTCCCTGTTTGGGCCCAAGGTGAAAGACACACTTACCCGCTGTGAACAGGAGGGTAAGACTCTGACTGCCGTAGGGGCACGATTTTCCACTCCCTTTCGGCCTTATCCCAAGGCTAAAAGAGGAGGGAAGATGTGGTTCTATAGATCTCAGAAGTCTTACCCCTCTCAGCAGGAAGGTTCCCCCTCCAGAGGCAGAGGAGGGGGAAATTCATCAGGAAGACGCCATCCCAGAGGCGGCAGAGGCCCTCGCAACACTGGAGACCGCGAGTCCTTTCATGGCTCTTCAGCTTTTCATAGTCCCTGAGGGATTGCCCGACTGTGCTGCTCCGGAGCCAGTCGGGGTCGTCAAGCACCTGAAGGCCTGGGAAGGGATCACTCAGGACCGATGGGTGCTTCGAATTATCGCCAGAAGTTACTCCATCCCATTCTGTTGCCCCCCCCCCCTCAGTCCAAAAGAATCCCGGACCCGCCACCCAGTCAACGGGATACCGCAGCCTTAGAAGTTTCAAAGCTGCTGCAAAAAGGAGTCATCCAACCGGTCCACGCAGACCAGATCGGATTAGGGACTTACTCAAGATTCTTTTTGGTGCCAAAAAAGACCGGGGACTTGAGGCCCATTTTGGACCTAAGCAACCTAAACCGTTCAGTCAAGAAGTCCAAGTTCCGAATGGTCACTTTACAAACCATTCTCCCATTGTTGTAGAAAGGTGTTTGGATGTGCTCCATAGACCTCAAGGACGCGTATTACCATATCAAAATACATCAAACGTCCAGGAGACACTTGCGCTTCAGCCTAGGATGCAGTCATTTTCAGTTCCGTGCGCTGCCCTTTGGTCTCACCACAGCCCCCAGGGTGTTCACCAAATGCTTGGCAGTAGTGACTGCTCACCTGAGAAGTCTAGGATTCCAAGTGTTTCCGTACTTAGACGACTGGCTCCTAACTGCCACCTCCAAGCATCTACTTCTACGGAACCTGCAAGCCACAATATCACTGGGCAATTCCCTTGGAATCACCTTCAATTGGCCAAAGTCTGTGTTAAGACCATCTCAAAGAATAAGATTCATAGGGGTAGAGATAGATTCAAACCAGATGCGGGTCTATCTACCTGCAGACAGAATTCAGACCATTCAAAATCAGGTTCGAGCCTTACTCCCCAGGTCCAAAGCCCCAGCCAGAATGGTCCTACAGCTATTGGGATCGATGTCTGCCACAGTTCTCCTAGTTCCCTTGGCAAGGTTACACATGAGAATCCTCCAGTGGCTTCTTTCAACTCAGTGGTCCTTTCAGGAACTCCCTCTCAATCATCTAATATGGATCACAGAATCTTGCAAACGGGACCTTCGCTGGTGGCTAGTGTCCTCCAGTTTGGACCAGGGACGACCCTTTGTTCTTCCTCATCCGGCAGCCTCTTTGACCACGGACGCCTCCCAGATGGGGTGGGCGGGGCATTCCCTGGGCAGGTTAGTCCAAGGCAAATGGCACCCGGTAGAGACCCCCCTCCACATCAACATCCTAGAAATGAGGGCAGTACTCCTGTCCCTTCGAGCCCTTCACGATTACCTCCCTCAGGGCGTAATTGTTGTTCACTCAGACAACGTGTCAGTTGTCTGGTACCTGAACAAACAGGGAGGAACCAGATCCTATCCTCTTTGCAGAGAAGCGATGAGAGTTTGGGAATGGGCAGTCTCGACCAAACGCT
Organism: Protopterus annectens; assembly: GCF_019279795.1. NCBI lineage: Eukaryota > Metazoa > Chordata > Ceratodontiformes > Protopteridae > Protopterus > Protopterus annectens. Next base: position 608,359,398 of record NC_056746.1, on the reverse strand, counting down.
TCCTAGTGGCTACCCGCATACCGGGCAAATCCAATGTCATAGCCGACAGGTTGAGCAGAACCATCCTCTCTCCTCACGAATGGTCTCTGAATATGACAATTACAAGGCAGATTTTCAGCGAATGGGGAGTTCCGTGTTGCGACCTCTTCGCGACTCCTCTGAATGCGAAGTGCAAAGAATTTTTCTCCCTAACCCCGGCTCCGGGGAAGAGCCCTATGGACGCATTAGTCCATCCTTGGCCCACCGGACTGCTTTATGCCTTCCTCCAGTTCCTCTCCTCCCAGAGTGATTCAAAAGGCATCTCTCTTAGGCAGCAAGATGATCTTAATTGCTCCACTGGCCTCGTCAAGTGTGGTTTCCCTATCTTCGAAACATGCTCTGGAAGGTCCATGGTTCCTGGACCAGGTCCCAGACCTACTGATTCATCAGTCGGGACTACTACACCAGTCCCTACACACATTAAAATTGACGGCCTGGCTCCTCCTCTTCCGACCATAGTCAGGAGACATGCACTGGATCCAGATGTGGTGCACATATTGTCTTCAGCCCACAAGTCGGCTACGAAGAAACTGTATTCTAGCAAATGGAAAAGGTTTGCTATCTGGGCTCAACTCCGGGCCTGGACCCCATTTCTACTCCCGTGGCAGAAGTACTCAAATTCCTGACCTCTCTTTTCAATCAAGGCTCTTCTGTTTCTACCATCAAAGTACAATTGGCAGCGATTTCTAATTTTCATGAATCCATAGACCCACCTTTAATGAGCAACAGGTTGTGTAAGACCTTCTTGAAAGGTGCTGCTTTATTAAGACCTCCGATTTCTCATCCTGCACCTCCATGGGATCTCGATATAGTATTACGTGCCCTGACTTCTTTTCCCTTTGAACCGGCAGCTACCTGTGATCTAAAGTTTCTATCATGGAAGACAGCCTTTCTAGTGGTAATTACTTCAGCCAGGAGGGTTTCAGAACTTCAAGCTTTGTCAGTGAAACCCCCGTACTTGGTTTTTCATACAGACAGGGTATCCCTCAGACCAAATCCTTCTTTTGTTCCTAAAGTCTCTTCTACTTTATGCTTGCAACAGTCGTTAGAGCTCCCAGTTTTTTTCCCAAAATACTCCAATAAAGCGGAGTTTATTTTCCACACACTAGATGTCCACGGCAGTTATGTTTTTATTTGGACAGGACCAAACAATCAAGGAAGACAGATCAGTTGTTTGTGTCCTTTGCAGAAAACAAATTGGGCAACGCGGTCACAAAGGTCACTATTGCCAAATGGATCAGGGACTGTATTACTCAAGCTTATATTTATTCTAACAAAGAGCTTTCCACCTCTGTCAAGGCTCATTCTACAAGGGCTATGGCTACTTCGGTAGCATTTCATTCTAAGCTTGCTATTGGTGACATTTGTGCTGCGGCTACATGCTCTTCCCCGCACACCTTCATTTCTCACTACAAATTAGATGTGGCATCTAGAGGACGAGCTTCATTTGGTTCCACAGTGCTCAGGAGTGTTTTCCAATGAGCCACCCGGGATTTAGGTGCTAGGGATGCTGTCCCATCAGTCAGAATGTAGGCGAGATAGGATCACATAACATCTTTTAGTTATGTACTTACCATAACTTCAGATGTTTGGGATCCATCTCGCCTACATTCCTAATAACCCACCCTCCTTCCCCCTTCCTTGGAGATCAGAGGATATCAGAAGGTCCGAATCCTGTTGTTTCATCTTGAAACATCTAACAATGTTATATAAACAAGCTGTGCATGTGTGCATGAATGCGGACAAACACGATCTGGGGGATTAGTGGTGGTGCATCCTGGGATAAAGATAGCTCAGCCAATTAGAGGCCTCGCTCTATAGCATAAGCGTGCCGAGTCGGAGCCGAGGGATCGGCTCCGAACCCATCAGTCAGAATGTAGGCGAGATGGATCCCAAACATCTGAAGTTATGGTAAGTACATAACTAAAAGTTTCTTATGGTCAGTGATGCCTTTGTTGAGGTAAGCAGTCTTGATGCTGATGTATGAAAAGACTATGTGCGGAGCATTGTGACCTAACCATTTAAGGTCTAACAAATAAACTTTCTCATTGTAGTCCGGTTATGCATGTGAATAGATTTCTTTTGCTTATACTTGGGAATAGCACGTGATCTACTGTGTGTATGTTTGTATGACTGACTTGCCCATCCGGAGAGCTGAGCATTTCTCACCGATGGTGAACAAGGAAAAAAACTTCAAGCAGTATATCAGCTGAAGAATAAATACACATGTGCAGACATTAAACGATGTCAAGTTTTGGTTGTTTTTCTACAAATGCAAAGATTGCCCCTGATATTTATTTATTTATATAGTGCATTGATGTCAAAAGAATAATTTTAGGCACAGCCAAAGTGACTATATCTATAATGGTACAACTGTAGACAAGACTCATTCAAGTAAAGAAGGCTAAGAACAACAATTGTAGAAGTTAGTACTAATATCAGTTTATACTGAATCTGAGCCACATTTACATTTATTTTAAGGATGCACAAAATGTGGAATGTGGAGTGTTTGTCCAGTGATATAAAGCAGGTAAACTCTAGTCACAGGTGAGTTGCAGGAATATGTAAGCTGGCATAATGTTCACATTCAATAGTTGCAAGCTGTATGGATCTTTACTTACAGTTTCATTCTAGTATTATAGTATGGGACATAAGAAAGTGAGTTCTGGTCTTGCAGCAGTAATAGTGGGAAAAGTATTCTGATGGAGCACATTCTGCAAGTTCACTGAATATATGCAGATGAGGCCTGAAATGCAACAGGTGATAATATATGCAATGTTTTAGTTGACACACACCTACACTAATAAATTGAAACTGGTACAAATTCATCCTATTTCCACCCTTAAAATCTGTTAACATGAAGGGTTATGTACAGGTCTGTACTGACCCATATGGAAGATAGAAGGGAAAAATGATTGTTAAACATTGCTCAAAATTAAAAAAAAAGGGGGGGGGGGGGTAAATGAAATAAAAGGACAAGATATATACATAAGGAAACATCAAAACATAGAGAGTGTAGTTGAAACATTCATCAGTTGACTCATTTTATTACCTTTGGTTTTTCATATTACTCATGAACTTGCATTCTTTATTGAATAAATAAACAAAAACAAGACTCTAAGACACCTGTATATTGTACATTTTGTGGTGTTTTAAGGGAAGATCATTTAAAATTGGAAATTGATTACACGACTAGAAGAAGAAAAGAAAATGTGAGGTCTTAACTGACACTTGATCTTTACAAAGGTATCTATTTTCGGAAACTCCCTATCTGTAATACTACATCTCACTTGATATAGTAGTGACAGAATACAAGCAAAGAGCAATTTGTGCATGCTAATTAATCTAGGCAGTCATACTAATCCTTAACTGCATTCTAAAGGAATTTCTTGCTGCGAAGGCTCAGGGTTGTGAAGTTATCAAAGACCTGACAGTTTATCTTACTTACATTTTTAAGTTAAGTTTTGGTATCATTTATTTAGCATTTATGGTAGTTGTTCAATTGAATGTATATTGCCTAGAATGGTATTGAGTGTTCTAATAACGGGGTGTGACTATGAATAATCATTTATGATTTACTCTATTTTAATGCTTTACATTAAGAGTAGCAAAAGAGCTCTTTACTGAAGTTTAGGGTAATGTCACAAATACAATATTGAGCTCTCTTACACTAAAATACTATGTATAGTACTGTTTGGAGCAGTATTTATATATTATTTATTTATTTATTTTACATTTGTTGACCGGGCTAGTCTAGCTGGATATATGTCCATTTTCAGTAGAGGCCCGGGGAGAAAAGCTCCACATTAAAACAGATAAACACACAGAGTATTAAGAATTCAGTTACAGAACATTAAACTTCAGATACAGATAGGTTGCTAGATAAAAACAGGTGATTAAAGTAATTTAGCAAACATTGATGGAACAGAAGAATAGCACAAAAATAAGATAAGATAATCCTTAGTGGTTTTTTTTTTTTTTTTTTTTTTTTGTGGTGAATACTGTGGGAAGAAAGTCTTCAGAAGGATATGAGAGATTCCCATCTCAAAGTTATAAGTAAGGAATAGAAAAACAGGGTAGTTAAAAACAGGATTGGGAGAGTAAATGGAGGGGGAGAAACTCATCAAGAGACAGAGGTAAATTACATCTTTCTTAGGTGCAATAAGAGCAACTAGATGAGGCCTTAAAGTGGCAATAAAGTGAGTAAGAAACCTGGGAAGACTGATTATTATGCAGATAGATAGATATAGTCTTAGGGTTTGAACAGGGACATAACCAATGGTTTGTAAGGTATTGTTTTAGTTTCTTTTTGAAGAGTGTAGTTGAAGACAGAGATGTAAGTTCACTGGGAAGTAGGTTCCAACTTTCCCCCACAGTATTACAGAAAAGGGAATCTCCTGCTTTGTTGTTGGGTTTATGTATGGATACCAGAAGTTTATTGGCTGAGCGTAGTTTTGTAAGATTTTTATATGGGCAGATTAGACTAGTGAGAATTGGTATGTTTTCTGGGTGGTAAAGGGTTTTATGGGCAATAATCAGTTGATGAAATAAAATGTGATTGTGCAATTCAAGCCAACCAAGCTGCTTCAGATTTAGGCAGTGGTGGGTTCTAAAAGGGGAGCTGGTAGAAAATCTGGCAATGTTATTGTAAGAGACTGCCAGCTTGTGGAGGTTGCATTTGGCTAGATTTGTATATATAGGAGAGGCATAAAAGAGAGTAGAGATAAGGTGGGTTTGGTTCCCAGTTTGAAGGTATTTAGAAGGCAGATGGTCTGCTGAAGGGGTAGAGGGTTTGAGTTTTTGAAGGAGGGTACAGATGAGGGATGTGGGGACTGGGCAGAGTTGGAAAGTGGGCAGTGAGGTATGTGAGGAGGAGGGCAGATTAGAGGATACATGAGGTAGAGAGTTAGCAAGTGACTAGATGGTTTCAGTAAAGCAGTTATTGAAGGAGTCAGCAATTTGTTTGGGAGTGTCAAGGGTAATTCCAGTTCTAGCTATGGGAGTAAGGAAGGGCTTTATTTTGTAGAGGGAGCCTAGTTTTTAGTTTACTGATTTGATTGTGATGTTGATGTGAGTGTCATAGTTAAGGCTGTGATCAATAGATACTCCTAAGAGTTTGGTAGTAGAGTCAGGAGATATGACTGTACCAGTTTTAGTTTTGATAGAGAAGTTAAGTGGGGTGGACTTTTGTATAGGAGTAAACAGCAAGAGTTTAGTCTTTTTGGGGTTGAGGAGAGACCGCTGTAGAAACCATTCTTCTACAAGCTCAAAGGTATTCTGGGTGAGGGACTGCAGGTCAGACGGCCCTGTGGCTGAGGATATTAATGTGGAGTTGTCTGCATATTGTATAGTTACAGCTTGGGGGATACTAATAGATAGATCATTTATGAAGACAGAGAACAGAAGAGGGCCTAATATGGATCCTTGGGGTACACCAAGGGTGACAGGTAGCTGGGAGGATAAAGTGTTTTCCCATAGCACTGCCTGTTGTCTAGGTAGGACTTGAACTGTAATGTTTGATTATCAAATGAGAGGGACTTGAGAAGATTCAGCAGTAGCTGATGGTTAACCATGTCAAATGCTTTTGAAAGCTCAATAAAGATAGCAGAGGACAGGGTATTATTATTGCGATTTTTGTTGATGTGGTTAGAGAAGGAAAGGAGGGCAGTAGTGGTGCTATGGAAAGGTCGAAAGCCATGCTGGGAGCTGGCTAATAAGCTGTTTTGAAGAAGATGGTCAAATAGTTGACAATGGATGCATTTTTTCCATGATTTTTGCTATGGGAGAGAGAAGGGCAATTGGACAGAAGTTTGAAAGTTCTGTTGAGTTGCCACCTTTATGTAGTGAGATGATATGTGAAACCTTCCAGATGGATGGGATAGTACCTTCAATAATGGTTCTATTTATAAGGATAGAGATTGGGTAGGCAATACCTTTGGCTGCAATTTGAAGGTATTTAGAAGGCAAATGGTCTGCTGAAGGGGTAGAGGGCTTGAGTTTTTGAAGGAGGGTACAGATGAGGGATGTGGGGACTGGCAGAGTTAGAAAGTGGGCGGTGAGGTATGTGAGGAGGAGGGCAGATTAGAGGATACATGAGGTAGAGAGTAGTGACTGGATGGGCAATTTGTTTGGGAGTGTCAAGGGTAGTTCCAGATGGGGTTGGAGTTTTAGAATTGCCTGGGCGAATGAGTCTAGTGATACCTGACCAGAATTTCTGTGGATTTTGATGGTTGGTATTTTGAAGTTGGAAGAAGTTTTTTTTGTCTGATATTATAGATGTTTTAGTAGAGTTTCTGAGTTGTTTAAATTTTAAGTGATCAGATGGGTTTTTAGAGGTACGCCATTTTGCCCAGAATTTGTTTCTTAAATTTTTTTCTTAGTTTCCTTAGTAAGCCATGGTGCTGTTTTGGTGGTGTTCCTAAGGGTACAGGAAGGGGCATGGTAGTCTAGGATTTCAAGGAACTTGGAATTTAAGTATGCCACAGCTTCCTCAAGTTGGAGGTATTTTAATGGTGTCCAATTACACTCAGTTCATTTAAGAAGTGTTCTGGGTTGAAATGTTTATTTGAGCGAGTAGTTCTAAAAGTTGTAGGGCAGGGTATATTAAGCTTTTTCCTAATAATATAGGTTAGGGAGTGATCACTAAGGTCATCTGGCAGGATACCTACATTATAGGTTATGGACTGGGTATTTATTAGGATCCAATCTAGGGTGTTTTTTGTTGGTGGGTTTATGGGTGCAAGTAGGTGAGGTGATAATTTGGGAGAAGCCATGTAGATTTATGTGATTAGTTGGGTTATCAGTATTACAGGTATTCCAGTCTATATTAAAGTCACCTAGCACAATGGTTTCTTGTGGATAGTTAATGGACAGTCAGCAAAGGATATTGTCTAGGGAGTTGATGTTATTACCTGGAGGAAGATATGAGCATAAAATGTAGATGGATTTACAAGTATTTAGCTGTAGTTAGTGATAAGAATTTCAGAGTTGGCATTGGATGGTGGGTGAGCATCTAGTAGTGAAAGTTGGAGCCCTGCTTTGTATATTAAGGCCACACCCCCACCCTTCTTGTTAAGGCGATCCACTCTTAAAATGTTATATCCAGGAGGGAGGGGTGATTTCATAGTCTTGGGTTGATGGTTTTAACCATGTTTCGATTAAACAAATGATGTCAAAGTCATGTACATCCAGTAGGGCATGAAGGTGAGTAACTTTATTGTTCACACTTCTTATATTTAAGTGAGCTAAGCAGAGGGAGTTATGAGGCCTTGTAGGGGTGTGAGGGGGAGAGGTAGAAGGTCTACTTCGGGAAGCAGGACTAATGTTTGTAGGGCCTGGATTGGGATGTATATCACCATCTAGTAGGAGGTGTAGGTGTAGTCTATATGTGTGGATTAGAGAAGGATTCAGTATATTATGTCCTCTCTTGATAAGGTGATGTTTATAGTTAATATGGGTGACTCTGTGATACTTTGGGAGGAAATAGTTGGTAGAGGATGTTATGTTTATGTGTTTAAGGCTGGTTGGTAAAGCAGGAGGGGATGTTTGTTTTTTGGCCTGGTGGAAGCTAGTGTAACTGAGATGTTCATAGGCAGTTAGGGTATAGGGAATGCAAAGGAAAGGAAGAATTGAAAATAGAAGTAGTGGTTTGAGGTAAGTTGATAAGGATGGAATAGGCATAGTGCTTCTAAAGTAGAGGGTGGAGAGTGGAAGGGTGAAGTGTGTGTTAAATAGGAGGAGTGTCTTAGAAGATGGATAGCTTTAACGAGTTATGGGATGGGATAGGGTAATGGTGCAAGTGGGTGTGCTTAGAGAGGTATAAGGTCAGATGCAGTGGGGGTGGGTGGGATTTGGGGGTAGGGTAGGGGAGTGGAGTGAGCCCGCAGGGCGAACGGAGCAGGTAGAGCTAAGTAAAGGAAGAAGACCTGAGGAAACCAATCAGTGGAATGCTGACTACTAGAGGTAGGTTAGGAGGAGGTAGCTGAAGGAGGTAATAGAGGTAATGATTGTTTGAGTAGGTTGGGTAGATAAGAGAATTATGGTGAATGTAAAAGAGAAAATTGGGACAGAATGAAACAAGTAAGGTAAAACTAATTTCCTAAGATTCTGTTTACAAGCTAAAGGCTAGGTGTACTACGAAAAGGCTACCCTCTAGTGGGTAAACGGTGTACTGCTACAGTAGCTCGTGGGGGAAAAGTGAGTTTAGGAGTAAGGGTGGGAAAAGTGAAGTCAAGTGCAGGAGCAACAAGAGGGAAGGGATGAAGGTAGAGGAGTACAGAGGAATAAGGCTGCTGGCTATCCTGGCAGGGAAGGGAAAGTTACTACCTACTTTGTTTGGAAAAAATATATTTCCATATAGTAACAAACATACTTTCTGGCTTCCTTGAAGGGATAAGTTCAGCGAGAAGATAGCCTCTTTTCCTTGATTTTAGGAAGAGAAAGCAGGTACTATTTAATGCAGGGACCCAGGGTCTTCAAGTAGGGCAGGTTATCAACCCTAAAGCAGGACAGGCAGGAATAGGTAGATAGCTAGAGCCTAGGATGCACAGCAGCCAAGAGTTAGTCACTGAATCACTACATGTCCGGAATGATATAATTTGAGTACTCCAACCAATACATCAGAGAAGTGGTGGTTTGTGGTTCTGCTATAGTTCACTAGATTAATTGTTGATACTATTGTAGTTAAAGTCTTATAATATTGGTTATAGTATATCATATAAGATAACTACTAAATGAATGGGTCACTATGCAGAAACTCATGAAAGTTAAAAGGAAACTGGATTAGTAAATATCTCTTGAAATATTAACTTACATTTTATGAATATTTGATTTTGAATGATTTACATATTTGATTCACTACACATGAAGTAAATTTGATCAAAGTTATTGCCTAAATTCTATATTAAGTTAATTTTATAATAAAAATATAGTTACCTGCATAGATCAAACTAGATGTATATGAGAGTTGATTATTTACCTCCAGAATAACATGATGGAGCCTCTAACTTCTCATTGTTTGATTTATTGTTAGTAATGAGGGTTAATCTGACTGAACATTTTAGTTCTTTCATATTGGGAATGGTATCCATTCCATGTTTGTTAAAAGGTAATTCTAAATATTTACTTATACATATTGTACTCTTGTTTGTCTTACTATTTGGCCTCTTCTAGTATAAATAATATATAAATCAAAGGGAAATAAGAAGGTTTACTACAGAATTAATAAATGTATGGAAGATATACAGCAAATAAGTAGCAAAATAACTTATTGTTTCCATTCAGAACTCTTCAATAAATAATTTAACTGGATGAATATAGTACTTCTCTCACTAAATGTGAATGGTTTAAATATCCCAATGAAAAGATCTAGCCTACTTAAATATCTAAAAGTAAATAAATCACAGTTAATATTTCTACAAGAAACCCACTTTAAAGTTCATGATAATTTCATTTGGAATCCAAATGATTTCTTAAAGCTCCCTAGTTCTTCATATAGTAAAATAAACAGAAGAGTATTAACATTGTGGAGGAAAAGTGTTACCACTCCTCAAATAATATATAATTATGAAGACAAAGATGGCCTTTTATAAATAGTAATAATAAGATATAGTAATAGAATTTGGACATTGGTGAATCGTTATTGGTTTCCAGGTATAGAAGTTGGAACAATTAAGAAGCACATAGAACTTATTATTAAGACTTCAAAAGGTAGTTTAATTGTAGGAGGGGATTTTAATTGCATCTTAGATAGCCAGGAGACTACAAGTAAGCGACCTTTTCGTATAACATCTATAGGAAAAACTCTTAAATGGATAGATAACATGCAGTTAGATTCATTTAGAAAATTCATTACAATTTTCTCATAGTGATTATAGATTCAATACCCAAACAATAATTGATAAATTATATGTATCCCAAGATTTAAAAATGAAAATATCACATTCTTCCATAATTCTCTGCCCCATATCTGATCACAATTCACTCATTCTTAGAATTCAAATGAAATTTAAGAGACTAAACCTTACTAAAAGAATTCCTGCATACTTCACTAAATTAAATTAGTTTAAGACTTGGTTAGGTTTAGAAATAAAATACTAAGTAATACTGGTGATGTCAATGTAGTTATTTTATGGGATTTACTAAAAGCATATCTTTATGGTAAAATCATTTCCTGGTGTAATAATAAAATAAAAGAATAGGAGTCTGAGCTAGTTAATATCCAAAAACGAATTATAGAAATTAACCTTAAGGATGTGGAGAACCTGGTCGAAAAAAAAAAAAAGAAATTGGGTAATTAAATAAAAAAAATACAATGATATTATAATGCATAAAACCAATCTAGCATTGGAAAAATTAAAATTAAAGTAATACTCTGTGTCATCAAAATATATGTATAGCGTAGCAATGAGATTAAAAAGGCATTCCAATACAAACAATATTACAAATGTAATTCATGAAGGGGAAAACAAGAAAAATATCAGATATAGGTGATATATTAGAAGCCTTCAAATTTCATTTTACAAAACATTACAGTTTTAATGATTCTCCTCATAACAACATAGATATGGGACTTGATTATACAAATTTAAGTAAAATACCAGAGAGTTTAAACATAAATATCCAAAAACAAATAGCACTTAAAGAAATTAATGAGAAAATTAAAGAAGGCAAAAATAATAAAGCTCCAGGCATAGACGGAATAATTATAGAAATTTATAAATTATTTCCATCATCAGTCATAACAATACTTCAGAAGGCGTTAAATGAAACTTATTTACAAGGCATTATTCCACCTTCATGGAGATGCACATTGATTACACCTATTTTAAAAGAAAACAAAAATCCCAGTTCATGTAGTTCATACAGGCCTATTTCACTTCTAAATAATGATTACAAAATGTTTATGTCTATACTGGTTAATAGGATTAAAAAATCTCTAACTCAAATTATCAATGAGGATCAAATGGGATTTATTCACAATAGATGCACTCAAGGCAACATACAAAGAATTTTAACCATTATAGACCTCTTAAATAGAGACAAAGCTGAAGCTTTAATAGTAACATTAGACATTGAAAAGGCATTTGACTCACTAAACTGGGATTATCTTTTCAAAATACTTCTAATTTATAATTTCCCCTCAAGATTCATTAATTTAATAAAAAAAACATTTATAAGGATAATCTAGCTTATGTAAAGTTAGGCCCTTTCATCAGATGCATTTAAAATGACTAAAGATACCAAACAAGGATGCCGCATGTCGCCAGTGTTGTTTGCATTAGCAGTTGAACTTTTTTCCTCTACTATTTGTCTTAACCCTAAAATTAAAGGTATTGAAATTAATAATCAAATTCATTCCAAAATAATGCTCTTTGCTGATGATATTTTACTCACCTTATTAAACTCAGAAGAGTCACTATGTGAATTAAATTCATTAGCTGAAAATTTTTATCACATCTCAGGTTTAAAGATTAATGCATCCAAATCGAAACATATGTTATTAAATAATAAAAATAATTCTAATACTAACATAAATCCAATTGTTGAAAAATAGGTTTTATCTCTAGATTATTTAGGAAAAGTTTTATGTTAAGCGTTAGAAGCAACTCTATCTACAAATCATAATAATAGTCTGATTACGCTTAAATCATTAATAGTGAAATGGAATAAATTGTATTTAACATTTGAAGACGGATTGCAGTTAATAAAGATGGTACCTCTCCCAAAGGTAAACTACATTGCATTAGCAATCCCTATTATACTTAGTAAAAATGTTTAAAATAATTAAATAGAATATTAAGATTCCTTTGGTATACCAAAACAAATAGGATTGCTCTTCTAAACCATATTAGACCCTGGGAAATGGGAGGCATAAACTTTCCTGATTTAGAATCCTACATTAAAGCTTCTGTTCTTAAAACAGTTATAAATTAGATAGATCCAAAAAGTTCTTCTGCTTGGAAAACATTACATACTGCTATTTTTCATGAAGAAAATAAATTATCAAAAAATATACAACCGCTTTGACAGAACAATATACTCTGGCGTATCATTTGTATCAACTTGCAATACAATTCCACCAAACCTACTAATCTAAATTATATAAATTACATTTATAACACTTTTCGGCGCTTCATAAAAAATAATATTGAAATTAAATTATGGTTTCAATTATTAACTCATTTTAATATTACAAAACCTTTGTTAATAACATTTCCATAAATACTCTTAACTCATGGAAAGGGAAAAATTTCTCACGTTAGTATCAATGTATAGAAAATCTGACATGAATGTCAATCAGATAATTAATACATCCAGTCTATCAAGTAGTGACTGGTTAGTTCTTTATAGCCTGGTACCATATGTGCAAGATCTGTGTAGAATAATAGAAAATTCTTCATTTAACTCCATACCTAAATTTATATTTTGTTTATATGAAGTATTATACAGATACTTTAATTGGACAAATCTAACTTCAAAGTTATATAAAATTATTATTAGTTGCAAAATAAAATCTAACCAGAAATTGTGGAATTTTATCAATAAAGATTGTTCATTGTTGTTATCTAAGGAGTCAAAAATAAACATACTATATTCTATTAAGTTAACTTCAAATCTACAATGTTAGAGAATCTTTGCATGGAAATTCTTGCATAGAGCCTTTTACATCCCTAATAAAATAGCTAGATTTAAAAATACTAATGATGTAATGTGCTGGAGATATAATCTAAAATGTAATGCTGATTGGTCACATATTATATATGATTGTACTCGTATTAGAAAATTTTGGGAGGATATTGGTGAATTTTTGCAAGCCATTTTTACTGATTCTTTCATTTTGTCAAACTCATTAATTCTTCTGAATAAAATTGAAACGACTATTATGAAAAAGAAAGATCTATATCTTCTTTGGACCATAATGGCGGTCTCAAAAAATGCATCACTAGGAAATGGAACACCTCTATCATCCCAACAATTGATGATTTTCTCACTCTATTGAAAGAAGTAGCACTGTTGGAAATTAAAGTCAAGGAAATGAGGATCTTTCCAAAGAAATGGACTAATAATCCTTGGGAGAAAGTTCTCTCCCTAATAGAGACACTTAAAACGGACATCATTTTATCTTCATAAGAAAAGAGGAAGCAAGAATGCAGGTTGTAATTTGTTATTCCTTGTACAACAGTCTTGATTATTTGTCTGTATATCTATGATTGTATCCCTTTTGACTTTATCTGACTTGAGGCCATTGTATATTATGTAAATAGTTCATTCAGTTCACTCTTATTTGATCTGTTATATTTACTGTTTATTGTTTAAAAAAAAGATTTTTTGAATAAAATAATTTGAATTAAAAAAGATCTAAAGGGACCACTGGTAGCATTGGTCAGGACTGTAACCTGTTATTGAATATGTGTTAACCAAGTTAAAGTTATCTTTGATGTTGTGATAAAACTACAACTTCCATACACTTACCTGTACTTGTCCCACTGCAGTTCAACCTCTACCCTCTTCCTTCAACATCACTCTCTTTCGTAAATATGCATGCACTTTATTCCCAGTCTAATATACTTTGTGTATCTGAGCATTTGTGCATCTAAATTTTTTTTAAAGATTTTGTCTAGTCTATAATTTTAAGTGCATCTGTTTTTATTACTGTTTTTTATTGTGACTTAACCAATATAATGTGTCGTTGTCAATGTAATTTGAATTTCTGTAATTACTACTGCTTGGTTTTGATTTCTGTGTACGTCAACGTCTTTCCATTGTCATCTGGCCCCAGCCAGAGTACTTTCCTAATTAAATAAAAGAAACTGAATGCCAGTGCTGTAGCCTAGAGGGATTAAGCTGTGTCTATAATCCAGGCAACCTAGGTTTGATTAGAAGCTCAGAACATCTGAGGCCCTAGCAGAGGGGATGGACATGCCTGTTGTAGGGAGGAGAGGCTTTTACACAGGCATACAAAGCAGTTTGAACAATCTGGCGTATGCCGGCGCCCCAACTGTAGTGTGTTTCCTGAGGTGTCATCTTCTTGCAGAAGAGAGGATCAGTTCAGTGCTGCCTGCTCATTGCTCATGCTGCACATAAGGAGTGCTGTACGCGCGCACACAGACACAGACACACACACACACACACACACACACACACACACACACACACACACACACACACACACACACGCATGGAGCAGCAGGTTAGGTAGAAGAATATTCCTGGTAGATGTGTGATGGGGAGCCACGACTGCCTGATCTCCTCTTTGGCCCAGCCCTTATAGTTGAGGGATCAAGGAGGGTTCGGTAGACCTGACAAACAAGGAGGAACAGTGGAATTCTCCAATGATCAGTTGTGGGAGAGAGACAAATAGGTGCAAAAAAATTTAACTAATAATAAACACTAAACCTTTGTGAGGTTTGGCTGTATGTGGAATAGTCAAATAATCAGTAGTAATGTCTTTACATGCAATGTACATGCAATTCAACCATTTTATTGCTGCTTCATGCAGTCTTATGTTTGCCTTTGATTTTCTTGAAGGGAGGTGCTTGAGCTACTGTTCTTTATTAGCAGGTGCACTGCAAGTGTCTTACTTTTGAGATTGGTGAGATGACTGTGGCTAATAACTTCCATCTCCCCAGCTTGCTTCTGTCAGACTTGGGTTATCTGTCATTCAGGACTCCATCTGTTGTCTGTAGAGAGCCAACTCAGAGCTGTCAGTGGCCAAGGTTTTATATACTGTTGTGAGGTTAAGGGAAGGATTAATGTTTAATCTCTCTATTTTCACTGATGTGTTGTACCTTTCTTTTACATAAATGATATGATCTCACCCCCTCTGGTACAGTTCACCACATGCTGTGCTAACATTGCAACTCTGATTTTGGTCTGCACACTGACTATATATACATATACTGAGCTGTAAACTGCAGCATTTAACTGATTTCATAGGTTTATAGGCGTTTACTAGGCTAACGACCACAAGGGCCTTTTTAAGCATAGCCATGCATCCCAAATCTCCTGACAAGTTCTGATACCCTTGGTAAATATAAGCATGGGCCTGGGAGATTTTCAGGTTACCTGTGCCCATTAGAGACATAGGTGCCAAACCAGGGATGAATTTTCGGTTTCCCATCCAGTTGTCCAAGTTGCAGTTGAATTTGGTTAGGGAGGAATTCTGCTTCACATGGATGGGGTAGTCTCTGGAATACATACCTATCTCTCCAGCAGGTCCCATTTATATCGCAGGCAAGGTTCAAGTCTTTAGAACAGGTAATTCTGGTGATGTTTGCTTTATGCATATGCAAGAAGAGGTCCATCAGAGTCGGGTCTGACAATGCCGTGTATGCCAGGCATAGATCTCCCCTCAAAAGCCTGTAGGAGACTGAATACAGGGATAGGGCCTTGAGGTGATCTGCATAGGACGTTTTACTTGCGCCCTGTGTTCTTTTAGTGAGGAACCTCTGTGGACATTCCAATTGTTGAATATGCCTGGTTAGGTACATACCAAAGGGGGCATTGTACTCGATGATAGGTCTGATGAATGCCGAATACAGTGGAACAATGACTTCCTTGGACTTAGATGCCATACCTTTGTTTATAAGTTGTGCAACGTAGAATGATTTCCTCACCACTGTAGACATGTTATGTTATTGTCAAAGGCTGGATTACTTTGTGTGTCCCTAAGTCCATGACTGCTGGGTCTGTTCTAAGGGTTGTGTTGTCAACATGATAGTTACCAGGGATGGATGACTTCCCAAAGGATACTATTATGCATTTCTTGGCATTTAGTTTTTGTCCATGGCTCTGACAAACAGTTTTTCTGTCTGTGTCAGCCCTTCCTGGAGGCTTGAGACAGATAACTGTAGACCTTATGCCTCATACCAGCCTTTGTTGACTTGCACCACTAAGTGTGGTAATAGTTTTTTGGACACTGTATTGTGCCTATGTATTGCAACATTTAGCTGATGCAGAGAGCAGAAATAGTGTAAGGTTTGCTTTCTGGCTGGACGATGTGTTAATTTCTCTCGTACTGTTCTGATATGGTAAATATTGTAGAAAAAGGAATTTCATTTTCCATTTTTAATAGTGTTATTCCAGTGAAATTTACATGACAATTTGAGTTCTCTTTAATGAAGCTTTAGTATAGCTCTATTTGTTTATACTGTAATTTCATCTATACTTTGATACGAACTACAACAGTAACTCTGTGCCTAGGCTTATCAATAACAATAATTGAGCCTTACATGATGGTAACTGTTGCTGTCATCTCTACCTAATTTTCACATTAGTTGTATGTCCAACCCTAAAAACAGCACAGGTGCTTGTAGTTGAAGTCTTAAACCCAGCCCTAGTTAAATCTCTACTAGACTGCACCATTGAGATTAAACGTGACCCCTAATACCATTAATTATAGTGATGTTTTTCTTTACATTTGGAGTTTGTTACTTTTTAGGATCCATAACAGAATTACAGTAAGATTTCTTAAGATTATGGTTGTGTTTATACGTTGGTTTTATTAACCTTAGCTGTATCTCATAACTTAAAAGTGATAAAGTTGTGGTTATTGATAAAGTTTAGAATCCAGTTTTGGTTTGGACATTGGAAAATGTGTGCTCAATTTAGTGCTTATTCAATTTTACTTTTAGGGCTTTACAACTTTGGTGCATTGTGAAAAGGATATAATGTTAGTTTTACCTTAAGCCATGGTAGCTCATTTCTTCTTCACTTTATGTGCCAAAAGTGAGCTGAGATTGTTGGATTGTCAGGCTTTTACAGCAGTAGATATGTATTACTCAGCTGTGTTTCAGTTCTTCATAGACTGATCAATTTATAAAGCCTACAGGGTCAAAATTACATTTTAGAGATGGCATGTTTTTGACCAAAGTGTGCTGTGTTCTGAGCTTTTGTGTGAGGTGATATAGAAGCTTTTATTTTGGGAGGGGGGTATATAGTACAATAAATAGAATTTATTTAGGTACCAGAGTAGTGCCCAGTTAGTGTTGTTGCAGTATAGATCTGGATTCTGAGGTTCCTGGCGAAGGTGCTCCTTGTCTGCAGTCTGCATGTCATGTGTATGCACTAGTTTTATGCAGGTGCTCTGCTTTCCTCCCACATCCCATTGATGTGCCATTAGTGAATTGCCTAGCCCTTAAATTGCTGGTGTGGGTGTATTTTTTTCACAAGCTTGCTACATGTGCTGCAGTAGATGACATCCTTTCCAGGATTTTTTTTCTGTGCCTTAGGCACATTGCTGGCTGGGAAAGGAGTCCATCTCTGCCATAATCCTGAGTAGGATAAAGTGAGTATTGGAGAATAAATGAATGAATGAATTACTTAAGTTACTGAATGAACTCCACACAGAAGAAGGCACTTCAGCCAAGAATCATACCTGAGAACCTCTTGCTGTAAGGCATCAATTCTATTTGCTGCACCACTTCAAATTACAGTTCTGTTTGTAGCACTTGATGCATTTGTTTTTAAGCAGTTAATCACACACTTGAAAAAAAGTAAATTGTATTTTAGTTATTTTATTGTATTTGCTTTCTTTTAAAAATAATGCTATATCTTTTCTGTTTCAGCAATGCATTTCTGAAGCTCAAGTTCCATGCATATTACTTTGCATGCATGGAGTTCCAACAGAATGTGTTTTACTAAAGCAAATTGTCTCAATCTGCTTGCCAGCCTGTTTTTGAAATAGCCTGTCACTATGCCAACTCCAAATGGAGAATAAGGTGATTATGTCTTTAATACAGGTCTGACTGAGCTGCTCTATAAAGCACCAAGGAGCCATTCCCTTGTCTGAAGCCATGTCCGGTAACTGAGGCAGCGTGGGGGCTGAAAGTGAAAGAAGAAATTAATGGATGGCTGCATGGAAGCTTGAGAGCAATTTTTTTTTTTTACAAGCACTGCACAAGCCGTTGTCAGCCTGTATGCAGGAAATTAAGCATGATCTAATGTTGTCCATTTCATTATGCCTCACTACTGGGTCTATGGATCTGAACTCAAGCTCCTCCCTCTCAAATAATGTCCCACTTCTTCTCTAACCCCTCGGATCTTGTTTGCCACCTTCGAGCACAGACGCAATTCC
The DNA here is from genome assembly GCF_019279795.1 of Protopterus annectens. Lineage (NCBI taxonomy): Eukaryota > Metazoa > Chordata > Ceratodontiformes > Protopteridae > Protopterus > Protopterus annectens. The sequence goes on along the minus strand of NC_056746.1, from coordinate 608,341,283 downwards.
GCAGTCTCAGCTTAGATATAAGTGATTTTTCATACTTTTAGTCTACAGTGAGTTCTATAGACCCCATGGTGGTGGTGCTGCGGTAGCGTTGTCGCCTCACAGTAAGACGCTGTCATGTTCAATTCTCAGCTAGCGCGTCTTCTGCGTGGAGATATGTGTGAATGGGCGTACCTTCGTTGAAGGTTGTGCGTCAGGCCTGGCAAACTGGTACGTAAAAATCAACTGCCAATCATTAGCAGCCCGGGTTCCGCTGTGGCGACCCCTAACCGGGAAAAGCCGAAAGACACAGTCTACAGTGAGTTCTGTCCTTTTCTCTTTTCACTGCTTTAGATATATTTATTTGTTAGGTTAGTTTTTTGTACCTCCCTACCTTTCTAGCTAGCTCTTATCAGAGCTTCTCACTTGTGTTAGGGTTGTTTCCCACCCTCTGCATTTTTTTCTTTAACAGTTATTTCCCCTTTCTCTTCTTTTCTCTTCCTTTCCAAAAATAAAAATCTTTCCTGATATTTATGATTTATCTTTAGTGTTAGCAAGCCTTCTTTGTCGTGCGAGTGTGTGTGTTTGTGTGTGTGCATGTAGGTGCACTAACCTTCTAGTATGTCTGACAAACCTACATGTTCTGACAAAACCACAGGATTTAAAAGGTGCGCCTCTTCTGGGCATAAGATCCCCCAGGTGGATGCCAACAAGAGGTATGTGTATTGTCTTGGGCCAGGGCACTTGGAGGTTGAGTGCGACATTTGCATGGCCTTCAATCCCCCAACCCTTGCTGATCGGCGCAGTAAGTTGATTTTGAGGGGCCTCTTGCTGAGAGATAGGTAGGATCACATCCCACCTATGTCAGCTGAGAGTGGTAGAGAGGCTGTGGGAACCCATAGTTTCCTAGTTTGAGCTTCATTGTGGTCACTTTCTTTTGTTTTTTCTAGGTGTATAAATCTAAATCACCTTGATCTGAGGGATTAAAGCAGTGGGGCATTATGGAAGAGGGAAGAGCTTGAAGCTCAGATTGTAAGTTTGGAGAAATGTCCACGTCAGATCTAACATCAAATCTGTAGACCCAGTAATGATGCATAATGAAATTCAACACAGATGCCAAGTTATGGTAAGTACATAACTTCTGTTTTGTGTCTGTGTGTGTGTGTGTCTGTGTGTGTGTCTGTGTGTCCTGCAAGGAAGGCATAGAACATATGGGCTGTCCTAGATTTTGCCTCCTATTTTGGTCTCTGACTCTTTAATAAAATGTATGGTTTCCTTGCAATTGTTTTGGAGTATAGCCACTAATGTCAGACATTTGAGAATCAGGCTTCATAGCCTTCATAAAAAGCACAACCTAGTATTGTAGCAACTTTTCAAGTATACGAGGCAGTATCTGTTCCTGATGTGGTGTCTTTGGTCTCCATTATTTTTGAGCTGTGTTCCTGATTCTTGAGCTAAGAGTTTGGGAGATGTGCTTTGTGTTTCACTGTCCAATCCTGACGAGGGATTTCCACCTGTGTAAGACCAGTAAAAATGCCCCTCTTCCTTAAAGCTGGTGGACATCCTATCTAATGTCAATACACATGGGTATGCACGGAGCCAGCCATTATATCAGTCCTTTCTTGCCATCAGAGCCTGAATCAGTATTTCAGTGCATCTGTTGTTCTGCACCAAACTGAAGTTATCTGAAAGTTAAGTACCCTTTTGGGGAACTCCTTTTTTTTTTTCTTGCTTTAACCCATGTCAGATAAGGTTAACAACTGTCTCCAATGTGGTTAGCAAATCCCACACCAAGACTTCATTCACTGTGTGTCACCTGTCTAGGCCCTGATCATGACATTCCTAATTATTGTTTCTGTGCCCGTTTCAACACTAGGACTATCGGGCATAGAGCCGAAATCTTAGCTAGGTGTCTTACTCTCCCATCTACTTTGCATTGTCCGATGGAATCCGCTGGTCTTCCTGAGGTTGAGTTCCCTAACAGTAGGAAGGACAAGGAAAAACGACCCAAGCTTAGAGCCTTGGATGACGGTTATTTTCCATCTGCCAGTCTCCCAAGACTCGTTATCGCTGAGGAAGGTGAAATGCTTTTGCAGTCCCCTACTGCAGCTTGAGGTGGTGGTGCAGGCCTTTGTTGAGACCCATCAGGAGTCCAACATACCGTTGGATTTCTACACAGGCCTTGATTCTTAGTTTGTCAGTTGGATCGTCGCTCAACAGACCTCTGCTTCCAACAGGTGATCTTTTACCAGCAATGTCCCTTTCCAATGTCTGCAGGCATAGTCTTATTCTTACAGAGAGACTGGCTTCAGGATTGCGGATGTTCCTAGGCCTAAGCCCAGAGCAACCTCTGAGAAGAGTTCTACCTCTGGGCCCTATGCTTAAGCCTACCAGCTCCCATGCACAGGGATAGCAGCAAGACCTGGTGAGGTTAGCTGAAGACCTTATCTCTATTGTCCTAGCTAGGCAACCACCCTTTGGAGTCTTCCCCAGGGAAAAGGAAGAGGGATCCTACCCCTGAAGTTTTCTCTGATTCTCCTGATTCTGATGAGGATTCTGACCAGGAGGAATCTTTCTTTGAGTAGGGACCCTGCCTTGCTTCTTTTGAAAATTCAGATTCTGAAAAGAATCTGGCTTTACCTTCACCTCCTGAAGACATCATCTTTGGGGAAACTCTCCATGCCATGAGAGAGCATTTCCAGTCAGAGGCCCAGGAATACCCACAATCAAAAAAGAGGGTAAGTGGTTTTCTGATCTCCCAGAACACAAACCTTTAGCTATACTTCCTGTGTTGGAGGTTGTAGAGGATGTTTTTTCATGGATTCTTCCTTGAATCCATATTCTCTTCCTCCAGCCCCTCGAAAACCAGACAGGTTCTACAGGGTGCTAGACTCTCATAAATACCTGTACAAGAATCCTTCTACTGATGCAGAACTCCAGGACCCAAAGGAGCAAGGGCATACTCTTCAAAAAATCCTTTACCTGCTGACAAAGAAAGCAAGGCCCTTGATAGGTTTGGTAAAAAAAAGTTTTCACTTCTGCTACCCCAGCCATGAGGGCTCCTAACTGCCAGTTTCATATGTTCAAATACCAGCAAACTATTTTAGATCAAGTGAAGCAAAAGATTTCTTCCCTGGAGGACAAGAACATTTTCAAGGAATTGTTGGACCTTAGCCATTCTAGCGCTCAGGTGGCTAGACACTCTTTACAGTGCGGCTCTGATGCTATGAATGCCTCCAGGCAATCTACAGTCTCTGATTCTGTCATTAGAAGGCATGCTTGGCGTAGGGAGCAGATCTTTCCAGACCATGTCAAGTCCAACCTTCTGGATTCACCCCTGGATAAAGATTTCCTCTTTGAGCTAAGAGTTGAGGCTGTGCTCAAAAAGATGGAAGATGAAGCAAAATCTATGCAGACTGTTCAAGACTTCCTCCAGGTTCAGCCTCATAGGTTTAGTAGGAATTTTCCCACTAAACACTGGTCCCAGAGGGAAAGACCTTAAAGACAGCACCAATCACAAAGGCCCAGGCAGTGGTCCTCAGGAACCCCCAGGCAGGGGAGTTCTAGGCCACAGTGTCCTGGTGGAGAGCAGCAATGACTTTCACATTCCCCTACCCTGGACCCCACCATCTTCCAAAAATATAGGAGGAAGGCTATCCCTCTTTAAAGATAATTGGTCCTTCATCAGTTCAGACAAGTGGGTTCTGAATATTATCTCAAATGGTTACAGGCTGACTTTCAAAGAGCCATTAAGATACTCAGGTTTCCCAGATATTCCACAAAAGTCAAAGAAGAGAGGCCCTTTCTTAGATTTTCAGTCTGTGCTCACAGGGTTCAGTGGAACCAGTCCCAGAACACCAAAAAGGAAAGGGGTTCTATTCCAGGTGCTTTCTGTTTCCCAGAAAGGAAAGCTGTTTTGCCCTGCTCTAGACCTTTCCACCCTAAATCAGTCTCTGCTGGTACCAAAATTCAAAATGTTGACTTTTTAAAAGAATCTTACCCATCCCCAGGCCTTAATGGTCACTCTTGTTCTAAAGGATGCTTACTTGCACAATCCTATAGAGACATCACGTAGAAGCTTTCCACGTTTTAGAGCAGCTACCGGTCACTTTCATTTCTCTGCACTGTCCTTTGGCTTGTCTGCTGCTCCCAAGGTTTTTACAAAATGCTTAGCCCATATGATTGGACCAGTCTTTTTCTGCAGAAGACAAATCTATCCTTGTCTAGACAACTGCCTAGTTCAAGCCATGAGTCTGTCAAAGCTGCTCTAGGAGTTAGCCTTTACTCAAAACCTCCTCAACTCCTTGAGGTTCACCGTACATCTACACAAATCCAACACAGACCCATCTACCAATATAGTTTTCCTGGGGGCTTTTCTGGAGTCTTCCCTTCAAAAGGCCTACTAGTCAAAATAGACACGACCACTGTCATGTGGTACATAAACAAACAAGGAGGCGCTCATTCTTGCCTTATATGTTGACTGGCTATGCAAATGTGGGAGATAACTTGTTCTCTGGGGTTGCACCTCATGACCACAGTACCTTCCATGGGTTCAAAGCACTCTACCAGATCACCTCAGCAGGAACTTGACAGATCCCCATGAATGACACATGCATCAGGAAACTTTTCTCAGCATAGTCCAGAAATGGGGAATCCCACAGATCTCTTTGCCACCAAAGAAAGTGCTCAACTAAAAAGATTCTGTTCCAGGAGCAAACTGCTCATAGCCTACAAGACTGATGTCTTCTCCTTCCCTTGGACCCATCTTTTCCTTTATGCACCCCCCCCCCCCAGTTCTTCCTCAGGTCCTCCTAACCATCAGGAAAGAGGGCCCAAGTGCCATTCTGATAGCACCAGACTGGCCCAGGCAGCACTGGTATCCTCTGCTATTAAATTTAACCATTGAAAATCTGTGGCAGTTGCCTCCAAAGTGTGGGCCTTCTGACGCAGGACAAGGGGAGGTTTGTGCATCCTAATCTGTGGACTGTCAGCCTGAATAATCCCTCAGCATCCACCTTCAGGCATGCCCCTGTGGGAGTGGTTACTGACTTGAAACTGTAGTTTTATTGGCCATTTTGGGTCAATTCCATACTCCTTCATCTCTTAAAACCCTGTTTTGCGCGTTTTTGTGCATAGAGCAACAGCGGGCAGCGCCGCCTAATTGGGTTTAAACTTTTCCTGGCTCCACAAAGTCTGCTCTTCACTTTTTCCCTTAGAACTGCTCTATCTCTCAATTTAAACACCATATTCTCATTCTAAGGCCCTTCACTGGTCCAATTAAGTAATCCTACAAGTTAGCACTATTAAACCATAAGCACTACTTACTCTTGTACTCTCTACGATTACCCTGTCCTCTATTGGTCCGTCTTAAATTCAGTTTCCCTATATTACTCTAGCATGTCCAAAAGTCAGTCAATGGTTTCCTCTCCAGTCCAGCTGGTGAATCTGGGAATTTTGAGGCAATGTTACAACTATCTCATGTACACGGACAACCCTCTCCTCCTCCAAACAGGGTCAAATATATGTGAGAGATGCAACTATTTAGCCAAACTGGAGGCTGAGCTCTCTCATCTCAAAACTGGTGAAACCAGTCAGGGGGAGAAGGTAACCTCACACAACACAATTCCAGTATCACATAATCCCACCACATCAGCGAACCAAACACATAAATACACAAAAACATACTCGGAGGCTCTAAATAAAAATCTACCTAAGCGTCAGAGACCTCCAAAGCAGACATCCAAGCAAACGCTACCTCAAAACAAAACACGCACGACACATAGCCCACAAAGTCAGTATGCCAAGCAGCCACAGCCCTTAAGGCTGAGTAACACACCTGATACTCTTGTAATAGGTGACTCTATTGTCAGACACACTGACGTCCCGCTCACCAGGCTGAATAAAGAGAAGGTCATGGTGAACTGCCTGTCGGGTGCTAGGATCCGCCACATAACGCAAGCACTCAGGTCACTCCAAAGCAAATACAAATATGACTCAGTCATTGTACATGCTGGTGTGAATGACCTGAGATGTACCTCCCTGGACTACATGAAAAGAGACATAGAGGAGCTCTCTGATCATGTAGCCCAGGCTGGTATGACCCTGACCTTGAGCAGCATCTTACCCTCACCTAGAATGATGCCACAGTACAAAGACAAAATGATCGATTTTAACAACTGGCTAAAATTTTGGTGTCATTCAAAGGGGGTCCAGTGTCTGTCAGCCTGGGATGACATGCTCGACAAGCCACGTTGCTTCGCTAGGGACGGCTTGCACCTGTCACCACTGGCTTTCGGATATTGGCAAAGGCTCTTGCCACCCCCATAGTGCCTTTTTTAGGCAAGGCTCAAAAGTCAAACCCACTCCCATAGACAGCACAAGGAACAAGAAACTAAGGGTAATGCTGCTTAACGCCAGAAGTCTTAACCTCAAGATGCACGCACTCGAAGCTCTCCTCAGTATGGAGAACATCGATATCTGTGCAGTGACAGAAACCTGGTTCAAGGCTCCAGAGAGCACCCCAGCACTACCAGGCTATACCTCATATCATGCTTTTCGGCCCCAAAACCCGGACCGAACCACAAAAGGAGGGGGAGTTTCAATATTTATCAAGGATATCCACACCTCCAGGTTAGTGGCATTGCACGAAGTATCGGAGACCATCCATGTGCAACTAACAGTGGGCAAGACTGCTTTTCAGTTTATAGCATCCTACAGACCACCCTCTCAAAGTCAGGAATCCCACTTGTCTTTCCTGAAAACATTGGAGAACATGAAGATCTCTCCGAACACCATTATATTGGGCAACTTCAACTACCCAAACATTGACTGGGAGCACTACTCAAGCCCCAGCACCTTAGCCCAAAGGTTCCTGGAAATTATAAACTCAAATGCTATGGAACAACTAGTCACCACTCCCACAAGAGGGGACAACATACTAGACCTGATAATTACCAACATGGGGACACTGTGCTCCACACCAGAAGTATATCCCTCATTGGTAAGATCAGACAATAAATTAATTTCACTGGATGTCCACATCCCGACCCCACCCCCAGCTCAGAAAACCACAGTGAAAAACTTCTCAAAAGCGAACTTCTCACTTCTCAAAACCGAAGTGGAATCCTTTAAGGCCCCAGGGCCAGTGGAAACTATGGCCCAAACTGCAGAATCCTATATAAACGCATTCTACGGACATCACCAGGAATGCATGGATCATGCTATCCCAAAGAAAACCAAGACCCAATCATCCAAAGGCAGGCGTCTAGTCTGGTGGACCCCTGCCATAAATAAACTGTACAACAGAAGGAGGAAGCTACTACATGATAGAGCAAAATCCATAATAGGGAAGGCATCTCTGATCAGTACTAGCAAAAAATTATGATCCCTTATAAAATCCTCCAAGGCCAGCTTCGAGAGAAAAATTGCACAGGACACCAAAGACAATCATAAGGCTTTTTTCAGTTATGTTAGGAACCTGGGATGCAACTCCCAGACTTGTTCTGAGTTGATTCTAAACGACAAAAAATACACTGTACCCACAGACATCGCCAGTATCCTGGCAGACAGGTTCAGTGCAAACTTCTCCACCCCCAAAAGAGCAAGTATCTATCCCGGCAGAGGGCTGCCTCCCAAACATCTCTGATGCTCAGGTGAAGGCTGTCCTCTCCAAAGCAAAAAACACTGCTTCCATGGGACCAGATGGCGTCCCAGGTTGCGTCCTACATGAACTCCAAGAGGAACTAATCCCTCAAATAAAACAGCTATACAATCTCAGCCTCACTACAGGATATGTGCCCACAGAATGGCGTACAGCAACAGTGGTCCCACTCCACAAAGGTGGAGCCTCTACGGACCCTGAAAACTATCGCCCCATAAGCCTGACTAGCTTAGTCTGCAAGGCTATGGGAGAGGATCATCATGGAGCTCCTAAACAAAGACATTGGGGACCTATAGACACTAGATCCTACCCAGTTCGGCTTTGTCAAGGGCAGATCCTGCCTTTTGAACCTGGTTGACTTCTTCGAAACAGTCACCAAAGCCATAGATGAAGGGAAGGTAGTCCACACAGCCTCTCTGGACCTTGCAAAGGCATTTGACACAATACCCCACTCGGGCATCATAGATAAGCTATCCAGCTTAAATATAAACCCCTATGTCATAAGATGGGTCGCAAACTGGCTCAAAGACATAACCCACAGAGTGAGAGTTGCTGGAGCCATGTCAGACTCAAAACCGGTCACAAGTGGCGTCCCACAGGGTTCTGTCCTGGGACCACTCTTGTTCGGTATATACTTTTCCGAGGTACAGGCAAACGTGGGAGGACTATGGCTCACCAAGTTCGCAGACGACTGCAAACTGGGTGCCATAATCGACTCTCCAGCTGACACAAACATTCTTCAAAAAGGTCTCACAGAGACAGATAACTGGTGCCAGTGCCATGGTTTAAAGCTAAATGCCAAAAAAATGTATAGTCATACCCTTTGGCAAAAACAAATAGGCGGAAACCCATTAAGTACAGAGAAAGTTATTAGGGACCTGGGGACCCAAGTTGATAGCAATCTCTCCTTTGAAAACCACATTGCCATAGTGGTTAGAAAGACCTTCTACATAGCCCACCTCATCACGAAGGGTTTCACATCTAGATCAAGAGAGGTAATCGTGCCCCTTTATTCATCCCTCATCAGGCACATCATAGAATACAATGCCCCTTTTGGGATGTACCTTACCCGACACCTGCAGCAATTAGAAAGATCCCAAAAGTATCTCACCAAGAGGATCAAGGGTCTCAAACAGATGCCATATGCTGCTCGGTTAAAAAAACTCCAGCTCTACTCAGTTGCATACCGCCTACTTCGAGGCGATCTATGCCTGACATACAAAGCTATGTCAAATCCAGAATTAATGGACATGCTCCACCTCAGTAAATCTAAATCCCTTAGAGCCACACGCTCGAGGGACTTGAACCTTAGCACAGAAATAAATAGAAGTTGCTGGTGGGACAGGTTCATAACCCAGAGGCTCCCTTCGCTCTGGAATAGAATTCCAGTTCATGTGAGGTAGAGCACCTCACTGAATCTCTTCAAGAAGAATCTCGATGGGTGGATGGGGAATCGTAGGTTTGTCCCAGGGATGTCTCCTGTGTCACTATTAGACAGAGGCACAGTAAACTAAACCTTAAAAAGGGCACAGTATACTCAAATCAAGGGGTGGCGTAAGCCATACAGAATCGGGCTAGGCTTATAATTGCCCCAGGGCAGATAGCCTAGTATGAACCTATAAGCAAACAAGTTCAAGACATTCTCAGAGGCCAGAAGGCCTAGTACTAGAATATCATACTCGGCCAAGTGGAAAACATTCTCCGTCTGGTGCCATTTGAAAAGCCTCCATCCTAATTCAGCCATTATCTCTGCCATTTTAGATTACCTGGCTACCCTGGTTGAGTATTGTCCTTTTCTTCCATAAAAATTCATGCCTCTGCCATTTCAGCCCACATCTCAAGCTCTTCATCCTATCTTTTCACACCCCCTTAGGGGAGTGATCCACATCAGTCCCCCCAAGAGACAGCCCACACCAACATGGGATCTCAGTTTTGTTCTGGAAAAAAATGACCCTACCCCTCTTTGAACTGGCAGCTTCTGCTGACCTAAAATTTTTAACTTGGGAGTCTGCCCTTTTACTGGCTATCACCTCAGCTAGGAGGGGCTGTGAGCTGCAAGCTCTCATGGCAGTGGAACCATTTCTCATATTTAACCCAGACAGAGCATCGCTCAAGACTAACCCATCCTTTATGCCCAAGGTGGTCAGATGCATCCTTGAATCAAGTCATACACCTGCCCACCTTCTTCCACAATATTCAAAACCAGGGGGGAGAGAATCCTTCATTCCTTGGATGTGCATAGAAAGCTGTGCTACTGTCTTGACATAATTAAATCTTTCAGAAAATCAGACCAACTCTTTGTGTCTTTTGCCACTGGCTTTGAAGGGAAGCCAGTTTCTAAACAGACTATTTCCAAGTGGATATCTCACTGTATTTCCTTCTGCTACAGTCATCATGGTAAAAAGCCACCTGAAGCTGTCAGGACTCACTCCTACTAGGAACACTACTACCTCTGCTGCCTTCCTAAAGGGAGTCCGTGCCAAAGATATTTTGTAAGCTGCTACTTAGTCATCTGTGCTTATCTTTACCGAACAGTGCCATTTATCAGCCTTCTCCAAGTCTAGAGCAGGATTTGCAACTGTAATCCTGTAGGGCATCCTGTCTTCTCCATAATCTTCCTTCCACCCTCATGTCAGCTTTGGGAAACATCCCACATGTCAGGAATGCAACAGGAAAACACGAAGAACGTAGTACAGCTGTATACACCATAAATGTAGATGTTCGAGTGTATTCACTAACACAGTCTTCTTTCCTTCCCTGTTTGCCTACAGTAATAGTCTGCTTCTGTATTATTCCCAAGACAGTGGACTCCATTGTGTTCCTCCTGTCTGGTCTAGTTTCTGGCTTAGACCCTTGCAGTGCAGCAGTGAATACACTCTAACATCTACATTTATGCTAAGTGTACACAACTGTGCTTTTATGGAGGGTTGGATTGAGTTGCACATTGTATTCTGATAGCTGTGAGCAGGGAAGATAAATTCTTGAATGCCATTTATTTATGTAACTTATCCATTCATTTGATTACAGTCAAATTACGGAGATGTCAAGTCATTGTCATAGAAGTGGCTGTTATTGACGGTCAGATGTGCATGTGTATGTGTGCGTGTTATGTGTAGGGGGTACTATAGGTTGCACTGTATGGTGCTGATGGCAGCAAACTCAAATACATGTGGCCATTATTTAAGTACTCCATCTGATGCATCTCTGATGTGATGCATACACAGCTGCAGAATCTGCTGTAATTGCTGGAAATGTGTGTGGTGGGGAGGGGGGGCTAAAAATAAATTACTATAGCAAATTAGTATTTTTCTTTTTAGTACAATCTGATAGCTAATGTTACGCAGTCAACAAATGCTTTAATTCTTGGGTACAGAAGCTTTCTGTGGATGAATGTCACTGGTGCTGCTGTCATTTGCTAAAGTTGAAGTGGTCATTTTTCTGGCTTTGCAGAAACTAGTATGTATTTGGGTGAAGCCATCTGAAATGCTTTACTCTGGCTATTTTTAAAACAGACATCTGCATTGTTAAAAGTAATTAAAATGGCTGTAATTGTTGGCAAAGAGGGCGGTCTGCAGATGAAAATGTCTGGGGGTGTGTGTTGTTGTTTATCTAAAAATAGAAAGTTGGGCATAATTTCTTTCACTTTCCATTTAGCATGGTGCTCAATATGTTGCTGTTTGTGGCAGTCTGAGCAGAATGTATGTGATGATGACTGATCATTGGTACAGTGGTGTGGCAGGTAGCATTGCTTTTCTCAAGAGCTTCTTTCTCTTGTTGAGTTTTAGATAGGACTCCTCCTTTATGCAGTCTGCATTTACTTGCTGTGTTTCTATGAACGGGTTTTATCTAGGTGTTCTGGTTTCCTTCCTCAGGCCCTCAGTTGTATAATGTCTCCTTGCAAGCATTTGTCTTCTCATTTTATTGGAAACTACTGTTTTGTAAAATCTGAATGTTAAGCTTTGGTCACAACTTGCATTTTCCTTGAAAGAAAAAATAAGACTGAATTTCTTTTTTTACTCATGATTTTTGTTCGGCAATCATTGGATCAGAAACTTTGAAAAAAACTGTAAGGTACACTTCAGACTATTCTAGAACTTTTTGACTTCTGGGGCCACTCAGATTCTCTTGCTTAATTCAGTTACTTCCTCCACACTTAGTACAAGATAGTCTTGGCAAGTTATGGTGCGTGTCAAAGGGATGGAACTAGGCTCTATGGATGATGTGGAGCCAGGAAAGCGGGAGGGCTATTAAGAGATGCAGGGGAGGACCAATGTACAACAGGGCCATAATAAGTCCTTTTTCAAGAACCACTTTCACACAAGGCTGGCACTGTTAATTGCAGTCTGATATCTGAAATATAGCCCATAAAGTGACTAGAATGAGGGGGTTACTGAGGCAGTCTGATGAAAGTGGGTAGCCCCATCTGTTACCTGATCACAAGAAATGGTGATTGACCTAAAATAATATAGCAACATCCCATTCCACTTAACCTCAGACATTTGTTTGCTTGCACATATGCAGCTTTGACATCACCAGGCCCTACAAAACTGTTCATTTTAAGTGAGCAAAAGCAACTACCATTAATTGTGACAGTTTGTTTCTGAAGTT